>NC_090925.1:630437905-630788530 GCF_040938575.1 Ambystoma mexicanum | reverse complement strand
CGAGAGTATCTCTATCAGTCCACCTACTATCTGACTTTTGTAGCAGGAATGGTTGCCTGAACTCTGTTATGACCAAACTTCAAATGCCTGGTGCTTCTGCACTAAGTATGCATGCCCCTCCCATGCTAGTTTCCATGATGTGGTAAAGCATGTCCACGGTGCCACGTGGACAAAGTAGTGTTACGCGATGATGTAAACAATGTCATACACTGAAAGTTGGATCATTCTCAACCCTCTTGATCCCTGCACCCATGAACATGTTGATGGTGCTCTCTTTTGTCTGATGTGTCAATTCCAGTTTGCTGGTATTTGGAGGCTAGGGAAAACACCTCACTGAGGTGACTCTTTCCACCCAACAACTCATGGTGTATAATCTCGGATGGTTCTGTTCTTGGCATCTAGTTGTATTATGCAGCGCTGCTTCATGCCTCCATTGGTCTCCTTGCGCTGGAGCACAGTCTTGAGAACTAATTTCTTTGGTGACTGAACACCTCTGTATTATCACCGCAGAAACCAGGTTAAAGGTTAAGATTCAGTTTGATAACATTTGCTCAAAAATCCTGAATGCTGATGTTTCCTAATCTACCATGTGGGGGACAGTTCCGTTTGTGAAGCAAGTTTTAGTACGCGGCCTGTTCAACATGCCAAAATATATAGCAGACAATGAGGTGTACACACTGTCAATATGGTTCAGCAAAATACTGCACCACACAATGTAACCAGCTAAAAAAGACATACATATTTACCAAACGTCAGTCTGATGAAGTGGAATATGCCACTTCCGAAAGCAGCACAATAACTTCAAACAATGTGAATAAATGCAGGCAGCTATTGGTGCACAGACTCAAAATCCTGAACCGTGGCACAACCATAATAGCATTGAAGAAATGTTCACACAAACTCACTGTTGTCCCCGACAAGATCAATAATGAATTGAGGTGGTTATATGAATGACTGTACATTTCTAAAAGTGACACGGAGGACAGTTCTATCAGCACTCACTGTGATCAGATGACAACACCATGCAGGCCTGGGGACACATGTTTGATACTAGGGTATGACATTTCCTTGGATGAGATCCACTTGACCATTCTTCTTTGAGCACAAATGGACCTCATGATTTCGGACTAAGACTCTTGCAGAATGACCAGTGAATGTTAACACAACATTTACACATGACAATCAATAAGGATGTTTGAAGACACGATGAGAAAACATAACTTCATTCCGGAGGGACCAGACATCTGCAGCTGTTTCTCTAGACACGGAAAGCGTGTTTGACCGCATTAATTGGCCTTACATATTTGTGACTATGAAAAGGATGAGTTATGGTCTGAGATTCCTGATAGATTAGATGGCACGATATTGCTCTTACAGTGATTATACTCTCCAAAGTCATGATTTAAAAATGTGCCTTATTTCAGTGACAGAATGTACAAGGCGTTTCCCCCTCCATTTTCATCATCCCAATGGAGCCCATGCCTATTCTGCTGAGACGTACAAAATACCAGAGGATTGCATTATGGCGGGGCTGCCCTTAAGCTAATGTTATATATGGACATTGTCCTATCGGTTTTACAAGACAGCCAACAAGTTTGGCTTCACTGATTGATAAGAGTTCACAAATTCTATGCATGTAAGGTAAGTTACAAGCTGATAGTTGATAGCTGGAAGGTTTGGAATTAATCCTAACCTCTTATACTGTTCTTGTTAAAATCTATTTGTCTAATACCACCTTGATATGAATATTTGCCTAAGCCCATTCGCGTTACACAGAAAACTGTGTTGGAAATGCCCCGACTTCTAATCAACTCCACCACCATTTTAAGAATCATCCGCCATTTTGATTTTAACTCTTGCTTTGTGTCCTAAAATGGTGGACTGTGTTTTCAACTACAGCCGAGCCGAAGGACCTTTGCGTTGTGTCAACATTTAGGCTGACCAAGAGCAGACTGTTTGTTCTGTGCAAAGAAACCTTGTGACTCGTATGAACTGCAATCCAAGTGTTGCCTATGCTCACAAGCCTCATCCTCATCTAAACAACGGAACAATGTAGAGCAAACTCAAACCGTGTGCTTTGGTTGTTATATATTGTGCTCTTTCTTGAAACTAGGCTTACTGTGAGCCAGAGGCCTAATACTACCATTGTCTCTTCATGGACAAGCAAACTAGTTAAATCTGTTAAATAATATTGTCATATTTGTCATATGAACTGGGCACAAAAGCGAGCATGTAAATTATTAGTTTGGAGAGGGGCTGGACAATGATTGGAAAAATGTATAAAACAGCTTGCATTAAGATGTCCAGCACTCCCCCCCCCCCTCACTTTGTCTGCTGGTACACACTGTGAGGTGTTGGGAGCCAGATATCTATCTGTTTTGCTTTGAATTCTGTACACAAAATAAAGATACTTGTATCTTTCGACCCGTGATTGGCATATTTAATTTTGTCGTACTAAGCCTCAATATTTCTTTGGTTTTTCATTCTGGGCAACCGTCTAGACCATTGTTCTTCAGCCGGCCAAGCCATTACAGAAGAGGAACAAGCATATGCAAATCAAACTTGGAACCACCCCAAAAGGGGCAGTCCGGCCCAAACTGCTTGGTCACTTGCCTTCTGCACGTGACCACAAGCATCCCAAACATGTTTCGGCCTTGTTGAGCCTCCTCAGTGAGAAGTAGCTTGGGTATTTATGTGCAGCAAGCACAGGACCCACGTCTGGGCATACCCGTCCCATTCGGGGTGATTTATGCAAAACACAAGAGGTGATAGCTTGAAGGTTTGGAATTAATCCTAACCTCTGACACTGCTCTGGGCAACCGTCAAGACCATCGTTCTTCACCAACCAAAGGATTACAAAAGGGGAAAGACCATATGCAAATTAGGCTTGGTCCTACCCCAAAAGGGGCAGTTCAGCCCGAACTATTTGGTCACATCCCTTCTGCATGAGACCACAAGCATCCCCAAACATGTTTCGGCCTTGTTGGTCCTCATCAGTGAGGAATAGCATGGGTCTCTAGGTCCAGCAGGCACATGACCCACGTCTGGGCATACCCATCCCACTCGGGTGATTTATACAAAACAAAAGAGGTGATACTACTACTATCTAACTCATACCCGTAATCTATCTTTGATGCAAGGAACTTCACGTAGGGCCCCAGGAAGACTGCATAACTAAAAATATGCCTATAAGCTGAAGTCTCTGAGATGTCTGAAGTATGTTAGATGACGCAACTCAATTTAAATCAAGTGCTACTTTGAGTCAAAATGTATCTGACATGAAGGACGCTTATACAACCATCACTCTGGAGTAAGGTGAATTGAATAGAGATGAACGCTGCACCTTGGGAAATCTACATTCTATCAATGTTCACTGTCACAGCTGTAGGGATTTTATTTGTGATCACAGATGTATTGCTTATCGCCTAATGTCAGGAATAAGGGTTTGTGTAAGAGGGGAGTGTGAAAAAGACTTTAAAAAGGGCTGGAGACATGAATGATCTGGAAAAACTACATTTCCCACCAGCACTTGGGAAATCTGTAGTTGTGAAGCTACGCTCCCGTGTGACCAGCTGTTAGTGATTAAGAACAGCTTATTACGGGCCAACGGCGCGCGGCAGGTGTGGCTTATTTTGTATGCAGCATGAAGCGGGCATGAAGGAAGATCGAGGAACGCAGCCATGTAACTCCGTTTAGCATTGCTGAAGCGGCAGGATTCTGTTTTCAGTGGCGACGGGCAGAGAGAACGTTGCAGGCAGTGTTCGGCATTCAAGATTTCGTCCGGGGAGGCTTGCGGGCCTCCTGGACCTCAGATAATTGCGGGAGGGGCTGTGGGGGTAATCTGTGTATGCTCCTAAGTGCTTCTCTCTCAGTGAACTGGCAAACATGAGACGGGGGCATTGTGTTGATATCTAACTGTCTCTATTAATGCACAATCTCAGCACAGCTTGTTTAAAGTTGGAAAAGCATCGGAAGAGGAATGTAAGCATGTTGTTTATTTGATGAAGCACCAGTGCTCAAAGCAGAGGGGCCGCCATTTACCTCTCAATCAGTGCTGTAACTGGTTGTCTGGGGTATTGTTCAAACAGGAACGGGCATGACACTACACGTTTATGTTTAGTGTCACAATCATGTTATGTGTTGATATTCTGTGCTTCTGCTTGCCCTGAGTCCCATGTGTATTGTTCATCATAGTGGGAATATTCCCAATTGTATGTGTTCATACTGCTTGCTACATGTGTTGTTGTATGTGTTAAGGAAAACTAGAAAAAGAGGAAATGGAGTCAAAAGGCTACCCTGACCCAAGACGGGAAAGGAGGTCACAACATTTGCAGCGAAGCTAGGTAATGGCTAGCTTATTAAGACAAACACCATTAAAGACGGCGAGAGTATCAAGAAAAAACAAGTTTATTTAACACTAACACGATAAACATATTTTCAGAAAACGAGACATATTTTCAAAAAGGGTGCTATTGCATTCAGGATGTGCAACCGTGAGCACATAAATATCTGCTATTTCGTGGGTTAGTAGGCAGAGTGAAAACTTAGTACATGTATTGCTTGGAATCACAATACGATCGTTTTGTCGACACAAAGACTGGTGTTTCTGGTTCGGTGTATTCATTGGTGTTGTTGCAGTGGCTGTACCAGGTGGAGCCGCGCTGCTTGGATGTACCGAACGGTCTTCAGGACTTATACGTTGTGGTTGGAGTCATGATGGTGAAGTGTGTCCATCTAAATATTGTGAGAGAGGACTGGGTTAGTCTGGGGGCGGTGTTGTCAAAGATTTGTATGATTTTCAAGAAAAAGAATGCTGCAAATAAAAGGACCTACCGTGGTCGGATAATTATACGTCTGGGTTGAGGTCCAAATTATTGGCAGGCATCTGCGGTAACGGCAGATGTCAGGAGCTGTAAGTGAACAATTAAATGAAGAAAAGGGTGATTACCCTATTGGGCAACAAATGTTTGCAAATGCCTATAATGTGATTCGGTGCCATAGAGAGAACCACCTGTGTTGAGTACAAGTGGTCGTGCACAGTTTTAGTATAAAGGATTGGCGGTGCTTCCAGTGCTGGTTGGGTTGAAATACCTCACTGCTGATGTGGGGAGCCTAGTAACGGCGTGTGGAACATGGATGCAGGTCAAGTTGGTTTAGCGTACGTCTGAAAACCTGGGCTTAGAACCTAGGGGGTTGAGTTTCAGAGGGCATGGCGGAATGAACATGCGTGGCTGAAGAGGTAACTCGAAAGTGGCGCGCACAGGTACCTGGTGATAGTCGACTGTGGAGCTGTGTTGCCTCCTGCGCTCGGTCCAGTTGTTCTGTGGGTAATGAGCTGTGCTCCTCCGGAAAACGATAGTGCGCCTGCGCGATGGCGAGTCGTGTTTTAAAGGCTGCAATGCGCATGTCGCCGGGGTGTTGGGTGTACAGGCGCATGAGTCGGTGATTAGTGTACAGGCGCATGAGTCGGTGTGGACGTCAGTCCAGGGTGGGTATTGTACGAGGGTTGTCCAGGCACTGAAATGAGCATGTGGATTACAATTTAATGCTTTATAAAGATACTGCACTGGTTAGCATCCGACAAGTAAAACATTTGCTATTGTCGTGAAGGAAACATTTGGATGTCAAAGGATTGGCAGAAAGTTTCGCAAAAGATTACGGCTAGCAGTTTGGATAGCACACCAGTACATATAGTGCAATTTGACTGTTTATACATATGGTTTTCAAAATGAACAAATTTAACAATTGTAGGAAAACCATCGATTATGGCATTTTGTATAGATGTCAAAAGATGTGACAGGATTGGCAGAAGGTTATTTTGCAAAAGGATATCGGCTTGCAGTATGGATGGCACACCGGTACATTTCGTGCAATTTGACTATTTATACATATAGTTTTCAAAAATGAACAAAATTGACAATTGTGAGAATAACATCAATTGTGGCATATTTTGAACTGAACAATAGAATGGACATATTCCTGCAGACATGAGCATTTTGTTACCAAGTACACTTTGGTGGACGGCTAAAAAACCCAAAGAAGCTTCGTGGCTGATTTTTGGTGGTAAGGATCGCTTTTATTTGTTGAAAAAGAGATTACGCAATTTTGAGCATGGGGATAAGACGTACGCTAAACCAACTTGACCTGCATCCATGTTCCACACGCCGTTACTAGGCTCCCCACATCAGCAGTGAGGTATTTCAACCCAACCAGCACTGGAAGCACCGCCAATCCTTTATACTAAAACTGTGCACGACCACTTGTACTCAACACAGGCGGTTCTCTCTACGGCACCAAATCACATTATAGGCATTTGCAAACATTTGTTGCCCAATAGGGTAATCACCCTTTTCTTCATTTAATTGTTCACTTACAGCTCCTGACATCTGACGTTACCGCAGATGCCTGCCAATTAATTTGGACCTCAACCCAGACGTATAATTATCCGACCACGGTAGGTCCTTTTATTTGCAGCATTCTTTTTCTTGAAAATCATACAAATCTTTGACAACACCGCCCCCAGACTAACCCAGTCCTCTCTCACAATATTTAGATGGACACACTTCACCATCATGACTCCAACCACAACGTATAAGTCCTGAAGACCGTTCGGTACATCCAAGCAGCGCGGCTCCACCTGGTACAGCCACTGCAACAACACCAATGAATACACCGAACCAGAAACACCAGTCTTTGTGTCGACAAAACGATCGTATTGTGATTCCAAGCAATACATGTACTAAGTTTTCACTCTGCCTAAAAACCCACGAAATAGCAGATATTTATGTGCTCACGGTTGCACATCCTGAATGCAATAGCACCCTTTTTGAAAATATGTCTCGTTTTCTGAAAATATGTTTATCGTGTTAGTGTTAAATAAACTTGTTTTTTCTTGATACTCTCGCCGTCTTTAATGGTGTTTGTCTTAATAAGCTAGCCATTACCTAGCTTCGCTGCAAATGTTGTGACCTCCTTTCCCGTCTTGGGTCAGGGTAGCCTTTTGACTCCATTTCCTCTTTTTCTAGTATACCCACCCTCAGGAGTCAGGCCCCCTTCACAAAAAAGAGGGTTCCGCCCAATTTTTCTCTCATGTGTTAAGGAAAAGACAGTACACGTATTAAGGTGTGCTTATCATGTGTGGGACAAAGTAGGAATTGCATGGTGTATGTTTATGAGCAGGTATTACTAGGTTAGTTTAGGGACATCCACAACCTCCCCCTATCTCATCTTCCCCCATTGGCTGCTACGTGGTTCACCTGTGTTATATGAATCAGGTAACTGTGCCAACCACGGTAGGAGGGTCACATTAATTTGGCTTCTTTGGTTCGGGGGAGAGTGTTGAATTCTCTCTCCCCATTATTGTGTATTATTGTGTATTATTGACACCTTCCTATTGGGCTATAAAAGATTTCTGCACTGTAATTATGGAAACTGCAGCAACACCATTGAGAGAGGGTTGGAGTGAATGCGCCAAAACTTAGAATGTATCATCTTTGCTCACAATACATTTGAAACTTAGTTCACAGTAAGGGCAAGTGGTGTTGGATGAGCCATTGGTGAGCTCATGTCTGGAATCTCAGGTATTGTTGACCACCTCTACAGAGAGCCATATTAAGAAATTCCTCACAGTTGGGTTCCTGAATGCTAAATATCGGTCTCATGGAGATATGACTCTGATCTATTGTTCTTCCCTTTGGCTTGGTCTTCGATTATGGTCAAATATAGGATGATATTTTGGTCTAAGGGATACCTTGTTGGCATCATTTGTATTTCAGATTTGATCTTGAATGAGAAGTGACATCTATACAATATAAATAACTGAGAGGAGCCCTTGTGACCAGTGTTTGAGAATCCTCTCTTCTCCTGCATTGTCATGAAAACTGGCATTTTATGGGACAACTTGTTGATTATTATAATACAGCTTCCAACATGTATGAACTGTTGAGCACAGAGTGTGCAGCACCACCTGAGGCATATTATCTGGTCAAGGGAACTGGGCGAAGACATCAAAGTCATCTTTGGGTTGAGATGCTATCAGAAGTTTAGACTGACATTCCTCGACCTGTGTGCTACGGCCTGCCAGGTCACCATATTTAACAGAATCTGCTGGTCACCAATGAGAATACACAAGAGAAAAATGCCATAAACAGAGACCTGCTGGAGATATAAAATCATGCAGGCAATTGGGCCATCGGATATGATTCTGCTGTAGAACTCAAGAAGTGTGTGAACAAGTGTTGGGGAGGTTTCACCTTGTTCCAGGGAAGGAAGTCCCACTGAAGATATCAATTTTGAGCATGGGGATAAGAACACACATGATCATCCTTTGCTAGATACAGATATAGGTTTTTAGAGAAATAATTATAACTAATACAAGGCTGCTCAGACTTTGGAAGTCCCACACTGTGCCTGATGTTGAAGACTGAATGAATAGATTCCTCACCATCGTCACCAGTGAATGTGCTATCAACCAATCAAAAAAGGAACTGCACAGCTGCAATGAGATCAACTCCACTTTTCTGGTCATGTATGGACACAACCACCTTACTATGACTTATTTCTAAGACTACTAATGCAGTAAACACCACACTCCCTTAATAAGCTCTTGCCCAAGCTGTGTTCCTCATCCTAAATCACTCCCACCCCCAACTGGTTCTGTGTCATTTACCTTTTTCTAGCACTTGGGCTTTTCTAATATTTTTTATATCATTCAGCATTTGGTTGGGATATGTTTCCTCAAGTTTTTTTTGGGGTGGGGGTGTGTTTTAAAATGAATGTTCAATGTCCTCTCAAAATTAGTACTTAACACAACTCTTCCAAGAAATCAAATTTAAAAACAAATCTATTGAAATACTTCATGGAAAAACCAAACAATAGGCATTTCTCCTTGTAAATTTAAAGCATCATTTTAAAATTCTCCAACCGCTGCAGACAATACATCCTGTTACACATAACAGTAATTAGAGTTCATTGTTTTGGATGCATAGCATCTAGAAGGTCTACTTTAACCATATTTGTTTGTACATATTTTAAAATCAGCCTTTAACATTGTGACATGTTTTTACTTCACATGAATGAACAAGGATGTATCCTCGTGATATGCATCTGCAAGTAATCACTGTGCCCAGCCAAGTTGAGTAACTGCTGCATATATATAGAAAGTCCTTGACATACAGGTGAGTACCTTCCTGATTAATGTGTTGCGCTTTAATTAAAAAACGCGTTGCCCAAAGCATCTTGACTGCGGTTGACTTCCCATTTCTCTAAATGATTGCATTTCCTCTGTCTACTTCAACTCGTAGATGCTACGAGAGCACAGCTCCCACTCGAGTTCCAAGTTTAAATGTATTATAAAGCATTCAGCCAAAGGCCTTTGCATACAACGGGATTATCTTAAACATGCATTGGCAATGCCAATAGTTTTGGTATTTACTGTTGTTCTTTGCATTATGCATTCCTAAGCACCAGGGTGCAAATAGGAGAGTGTACATTTTGAAAGGAGGATGTGATAAAAACCGATAATAACACCACCAAATTAAAAGTGTGCTGCGGGGGGCCTGCAACAATGCCACCTGTTAATATAAACACTGGTAGGTGAGGGACCTCTGTATACTGCCTGGTTAATTACTGCACTAGGAGATGTACTTCAGTTCCACCAGCCTGTATTTTTATAAAACGCTCTTTAAAAAAAAAAAATAATAATAACCAAGCACAGCTGTATGCACACATTACATATTTGTGCTGTATGTGATGAACTGCATACACGTGAATACCACTACCCAGTAAATCAGCTTATTTTGGGTCCTCTGATGCCCGCCTGCCCACAGGGGCGTAGGAGACACATAAAATCTGGGGGGGGGACAGGGGACATCTTGGGGACTTTTATTTATTTATTTATTGTGTTTTAGTCAAAGAACTCGACTTTTCACAATATTAGAGTTGAAATAGCAGTACGTATTCAATTACAAATATCACTGTATAAAACAAGAGAAAAGAAGAAAAGAAAACAGAAGAAAATTAAAGGATGCAGCAGCAAAGAACATGTCTTTGTATGTTGCATTTCTGGATTTTTCATCTGACTATGAGCTCATGCTAAGAGAGAGGAAATAACAATTACTTCCAGTGGGACAGAGCTAGGACGCCAGCTCCTTAAGAGGCAGGTCACCTATAAGCGGACTTCTGCCAAATAAAGAAGTTGAAGCCTTTTCTACCAACTGCAAGTTGCTACTTTTTTTGTGTGGGGCAAGGAGACATGTGTGTCTCTTGGAATGGAAAGATGGGGGTTTCAAAGAAAGAGGAAATCTGGTTTGTACCTCTGAATAAGCCCTGTTATGGGAGTAGAGGGACCAAGTGAGTGATGTTGCTGCTTTGACTGTCCTCCAGGGGGGGGGAGACAGCAAACAAGGTGGATGAGCGATCGCAAGCCCACCCCCTTATAAGCACTCCCCAGGTCTGCTGCCGGATGTGTCGGACCCGGGGGATGCCTAGTAGGTGGGGTGTATTTGGACCCAGGGAGGTGGCCAGAGGGGCAGCCCACTATGTGGGCTGCACCTCTAGCGCTCCTGTGAGGGCCAGGCCAGCCTCTCACGATAAGTCTGGTCCCTCTTATTGCATCTCATGCTGGCTTTAGAGCCTAGCCTTTCTTTGCCTTTGTTATTCTGAATGCAGAGCTGGACTCTGTTCCTTTCTCGTTTAACATTTGCTGCAAAGCCTGATCTATTCTGATCAGCTTGATTCTCTCATATGTTACTAGGGCGGCAGAGCATGGGTCCTCTGCCCTCTTACACTATACAAAGAGCCCCTCTGGCCTTTCTTTGCCTCTCCCTTGCCTCACGTCTTGCTTTCTTAATACATACTTCCTTGCTTGAACACTCAACATATTCTCCCTAACACAGCAAAGGCAGCTGCAGTCTGTTTTAACTGCTATTTGTTCCGTGCCTTGAATTGGTCTCTTATTTCCGCTTTACTGTCTGCCGGGGAAATGCATTTTCCAGTCACTGCCATAATGGTTCTACCTGGCCATAAGAGGGAAACAGCTAGCCAAAATTGGAAGAACATGGGCATATTATGCCAGAGGCTGGCAACTGCCTTCCTAATGCCTACACAAGAGACACAACTCTTGACTTTGTTTCTAACAGTAATTCAGTGGATGAAGAAACGTGAGAACACACATATTGCTTATAAATGAAGAGGATGATGTCACACTTGGTTAAGACATTTTGATCATGCCAGCAGCTAATTTCCAGCTGCAATTAAGTGATTACCTTTTAGACTTCTGGCTTTAAATAATATTAGTATCACCTGGAAAGCACAGAGGTTGCTCAACAGGGTTCCTGGAGCACGAGGGGTACCCTACTCGTGGGCATGGATGATTGGAGGGCATTCTTGCCCTGGTTTGGAGCCTGGCCCTTACAGCCATAATGGGGGGGCCTATTACTTTTGGTCGTACGTACCCTTTGAGCGTGGGCAGACATGGCCTCCTGCTTTAGCCCACTAACAGCTCTGCTTTGCAACTTTATCAAACATACCTGTCAGGTGGCATGTAACTCAATGCTACTAATGTTATCAGTCTCAGAAGTCTGGAATCCTTTGCCACATCAACTAGGGTACAGGCTTGCCACCTGAGACTTACCCATGTCTGAGTATGCATCTGTCTTCCTGTGGGGAAGAAACACACAGAAAGAGCAGGGCACAATGCCCTTTGAGTTTTTCACACTTCTTCCTCGGGGTGGGCACAATTCACTCCTCAGAGAAAGTGGCACATGCTGGGCAACATTCTCCCACTTTGACAATGTCACCCAAAGAGCGAAATTGGCCATTTGAAATACCTCTGTCGACTTATTATTGTGCAATCCACACTGATGGGTTTAAGCACCTACTTAACGAGAGATGGCAATTAAGGGCATTTGCCAACGCTCTCAAGAATCACAGGAGACCCTCTTACCAGTGACATGCCATGCTCACTCATTCTGATAACAAATTGGCACTCATCTGGGGTCATGTTAAATGTATTTATTTATTTATTACATGTGTAGCATCACACAAAACCCCCAAGCATCAAGGTATCAAGGAGCAAAGTAAACTGCATGGAGTGGACCACTTCCATTGGCGCACGTTTTTACTTTTCCGCCACAAAATGGAAGATTTTAGCATAAAAGGCAGGTGAAATCACATTGCTTTTCCACTTTGGAAGAGTGTAAATACCTTGCGCAATTAGCGATTGCTGGCGGAATTGACAATGGCTTCCTCTGGACTCTGCCCACATTTACAAGGTTTCATTTCCAAGCAGATCCCAGAGGAATCCCTTTCCTTATTTCCAGCATGAGAATCCATGCTGGCAGTAAGGCCGCATTTGTATGGTGGAGCGGGAAATAAAGGGGAACATGGTGTGTCCACTCGGCTCCCAAAGTCCACCAAGAAAATGCACAAAAATCTGGCCAATTAGAAAAAGCAATAGTAATAGTGTTTTCCACCACTTTTTCCGAAACAAATGACCTGGAAAATGCTGTGTTGCATCGGAGGCTGAATGCATTCACTCTGACTATTATCCCACCGGAAGATTAAGCCAGGTGCTGAACACAGGTGTTACATATTCCTGTGCACAATCTGCATTTGTAGAATTAATTAGCTGAGCTACCTTACAAATGATGTCTGCTCTGGGGCTTTACCGTCTTAACCCCTTAAATGCCATGGGTATTTCCCCCCTGTGCCAAGGCCTTTTTTTGGTGATTTCCGTATGTCGCAATTCAATCCCTTGTAACTTCTTTGTTACATGAGATATCTCAGCCAAAGTTGGCCCCTTTTTTCCCACATGTAGGCGGTTGTAACGCCACCCAGGAGTGCTCGTTTGCTGCAGGGAGGTGAGAGAAAATAACCAAAAAGGAGAACATTTGGGGTTTTTTCAGAAAATGCCAATAAAATGTTGTACAAAGAAGCCTGTGGTGTTTTCCTTGTAAGAGCTAGGAACAAATGTTTTGCTGTGCTGGATTCACCATTTTCCGGGCTTTCAAGAACAGATTGAGTGGAAACCAAAATAACATTTTTTGATATGCTAATCAGCCGTTTTGTGAGCGGTAGGCGATTTTGGCGTTTTTTGTCCAATAGGACATGCTTGGACGGAATGGAAGAAAAGGGTAGGAAAGCTGAATGGGAAGCCAGAAAGGCATACATTTCTAAAATGTAGACAATATTCCAAGTTTAGGAAGGGGTGATTTTCGCAGGTCAGGCAACAACTATGTAGGGCAAGATTCCATAGTTTGGGGGGAAATCGGGCAAATGACAGAAAACACACAATTTCCGCATATTTCACTCTGGTCACCCACCGAAACATGCAGCCAACAACACATGGCCTATCTTCCTGTGTTACTACTGGTTTCCCGACAAAAACGGTACCTCACATGTGTGGGTGCACCTACCTGGGTGCAAAGGGAAAAGCATAAAACAGTGGTAACTCCAAGTCTTTTCGCACAGCAGATTTTCTGGAATTTTGCTCATGTGGACAACCTACAGATTTGGGCCTAAGGTGTCGAAGCCACGAAGGAAAACAGGGAACCCCATGCATTTCCGAAAAGAAGACACCCGTGGGAATCCACAGAGGTCTGACTTGCGCGAATCGCCCCATAAATTATGACCCACAATCCCTGACATATCTGAAATTTAGTGGAAAAAACACAATTTTCACTTTTTCTGGGATTGTGGGTAATACATTCTGGGTCTATTCATGCAAGTCAGACTTCTGTGGATTCCCACGGGTGTCTTCTTTTCAGAAATGCATGGGATACCCTGTTTTCCTTCGTGGCTTTGACATCCTAGGCCCCAATCTGTAGGTTGTCTCCCCAAACCCTTTCGTGGTTACCAGTGGTTTAGCCTTTTCCCTTTGTGCCCAGGCAGGTGCACCCACCCATGTGAGGTACCATTTACGTCGGGACACCTATGGGAATGCGGGAAGGTAGGACATGTGGTGTTGGCAGCGTGTTTCGGTGGTGGCAAGAGGGAAATGTCTGAAAATGGTAGTTTCTTCACCACATTTCAGACTTTGCCGGGCATTGTGGGTAATACATTCTGGGGCGATTCGCGCAAGTGAGACCTCTGTGGATTCCTACAGGTGTCATCTTTTTGGAAATGTATGGGGTTCCCTGTTTTCCTTGGTGGCTTCGACACCCTAGGCCCAAATCTGTATGTTGTCCACATGAGCAAAATCTGGTCTGCCGAAAGGCTTGGGGTTACAAGTGGGTTAGCCTTTTCCCTTTGCGCCCAGGTAGGTGCACCCAAACATGTGAGGTACCGTTTCCGTCGGGACACCTGTGAGAATGCAGGATGGTAGGACATGTGTTGTTGGCGGGGTGTTTCAGTGGGTGGCCAGAGTGAATGTCTGAAAATTGTGTTTTTTCCACCAAATTTCAGAGACATTTCCCTCTGCCCACCCACCGAAACACGCCGCCAACAACAGATGTCCTACCTTCCCACGTTCCCACAGGTGTGCCGACAAAAACGGTATCTCACATGTGTGGATGCACCTACCCCGGCGCAAAGGGAAAAGGCTAACCCACTGATAACCACAAACCTTTTGGCAAAGCAGATTTGGGCCTATGGTGTCGAAGCCACCAAGGAAAACAGAGTACCCCATGCATTTCTGAAAAGAAGACACCCGTGGGCACCCCCCTTTTCACTAAAAACATCCATGGCGGTTTAGTGACCCCCACACCCACCCAAAACAAGTTATAATTTTTTTTTATTTTTGTTTTTGTTTTGCCTCTTTCCTAGGGGCAGATTGTGCTAGCAATCTGCCCCCAGGAAGGGCTACATGAGATGCCCCCCATCCATTTGGGGTGGGGGAGAGGGCCCCTTTCCACTAAAAATATCCATTGTGGTTCAGTGGCCCCCAACACCCACCCAAAACAAGTTATCATTTGTTTTATTTTTGTTTTGCCCCTTTGCTAGGGGAAGATGGGCACATGTGTGTGGCCATCTGCCCCCAGGGGGGCAAAACGTACTGCTCCAAGCTTGGGGGGTTGCTCTGCCAATATTTGCAGTGGCCTCCCCCCCCACCACAAATGGATGGCGGCATCTAAGGTGCCCCCATCCACTTAGGGTGGGGGGGAGAGGGCCACCCCCCTTTCAAACACAAAAAATCCTGGTGGTCTAGTGGGCCCCCCACCCCACCCAAAACAAGTTATAATATATATATATATATATATATATATATATATATATATATATATATATATATATATATATATATATGTATATATATATATATATTTGTTGTGCCCTTCCTAGGGGCAGATGACACATTTGTGTGACCATCTGCCCCCAGGGGGGTGGCAAAACGTACTGCCCCAGGCTGGGGGGGTGGGGTGGCTCCGTCAATATTTGCAGTGGCCTCTCCACTCATCCCAAATGGATGGGGGCATCTCATATACCCCCATCCTAGGGGCAGAAATCTGCCCCCAGGGAGGGCTACATAAGGTGCTCCCATCCAGTTAGGGTGGGGGGGAGGGCCACCATCCTTGCAAAAATCCCTGGTGGTTAGAGGTCCCACCCGCAGCCACCCCACCCCACCCAAAACTACGTTTAAAAAAAAGAAAATCTATTTTTTTTTGTTTGCCCCCCTTCCTGGGGGCAGATGATCACCCATCTGCCCCCAGGGTATTGCCCCCATGCTTTGGGGGCAAGAGGGGAGAGGACAGCTTACATAGTAAGCAGCCCCTCCCCACTTCAAAAACATATCCCTGCACGACATACCAAACACATTCTGGGGGGGATAAATGACATGACATCCACCCCCACTTAAAATTGTGGGGGGGATTTGTCCCCCCTGTCCTCCCCATGTCCTACGCCCATGCATCCGAGCTTCTGGAGTCAGAAGAACAGCTTGCAGGAGACCAAACCCTTCCGTTCTGGGCCCCAATGTCATGCACGGCTGTCAACAGACTGGTCATGTCCTTGCCAATACTGTTCTATTTTGTTCAAATTGGTTTCCCGCCTTATGACGGCTTTTTGCCTCTTTCCCCCGTGTGCTGAAGTGTTGTGGTGGTTTTTCTCCCATTCCTAAGGTATGCTGGAACTCCAAATAAACATTAACCCTGTGCTAAGTTTGAACTCAGGTCACTCGTATCAAAGGCATAGTACCTGCCAGCTCGATTTTGCAGCCCTCGGAAAAGATTACTGTTTTCAATGATTGTTTACCTTGAGTTCTGCTGCAGCTGTCTCTCGTTTGCCGAGTTGATGATGTTTTTCGCTCTTCTCGTTACATTGGGCATAGTGCATGTATGATAATTCCTCTGTGCCCTTGTGACCTTCATTTTCAATTACCTCCCTAATTATTGCGGGCACTGTAGGTCGCTTTCTCTCTCTCGTTCTCTCGCAGGCAAGCGTTTTCATTGGAGCGTTGCAACCGCAACGTTAGCTCCTTAGATACATTTGCCAAGGACACCTTGTCTGTGCTTCCCAGGGACCTCCTGGGTCCAGGCAACTTACGGATGCCACGCTAACACTCAACGTTTTTCGGGGGCTACCAACCCCGTACATGGTGACTAGCCACAGATCCAAGCCAACAAGGGTAACAGTGAGAAACAGCTGCTGCAAACTTTGTTCCTCATCAGCCTCTGAAGTTAGGTTTGTTGATGACTACTGCACTGCGCGCCAAAATCACAAATAAAAGGTCCTTATTTTGCAATACCCCGTGTGGGCGAGAGGACAGCACCCAGTGAAGAAAAACCATGTTCTGCGTTCACACAATGACTTTGTTTGCGCTCCTTTCTAAGTGCTGGCAAGCCCGGGGCGCCCCATGCCAGCACCGCAGCAATAGAACCCCCTCTCTGATGGATCACCATGGCAGGTGTGGGTCTGCACTAGGTCTGGGGCTGGCCTGCAAGTCCTCCCTTGGCTCGGTGCGGCCCCCTAGCTCAGTTGCTACCTGCCCTACATTCACATGCAGCCAAGAAGAAAGAGCCAGTAATTGTTTAAGGGAGGACAGGTCTTTTTGCCCCCTTTACATTCCGCATGAAAGAAGTCTATTGCTCATCCCATCGTGCGGAGACGTCCCCCTTGTTTTTCCTCTGACGACAGTGGAAGGAAGCCATTGGATGATAGACTCAGACTCCGTTTTGTGCCACCTCAGACTCCATCTTTTTACTAGGCTGCACAATGATCTCTAAGAAGCCTTCTCTCCCCTCGTCCGGTGCCGTGCACAGCCAGTCCTGACACCCGCACCACCTCCCCCCCTGTATGTGCCGTACTGGCCATTTTCTCACGGAAGCCCAGGCGCGAATTGTTGCAAACAGAAACAGTATTCTTTCGCTTCCTCTGAGCTCATTGCCCTGCGTGTGACTGGGGCGAATCTTGACATGTGTATTCATCCTTTTCCACAAACCTGCTCCTTCGACCCCCACCTTTAGAAATGATTGCCTGCACAACCTTTTGCCCCTCTATTCTCCTTTCATATTGCAGCTGGTGAGACCCTTCCCCATGGACCACCCTAGATTTCCCCCAATATACCTAATCATGTGTGATCATATATTCTCCATGGACTAACACCAATCAATCCATTTGTTTGAACTACGAGGCACCAGGGTGAATGGTGAATAAATCTCAGATGGAAACCCCTAGATAAGGCACCTGGGAAGAAGGACCACTGCACCCCTACCCCACAAAGGCCTGGGTTAAGAATGTGTATATGTTTGCCCACGATTTATAGGCAACCCCTCATTCCGGTATAAGTGTTATACCCTGCATGGCAATAATTATTGTGTAGTTTAGATTAGATAGAACAATTGTTTTGAGCTAGCTTTGAGTTAGAGATCATTTGCACTACTGTTCCATTGTATATTTTGCCCTGTATTTAATTTATGCTGTTGTAACTGTTAATTGGTTCAGATCTGTATGTTTATGTAAACAGGTTGAGCCAAGTTCCTTCGCTATTGTATGTAACTGTAACTGTGTTCTGCAAGTTTATGCGCCCTGATGCCTGTGGGCCTGGCGCGCTCTACAAATAAATATATACAAATACAAATTGCATCTTGTGGACCCAACCTGACCTTCACCCCACGGAGATGAGCCTAGCTGACCCACGTGCCCACAGACCACCAAAGCAGCATCAACTGATTGGAGTCTGGCACTGTTTACTGTTACATACTGGGCCATAGGGACCCACCAATGAACGTGGCTATTTTACACTGCATGTCATGACATGTTTTTTTGCTTCATAACATACTGTTCATGTATCATTTGGCAGAGCGCTCAGAGTAGCAGAGTCCTCTGTGTGCATCATTTACCTGATATAAACTTAGTTCAATTTATAATCTTTCTCCTGGTCTCATTCCCTACTGGGGTTTGTCCAATTATTCTGAGTTTGGGATCTGCGTTTTGGGGAATGACCACCTTAATTTGGTGACCCCTTAGACACAATTGATCCTGGAAAACCCCCGTACTCTGCGGCGAGATCCGGGGCACCCCCATCAAGATCACTGCCACCTACGGCCAACCGGTAGTTAAAAAGCATACAATCCTGAGCAGGTTCTGCGGGTCCCGGCTTTGCGAATACCCAACTGCTCACCAGAGCGGGCAACGGCTTGGTTGGGGGGAGGCACCCTGATTGTGGATAGACCGCAAACGGAGGCTCTCAGATCACCACGGACACGTGAGTATTGATTGCAAGAAGTATTAAAGCAGGGAAAACAAATGGGAGAAGGGTCAGATTAAAACAGCAGGGGAATATCTTTTGGGTTGCGTAGGGTACAAGTGAGATTGAGTGATTGCTGATTAAGGTGTTTTTGTTCTTCATTTGGCCATTAGGTTTTTTTTATATATAAGGAGAGGAAATAGGAGTAGATACATGAACCTCGATCCGAAAGGGGGCGGAAGGCGGCGCCGCATAGTACTGTCTCGACCAGTGCAGGATTATAAGTGAGGAAAAAGGAATAAGTAAGAGTCTTGTATATTGAGTAGACTCAGAAAATAGTAGCAATTCTTTCTTTTCGTAGCAGTAAAAGTTATTTTCGGCCCAGACCGGGCCAGGGTGGAGTGAATGCGAGGTGTGAATGACAGGGAAAATGTCAAATGCTTGAACAAGGATTGCGAACATAAAGGGTTACTCTAAAATACATGGTTCATGTTTTCTGTTGTCAGTAAGGTGTGTCAGTGTAGCGGTCAGCGTGTTAAGCAGTTTATGTCTCTATGTTTCTTTGTGTTCTCCCTATGAAGTGGTCAAAAGCAAAATAAGGTGTGAGCAAAATGTTTTGAAATTCAATTTGAAAGGTTTTATGCTAGAGATATAAAATTATTGAAACACTGACAGGGATAACTGGCGCACACACACACATGCGCACGCACCCAGGCAGTGGGAAGGAAGTATGGGAGCAGACACACCACTCCTGCACATCTGCCAACACCTCCCCTTGTATAGTGAGAAAAACAGAAGTACCATGGGCAATGTTTAACAGAGATTAAGGGTGAGGGTCATCTCAAATATGGCCAGAAGGAGGGTGTATCGATAAGACAGTGTTGGATCTTCTGGCGACATACTTAATGGCCAAATATAAAGGGAAGCAGCTCCAAAACAGAAGGGAAGTATTGGACCTCTGGAGGATGTTTGAAGAAACACCTCCTGTGAAAAATAAGGAAAGGGAGTTACATCCTGTAGTGGCCACAACCCAGGAGAAGGGAGAGGGAGAATAAAAGGAAGGAGAGGAACCTAAAAAGTTGTACCCCTTGCTGACAAATCCCGCTGAAGGATATTGTTACCTGCTGTATTTAACCTGACCAAATGCACCTACTACACCGGCAGTAGCCCCCCCTGCACCTTATGACCTAAGAGTCCATATGGCCCAAAAAGCACACCCCTAGCCCACATAGGTCGCATCACTCAAAATATAGAAGGTCACATCATTGATACCCAAGTGGAATTGTCCCGACTAAGAGCCCTGTGTGACGACACACTACCACTGCCAGGGGGAGGGCAGACACCGCCACCACCACCATCAAAAAGCCCTTCCATTATAACAGAGAATGAATGGAAGTCCGGGGACTTTCTCTTCCGTATTGATAGTACCTGGGTTAAAATAATATGAGTGGAGCAGGAAGGTGAGCAGGTAGGTACGGGCCAAGGTAGTGTGACATCCGATAGGGAAGGAGAATGTTGGAGCGATATTGATGAGTACGAGGAAGGAGCGACAGGAGGGGGCCTGCAGGTACAGTGTCTGACACCAGAGGTGGGAGGGGAGGAGGCACGTTGGCAAGGAAGGCTCAGGAACAAGAGAGGGAGAATGGCATTGGCAAAGAAAAAAAGAACAAAGGTAAGTAAAGGGAGGGGGAGAACAAATCTACAGATGCCTCTCATCCACAAAGGGGCGGGAAAGACTCACTACGTGCCCTGGGCAGTCATGGATAAAACAAATTTGTTGAAGGCGCTACTCCCACTCTACGGGGGGGGTGGCGGGAAAATGGATATATACCTTTGAGAAAAATACCACAGTGCTCCCTTTAACTATAGGGGATGTCAAGTCCTTGCTAGTATCTGCAGTGGGTGATCAAGCAAATGGAGTTCCCGGGAGTAACAATGGACTATGACAGGCACGATGGGCATCATTCAATAACGTGAGAGCACGGGTGTGGGATGCACTGTGGAGAACCTTCCCTGACACCCCCGATTTACACTCAGTAATGCAATGCACAATGGGGGACAGGAAGATGCTGCGCAGTTCATTCTTCAGGTGCAGAATATGTGGAGGGCGGGGACGGGCACTGCCTGGGACCATTCAACCTCCCTCTTTTACTTCAATATCAAGAGAGGCCTCCCAAAGGAGGTGCAGAAGGCCTTAAATTAAGTTGCTGGGATAGAAGCCAAAGGTTGGCCAGAAACACAAAGCATCATAGTACACCATTGTAGGAGGATCATAGAAAGGGAGAAACAAATCGCACAGAAAAGATTGGCAGACAAAGCAAAACTCATACACAATAAGTTGGTGAAAGTTGCAACAGTAACAGCCGCCCTACCCACAGAATGACAGGGTGATGGGGAGGAGGGGCCAATAGCACTTAAGGCTAGAATGGCAGCCACCTGGGCAGGAAACAGGCAAGAACAATGGACTGGAAGGCCCCAGTGGCAAGGAAGACCTGGAAGAGGAAGAGATGGGTACAGGGGACAGAGAGGGGGCTATGGAGGACAAGGGCTCAGAGCAGGGGGCAAGGAGCATGTTGGTCATGTGGTAGGTGGGGCCATTTTGCAAGGGAATGTCACGCTCGTCCCATGGCGTATTACCCAAACACACAAAGTTTCAATAATGAAAAGCAATATGCTCATCCCCACCCAGGAAGCCCGTATGGACTGCCCATGGGAGATTACGGACAGGAATAACAAACTGACGCCCGCATCACACAAGGGTGCACAGCGTCCCCGCACATCAAAGTCAACTAGGGAACACACACAGTAATCTTTCGCCACCACCACCAATGGTGGACCAGCACCGTTTCGTGGGAACAGCCATGGTTGGGTAAAATGCCATTTCTTTCCCGTGGACAAACACACACGAAGACTAGGACAGCCCACAAAGAGCATGTGTGTGTCCAGTCCTATCAAATACCCTACATCCATCGAGGAACTACTGGTGGGGGCGGCGATTGGAGACAGACAGTTCATCATCATGGTGGACTCAGTAGCAGAACAATCATGCCTAGTGGAAGGCAGGTTTCCACTGTAGGGCAAACATTTGGAAACACAGGGATTTTCTGGGGCTGTTGTCACGGTTCCATACACTAAGGATTTGGATATAACGGTAGGGGGGGAAACAGTCCAAGTACCCCTATTATATGATGAAGACTCACCGATAAACCTGCTGGGGAGGGACCTCCTTAGCAAGCTCAATATGACAATTTCTTTCACTGAAATATACATAGTGTGTTCAACTCCAGGAATGTGCCCCCTCCAGGCAATGCTGTTGATTAACACAATAGGAAATGAAATAGCCATCCGAGAGGTGCCCACCAGTGCAGACATGTTTGTTTTTGGGATACAGGTCCTGGCAAGAGTGGTTCCTGAAATAACACAAAAGGAATGGAAAGTACCTTGTGACTTTGTTTTTACCACAAGTAGCTGCCCCTGAAATATTACCAGGTACCATCCTCTCCCTAGATCTGCAGGGAGTGCAAGTATCAGCTGGACGTATTGTGGTAATAGGTCTGGATACTCATGGATGCAAGTGTGTCGAACAGTATTATGCATAGACCCAAACATAGCGCGGCACGATCTGACCGATGAGGAGCTGTTCACCAACAATGACAATGACGGGGAAATTATAATGGAACTATGTATGCCCTGTGACATAATGGTCCAAAACAGACGAGTAATGAACCCCCCATGGCCAATGTCAGTGCACCACCATCATTTTTTGATGAGGACATGCAACAGGTACCCTCAAAATGATGGACCACCAACCCCCACGATATAAGATAGTTACAAGAGGTAACATCCATTAAGATTAAACTCAAGCCTGGTGCGATGCTGCCCTGAGTAAAACAATATCCCCTGTCAAGGGAAGCAGAGGAGGGTATAAAAGAAATAATACATGCGCTACTATAGCAGGGTATCATTGTGCTATCGAATTCCCCTTGCAATAGTGCGATTTATCTGATTAAGAAAGCAAAGGGAGGGGCTTGGAGGATGAAACAGGATTTAGGCCCACTTAATGATGTCATACAGAAGGAGTTCCCCATTGTCCCAAATCCTGCATCCATTTTGTGCAGCATTCCAAAATCAGCCACATGCTTCACAGTGGTAGACTTGAAAAATGCTTTTTTCTCAGTGCCACTCAATCCAAGCTCACAATACCTGACTGCATTTACCCTAAGAGGGAAACGTTACGAGCATTGCAGATTACCACAGGTATACTGTGAAAGCCCAAGTATTTTTAACAGCACAAAGATCTTGGCAATATTGATGTAAAAAGCACAATGATACAATTCGTAGACGATCTTTTGGTTTGTGTTGAGAGTGAGGAACAGTGCAGATCTAACTCTATAATAATAATTTAGTATTTATATAATGTTACAAACCCTCAGGTATCTGAGCGCTGCTTATTTACCACAATGTGTGATGCTCATTTATCGACCTCAGAAGGTTGAAAGGCTGAGTTTGGCCCTTCCGGGATTCCAACCTGCATAAGCAGGCTCTGCACAGATGTCAAAGTGATCGCTCTACTTGCTGTGCTATCGGACTGGCTCAATCACATTACTAAACTTGTTGGCAGACAAGGGATACAAGGTGGACAGAGGGAAGTTGCAGTACTGGCTAGCAGAAGTACTGTATCTGGGACAACTAATATCAAAGGATGGCAAACAAATAATCCCAGACAGACCAGCATCAGTATGCGCAGCAGCTAGGCCCCTCACAGTGAAAGACATGCAGAAGTTCCTTGGCATATGTAATTATTGCTGAGCATGGATACTCGACCACACAGCATACACAAGGCCCCTACTACAAGCACTAAAGAAAGCACAAAAGGAAAACACAGCTATCACATGGGCAAAAGAGATGAACACTACCTTCACAACACTAAAGGAACTTATTTCTACTGCCCCCGTTCTAGCAACCCCAGACTTTGAACGAGAATTCTACTTGTTTTCACACTGCAACAAAACACTCATGACAGCTGTCCTAACACAGAAAACATCCTTAGGGCACAAGCCATTGGCCTACTACAGTGGCACCCTAGACTCCATGATGCAAGGGCACTTTGCAAGCGAACATGCTCTCACAGCCACTGCCTTTGCGATTGAAAAGAGCACCACCATAGAGATGGGATGCTCAGTGACACTGTTTGTTGAACATTACTTGTTTGCAATTCTAGAACGGTCTAAATCCACACTTACAAGAGCAACATCTTATGAAATAATATTTTCCAGCTCAAACATTCACATAGTGCACTGCAAAACAGAACATAGCCACATTTATCACTGAGCCATGCACAGTAGAAGACATTCAAAATCACGATTATGCCACATACGAAGGGGAGGGTGACGACATTCCCAATGTAAACGAAAATGCCTTAGAAGGTAAGGTGTATTTTGGGGATGGGTCAGCATCTATTTGCCCAGAGACAGGTGAGAAACATGTGGGTGCAGCAGTAGTAAGACTGGAAGAAGGAGATTATGAGATCATTGTACAAAAATGTCTATGAATGCATTACTCAGCACACCTGCAGAGCTTGTAGCACTAATTGAAGCGTTGCACGCAGCAAAGGGATGTGCAGTAACAATGTATTCAGATTCGGCACACGTAACCAAAATGGTACATGCTGGATTGACTAGGTGGAGAAGGAGAGGTTTCAGAAGGGCAGACGTGTCCCCTGTACAATATGCCGGACTTTTAAATGAGCTGATAGAAGTTCTAGAAGAACCATCAGTCTGGCTTTGGTAAAATCCCAAGCCCATACCAATAACAGTGATGTAATCTCCTTAGGAAACTTGGCAGCAGATGCAGCTGCAAAACAGGCAGTATATTTCCAAAAGCACCAAGCAACAGAATATTTGCTAAAGGGTAACGCACAAGAGGAAAAAGAAGATGGATCTAAATCACTGCCCATCACACAAATAATTGACCAACAAAAGAGGGCCCCAATTGAAGAACAAGAGATGTGGTCAAAGAGGGGTTGCACACAGTCGCCCGCTGATCTTCTTTGGCCTCAAGAAAATACAGGAAAGGTAGTAATGCCTTTGGAATTATTACAGCTTGAATTCCAACAATTGCATTTTCTGGCACACACAACAAAACAACAGATAGCAGTAGACATCCAGGATGACTGGTTTGTCCCAAATCTGCAGAAAGACAATGCTAAAATGATGATTGAATGTGTAACGTGTCAGACATTCAACTCTGGAATGACCCGCAGGACACTACGAGTGACCCTGCCCCTCACTCCGGACCTTTCTGTGAACTGCACCTTGACTATACAGACATGGGAGAAAGGTGCAATGGAGAAAGATACCTAATAGTGGTGGTCTGCCCCTTTTCACGCTGGGTAGAAGCAGGACCCTGTGCACACCCATATGCAAAATGTGCTGCAACATTTTTGGTGAGGGAAGTGTTTCTGCATTGGGGCATTTGTGATGGCTTGAGCTCCGACAATGGAACACACTTTGTTAACAACCTCTTTAAAGAAGTAACATCCCTACTAGGAATTAAACACAAGCTATGTTCCATTTACCACCCGCAGGCAAACGGAATAATTGAGAAAATCAACTGTCACCTTAAAAGCAGACTGCCAAAGTTATACCACACCCCCAAAAGTTATTGGTGTATTGCTTGCCCTTAGCATTATTTCAATTATGCACACAACCAAGCAAGGACTACCACTTATCCCCGCACAAACGCACAAACTAGTAACAGGAAGACATATACAAACCCCACTATCCCCAATGAGAAGATCATCAGATGCTCATAGGACTGCTAGAATTCTTGGAGAGGAATTCAAAGAGCATCTGACACAGTTTACAAGGGCAGTCAGGAGTATAGCTAAGCAGGTGCCCCCCCCTCCACAAGGAACAGTGGAACTGACACAAACACTGCAGAAACAGACAGCCCCATGACACAATTAATGCCCGGAGAGTTGGTGTATGTTCAAAGTTTTGTGAGGAGATGGGATTCTCCAAGATTTCACAGCCCTTACAAGGTGGTATATTGCACCCTCTCTGCAGTGAAGGTTAAGGGCCTGAAGTATTGGAAACACCTCTCAGATGTTAGAAAAGCACCTGTCAGTGTATTGCCAGAAGGGGAACAGCCAAATGAACAAGAAGTGGCTGTACCATGAATGGATTCACTGAGTAGAAACAAAATGTCTCTCTTTGTCTCTCTCTTTATGGAATAAAGTTTGTTTTGCATAAATGAAAGTGCACTTAACCCATTGCATTTCACTCTGTAGGTACAAACATGGCAGAAATGATGGCCCTCAATGACAATGCTACAAATATAGTTAGCAGTAGGGGAAGTGTTAGTGCTACTAGAGTGTATTAGTATGAATGTGGCCTCTACTTCATGACCATTGTTTTTTCAACTATATTATTGTGCCTAGGACTTTACTCGTCCATATCTTTTATTTTAGGGGGCATAGAAGAAGAGGGTATGGGGAAAAACTGGTGTAAGAGGTAACCCACTTAGTATTTGGATGGGTTGAAATTGATGTGGGCCCACAATGTTTCCATGAACCTTACCTCTCTGCACAAAAATCATACAATAAAGGCCCCACAGGTTGAATACTTAATAATGAATACTGATGAAAATGTACTCAATGCTTACAATGAAGATAATCTAATTTCTGATGTATTGATGTTGTCATATGCTCATTCACAAACAATCTTTGAACCTACCTCAAACAGTGATTACATGCACTTTAGGTCCCCAACACTGACGCAGAACACACATTTTACCACACAGTATTGGCAACATAAACATGTTCAAAATGAAAAGATGCATTTAGGAATTGTTCCTATTCGTTATCAAGAATTATGAAGCTACATAATGGTCTGGGGGGAGTAGCAGAAGGAAAAGTGAGGTGGAGCCGAAAAGGTATGATACACACCATGATCTGGGGTTGGATGCAGTGGAAGACCCCCGTCACCCAGATCAGTCTAACAAGTGCTACTCTGACATGAGCAACATGGGTAAACAAACAACTAATGAGAGTTGCTATGTGTGTTACCTGATACCTCACGCATCAGCAACACCTAAGGTTCTAATACCCCAGGAAACCCCCATAGTGGATGCCCAGTGTCTCATTCATCTTGCACTTTGTAGAATTCGAAGTACCTTCCAAGCACACACAGTAGCATTACAACTGCTCCAGAACTCAAAAACCTGCCACAGCAAGCCTTATGGAGTGCTGTGCGTAAAATAACTATTTTTTGACATAAAAGGGACAATGTTTGCGGAAAACAAATGACAAGAGGACACAGTGATGTGCAAGAGGGAAGCACTACGAGGACTGTCAGAAGAAAAATTTCAATGGGTCAAGAAAACATGTACTCAGGTTTGGTCTCAGCACATTGCCAAACTGACATGGGTAACAGCTCTCGAAACGCCGATCAAGATCCAACGTGAAGTGCAATACAAACTTTGTTTCCACAGAGAAGGGAAGGTGCCCATGGGGTTAAACAAACGTTGCAGCAAAACACTTATCCTCCCCTACATGAAGGAAGGAACAGTTGCTTTATTGGACAATTATTGGGTGTGCGGCAAACAAGCGTACTTGCCCCTCCCACCGTCATGGAGCAAGCGGTACTTGTGCCCTGGCCATGCCGCATTCAGCCCTGATGGTGATTCCGGAGAGTCATGTCCAGGAGGAGAGGGGGCCCACCAGAATGCCTCCAGCACCCCAGTCAACCACGGAAGAATCCCCCACATATGATGTGCTGTCGGAGGATAAGTCACTAGACAGAGTGTCACGCAAAAGAAGGGCATCAAATTACCTCTTTAAAGACTCTTCTGATCTTTTGGCACAGATACCGGACCAGTTTTAGCTGTTCAACTCAGCAGAGAAATGCTTTGCATCACTCAAACCAAGCAGCCAGGCACGAGCAAAAGTCAAATGGTTACAAATAGTTAGGGGGGAGCTGATCCAGTTGGCAAACAACACTGAAGAAGGGTTCAATGTCATCAAGGTGGAACTCAGAGCCCTGTGGTTGATGACCATGCAACCCATTATGTCTTGGACCTCCTCACAGCAATGGAAGGCGGTGCTTGCTGAAAATTGGGAGTGTATGTTGCACATTTGTGCCTTATGCAAACACCGACAATGGGACATTATCACATGTGATAACTGCAGTACACAACGTCAAAGAAAGAATGAAGAAGGAAGTTGATGTGCAGCGAAGTGACTAGTTCTACACAGTTTTTGACTGGGTACCATCCTGGTTCGGGACTGCAATGAAGCTACTGGTACTCATCATAGTATGTTTGCTGCTGTTTAAATGCAGGTAGGGGTTAAATGCTGTGCAAAATCCATGCCTAATAGTGCAATGATGATGGTGACAATGGGCAGCCCAACAAAGGTGCCTCATGATATGAAAGACGTACAAGAGCAAACAGGGGACAACCAGGAGACTAAATACTGCATGACAGCAGTGTATAACACAGGGGACAGAGTGGATAATGTGTGGCATACAACTATCAAGGAGCCCCACAAACTAGAATGGTATATGAGGTGTGGGTAGATTTAGCGGGGGATGGTGAGTTTATCTATATGACCTGTACTCCTGATTAAAACGCAAGAAGGGGTCAAAGCCTGAGATCTGTGTGTAGGGCTTGAATGCCAATAAAAGGACCTCCATCTTGGGATGAATGGAGGCAGAAGAACATAGGTGCACTAACAACCAAGGTTATTCGTTACTTTAAGAGTAACAAAAGGCAGAATGTAAGGGAGGAAGGGTATTTTTGAAACCCCTGTATATTCCACATGAAAGAAGTCTATTGCTCATCCCATCGTGGGTAGACATCTCCCTTGTCTTTCCTCTGACGACAGTGGAAGGAAGCCATTGGATGATACACTCAGACTCCATTTTGTGCCACCTCAGACTCCATCTTTATACTGGGCCGCACAATGATCTCTAAGAAGCCTTCTCTCACCTCTTCCAGCGCCGCGCATAGCCAGCTCTGACAATCCCCCCAACCTCCTCCTCTGTCTGTGCCACACTGGACCTTTTCTCATGGAAGCCCAGGCATGAATTGTTGCAAACAGAAACAGTATTCTTTCTCTTCCTCTGAGCTCATTGCCCTGCGTGTGACATGGGTGGATCTTGACTTGTGTACTCATCCGTCTCCACAAACCTGCTCCTGCTCCTTCAACCCCACCTTTAGAAATATTGCCTGCACAACCTTGCCCCTCTATTCTCCTTTCATGTAGCAGTTGCTGAGACCTTTCCCCGCCGACCACCCTAGCTTGCCCCCAATATTTCTAATCCATATATTCTCCATGGACTAACACCTATCAATCCATTCATTTGATCTACAAGGCACCATTGTGAATAAATCTCAGATTGAAACCCCTATATGAGGCACCTGGGAAGAAGGACCACCGCATCCCTGCCCCCACAAAGGCCTGGGTTAAGAATGTGTATAGGTTTGCCCACGATTTATAGGCGACCCCTCATTCCAGTATAAGTTTTATACCCTGCATTATTCTTTGCATGCCAATAATTATTGTGTAGTTCAGATTAGCTAGAACAATTGCATCTTGTGGACCCAGCCTGACCTTCACCCCACGGAGATGAGCCCAGCTGACCCACGTGCCCACATATCGCCCAAGCTGCAGCAACCAATTGGAGTCTGGTATTGTTTATTGTTACATACTGGGCCAAAGGGCCCACCAATGAACGTGGCTATTTTACACTATATGTCATGACATGTTTTTGCTTTATAACATACTGTTCTTGTATCATTTGGCATAGAACTCTCTGAGCAGCAGAGTCCTCTGCATCATTACCTGATATAACCTTTGTTCAACTTGCAATCTTTCTCCTGGTCTCATTCCCTACTGGGGTGTGTCCAATTATTCTGAGTATGGGATCTGCGATTTGGGGAATGACCATCTTCACTTTCCTGGGCTTGCTAGCCCCTGACAGTGGCGCAAATCCTGTCTTGCCAGTGCTGTTTCCTCTTGCTGCCTCTGATGGAGCCAGCTACCCACCTCTTGGAGGCAAGAGAAAATAGGGCTGACTAAAAATATACACAACTCCTTCATTAGTGGTGGAGGGCTGTGCTCTGACTCCGGCCACTGCAAGCATGAACACAGAAGCGCCGGTTGGATGCTGAGACTTCACAGGTAAAGGAAAAACAACAAAGGCAGCTTGCCTGTCTCATAAATCAGAGGTCTGCCTGGCTGCCTCAGTTTCCTCTGCCAACAGATCACTCAGCTCGGACTGGTGTAAATGCTTTGGTATTATGGTCAATGTTCCTGCTATTTGTTTATTTATTCACAACAGGACCAAATAGAGATAATCCAACATATCATCATGACCTATCCAGCCCTCATCGATAAAAGACACTTGTTCAGAGATGTGCTTCCTCAGTCAAGAATGGAATACGACACAAACGAGAGATGGGCACACATTCTTTGTGGCAATAATAAAGTTCTTATTTTTAGAATTATTCAATTTTGGACTTCCATAATTTCCAAAACCACTGAAGAGAAAATGGCAGATGCGATATAGACATGATAGCAGAGACTGGAGATGACACTAGATCTTGTGTCTTATTTTATGTATAAGTTAGTAATTTGGGATATGAAATAATGAAAAAGTGTATAACAAACTATAACATTAAAAATAAAAACATAAAAATGTAGATATTTATTTATTAGAATAATATGTTTATAGCCAACAAAGGCTTTAAATATAACACACAGCAATACAACAAAGTTACAAAAAAACAAGATAAAAACATCAGCATGATTCAGGTTCATCATTTTTAAGATTTCCTAAAATAAAAGAATGCCAATAGACAATTGTTTAAGAACAGTAAAAATTAGCTCATAGAATTTCATCATGTGATAAATTGGATTCATATCATTGTCCTTTAAAAGTAGTTCCCATATTACATTCATGTTAATCACAATTATTCGCATTATCATACGCTTTCAGATATTTACCTCTTAAAGAGTTAAGGCTCTTGCATTGACAGATGTTATGTTCAGCTGATTCTATTGTTTGTGTCCCGCATAGTCTGCACAATCTAGTTTCTTGTGGAATACCATGTTGTGTACCTACTATCTCTAATGCAACTTCCTGCTATTTATAAAAACGTTAGTAAAAACTAAGTTTAAAAACAAATATAGTCCGACAGGAGCTCATCTGACAAAAAGCATTGGTGCATACAAATGAAAATCTAACATGGATCTAGTTAAGTGCAGTCATTTTGCTCCTACTTCGGTAGCATGCACAGGTCCCTGGCAACAGCAGCAGGCCTGAAGACGCAAGCGAGAGGGTCAAAACCCATCTGGTGCTTCAGGCATTTAATAGTCAAGCAGCGGCAAGTTGCCATGTCAACGCTATACACTGCTCCCAAGCTCGCCTTTCTCCTTTTTTTTTTTTTACATTGACAATGCCAATGGTTTAGCACCAAAACTAAAAAGGTACAATAGCAATATTCGGAGAAATCAGTTCAGCAGCAGGGTACAGCCATGTAATCAGGTACCAGGACAGTTTATTTATCTTCTCTTGGTGACCATTTCTCTTTAAGCAAAAGTTCTGAAGGAAGTGTTTGCAAAGTTTTTATTGAAAGATATCTGTGATACTTTGGGTCGAATCTGAGCTGTTACAAGTGAAGGGACCACGTGACAACTGGAATCCATATTTCAAGTTCCAAGGATCTTTATTATAACAACAGAAAAGGAAAGGATACAGGATGACTGGGGAAAAAGGGGAGAAAGCAAGCAAATACAAACATACTTTCCGGACCTTAGTCCTCAGTCCGTCCCTCTCTCCCTTAGGTTCTGCCTTGGTGGATGGGGGAACGAGTGGGGGTCACTCGCATTCTGTGCAGTTTTAAGCACTTCGTTTTGGATGGGATGTCTTTCTTTTCAGGGAGCCGTTCATCTGCTTCTCATCCTGGATACCATGCAGCCACTGTATCTGGGCCTCAATTATGAGGATGGACTAGTCTTCTACCTCATTATAATACTGGCTAAAATCGCATGGAAGAACTGCATGCTAAGATATGCAACTTCATGGGTTGATCAAGACTGTTTTGGAACAGCCTGTTCAAACGGCTCCGAACTCTCTGCAGAAGTAAAACTCCAAGCTAACCTTGTCTCCTTCCTTTTCCTTTCTTTCTCATCTTCACCTCTGTACTACGTACCTCTTTAATTTACTCTCTCTTCTGGTTGTCTCCCCTTCATTTTGCTCCAAAATGCACTAAACTAACACTCTCTTATCCTCTTGTAACTGCTTCTCTGCGTTCTCTTCCACCATGTCATCTCCTCTTCTTCTCTGCTCTTATTTCATCAATTCCACACCTTCAACTGACACTCCTCCTTACTTCTCTCTTTCAACGTCTCTGCTTTCTATCCTAATATGTGTCACTCCTCTCCTCATCTTAACTCCTCTTTTCCCTTGTATCTCCTCTCAATTCTTCATTTATTTCCTCTTTCCTTCCTCTTATTGATGATCCCTCCTCTTCCTCTCCTCCTCTCAGAGTCTCTTTCAGATCCTTCTCTTGTTTTTTCCATTCCCCCTCCCTTCTCTCAGTGGATGTTCTATCCACCTCTCAACTTCTATTTCAAACCCTCCTTTCCTCTCCTTTTCATGGTCTCACCGTCTTCTCTTTTCCTCTTTTGGACACTCCTCTCATTCTCCTGTTGATGTTCTCTTTTCCTCCTATCATCCTCTGAACTCGTCTTTCACCCCCTGCTCCCCCTCCCTCAGTTCTACTTCCTCTGTATGTTTTCCTCTCCACTCTTTGACTCGCTCCTCCTCCTATCTGCAGATGTGTCACTCACCAACTTGCTCGGTCCACTTGTTCTCGGCTTGAGTGTTTACTATGACGGGGTTCTGATTTATTTTAATAACAAGCCTTCCTGCTTAGCAGGGAGTCTTGGAGTTTTCATGTTTTGCTTTAGGATGGCACCAGTGAGTATTTCTGAAGAAGTGACTTCTCATAGTTATTGTTTTCCGAGATGCTTTCAGACCTTCCTTGAGACACATATCTATAGGTCTCATTTCTGGAAGGTATTCCATCATTCTAGCTCCAAATTGCCCGGTGAAACGGATAATTGCCATATCTGTCCCATCCAATTGAATTGCAATTCCTTTGATTATGGGTGATAACATAACTAAATGTATTCAATGTTATGCCACTGTACGTAAAGTAGTCGATCCTTCCAAGGGCTATTCTCTACATAAAATTTTAACTTCTTGATACCTGTACTCTACGTGTGATGTGGTTTTCCTTTAGAGTTTTAAAAAAAGGACAAGGTAAATGATGTCCTTCCTAGTTTCTCACCAGGAGTCCTCCTGCATATCAAATTCAATAAGAAAGGCGTTTTTGCAGTGGAGTTGTAATTTTGGGCTCTTGATTATGTTATATAGTGAGAATTCAACATACATAGGATGTACTTTATTGATAGTTCCAAGGTGACCACAGAGTACACCCCACTTTGATATGACTTTTTTGTATGACTCTTTTAGGTACTGAAAATGGATCATGTAGTCCTGTGTAACACAGCCAGTCTCCCTGGCCGATAAACCCACAATCTCCTTAGGCCAATGAACCACCAGAAACCACAATATCACCAAACTAAAAATAAAAAAAACATTGCAAGTGGCAAACATAGGAAAAACAAACCTTTTTCTGCTCTGCTTCCTGTCTCTGGAGCAAGTTAACAGCACAGTGCATGCAAGCATCTTCCATCCTGCACTTAAGTAGGATCTAAGGACCCCACTCTTCAAAGAACATCTTGCCAGTTACTGATCACAACACACAGACCTACTTCTCCCCCTCAGGCTCTTCCCCTTACCCACTCCTCTTCCTAAGCTACCCCCTGCCCTAACCATGGTACCCTGGGTGCACCCCATTTTATACATATACATATCCCTTAGTCCCTAGCTAGAATAGTTCTGTTAAAATCCCATGCATGCATACTTATATATTGTGTATGTGTATATGTTTCATGGTTTGGCAAATACATTTAGAAACATCAATATTATTACAAAGTATCTTGCCTTCTATCCTGGTGTGGGATAGAAGGTTGTGTTTGGGTATTTTAAATAGGAGGGGTCACCATAGTCCAATATTGAATCTATATATTGACATATTTGATTATGTGATGCTTATTTGGCCTGGAATGTGAAATTGCTCTGTATTGCTGTCACTCATTTAATCAATCAGACACGTATTATGTATTTGGTCTTGGAAATCCCTGGAAGATTGCTCATGAGAGCTACCAGCATGCATCCTCCTTTTTTCACACAGTACATTTGTTTGTTATACCAGACCCAGAAGTTGCACCCTTCACCATGAAATTCTACGTCCAAGATTGCACCTTAGAATATGGGTAGAGTATGGAGAGTGTATCAGTATGTACCAGTGGTATACTGTGATTCTGGGTAAAACTGTATTTTTCTTTATCTTTTTGGACATTGTGCATAAGGGGGAAAAAAAATCAGTGAAAACTATGGGACAGTAATAGATCAAGTAACCTGTCTCATGGCAACTTGTGCATTCCATTTTGGTAGCATCCCCAGCATAACAAATAGGGCATTTTGCCCCTGACCCACCTCTCTGAAAGGTACCCAGTGATTTTACAGAGGATTTCGTATATATGTGGTGATAAGGGGTTAAAACAGATTGGGAATGGGTTGGGGTTGTTAAAACATGGGGAAACAGGGGGCTTGAGGGGTTGAGCCCCTCAAATAAATAAAATATTTAAAAAATGTCTATTTTTTTGTGAAAATGTTTTTGGTAAAAAATGCCTCGAATGAAAAATCTTCAGTGAAATCACATAGAACCCTCTGAAACCGTAAAAAGTAAATTTAACCATACTAATCGGAGGATAATGTGACAGCCAATGCACTAAACACTCAAACTTGTTAGAAGGCTGTAGACTGTGTCCTTTCCAGATGGCAGAGTGTGGCCCTCACCCGCCTTACAAATGCCTAGGCATAACCATTCTCTTGACTTGCTACTTTTACCCCTTTGATGCTGGGATTCAGGGTCAGTTGATCATCGACGGACAGACCACATATTTCTGACTTTGAAGGCTAACCACCTTATTGGATATGACTTCTTAATAGATACCCAGCAGCTTGCTTTCATGCCACTCTTTTGGTCTGAGGTCCAAAAGGTTTGGTTTGGAAATTGCTTAAAATAATTGACATGTGCTGGATATATTCTGGGGTTATATCTATTACTTCACTGTATTATTTTACTATGGTGGTACTTGGTGGTATTTTATAGTACTTGGAAATGTATTGTGGCACTCTTTTGCAGTATTTTTATAGTGGTGAGACTGATTTCAGAATACTGCCTAATAATTAATGTTACCAGGGTCACTAACAACAAACAAAATACTGTACTTGATACACTCAGATAGATGGCTCATGCCCTCCCATGGAATCTTATGAACAATACCACACTACACCCTTGGGGCTGAGTTTCAACAATTGTAAAGCATGCAATTGAGATACTGCACATTCATTCAATCTCTCTAGATAAAAAGCTCATGGCGGATACTTTACTTTGAGCTATTTCTTACCACACTTTTGTCTCCTTATGCATGTCAAATAAAAGGGACTGAAGGCGGAATAAATATCATGACACTAGATTACTTTTGACTTTGTTTTTATATCGTAAAATAGAAATGTGCAAATTACACTTATGCCCACATTGTACTTCACAGTGCAAGCACATTTCTTCTTAGAGCAGTTTTCAGTGTTTTATCTGCGCAAAGCCCTGCCAGATCTCCTTGGCTTTGTGAGACTTGGTAAGAAAAATACACTTTAAAAAACACATTAAGACTTTGAGAAATATAAGCACAGTATCACGTGCACATTAAAAACAGAATCCCTAATGCAGCACCTAAAATTAAGTAAACTACTTAACCTACGCTACCTGATATCATTCACATCTCATCCAAACAGAATTGTGAATGTTAGCAAATGTAGCCTCCACCTTTGTCTATTGTATGGAGAAATGTAGCGTACTGTGAAGCCTGGGCCTCTCCCCCACCTGCTAGACTCCCAAGTCTAGGTGTAGCCTCCATCTCTGACTATTATGTGTTGAAACCCACTTAATGTTGATGCTAGGAAGGATTGTTTTGCAAACACACTGCGCACACAAACAATGTAAAAATCAATTGATTGGTAATGTAATCAAAAGGCGATGCAGCCTGACACGTGTTTCAAGCAACTAGCTCTTCTACTGAGGCTGGAAACTGGAATTTCCTTATTGATCACCATTAATTGGTATAGAATTGAATAAGTTATAGCGTGGGCTCTACTTTGATATGCAGTTGCAAGGCAGACATTGGATTAGTCGTATGTACGAGCTCGCAGCGTCTCCACTGCGTATGCAGAACAGGAGGCTCGAAACACGTTTCAGGCTGCATCACCTTTTGATAAAATTACCAATCAATTGATTTTTACATCGTTTGTGTGTGCAGTGTGTTTGCAAAACAATCCTTCCTTGCATCATTTACTTGTTGGACAACTTGGCAGGTTTCCACTACCACACTCACCTGCAGCCCTTTCAAACCACTCAAATTTGCTTGGTCTTTGTGCTGAATCTCGCTGCCCTTTTCTGTCAACCTTCTGCTTCCACTCATAGTTGAACCTGGGCTTTTCTCCTGCTGTAGCAGACTCTCAAGTCTAGAGATAGCATCCACCTTTGTCTACTGTATGGTGAGACGTAATGTATTGTGAAGCCTGAGCCTCTGCACCACTTTGCAGGACACTGAAACCTAGGTTTGACCTACACCTTTGTTTACTGTATGTTGAAATGTAATGTACTGTGGGTCTTGTCCTCCTCCCCCACCATACAGAATCCTGAAATCTAGGCACTCAGCCAAACTGAGAAATATCTGCATACCTTATCTCATACAAAAAAACACACAACCACCTCTCGCACAAGACGCACACACTTCACCACACCGCAACAACAAACAAACACCAAATAAACCAAACCAACAGCAGACGAGGACAGTCATCAATCTGATACTCGTAACAAAGCTCAGCGCATAGTGTATACTGGACTGAAGCTGCCAACAGTACACCACTTCTCTCACTATCCTACTTCCTCTTCACTTTACTAACCTACCCTGCCTTCTCGTTTACAGATCCACCAGAGCGCGTGGAGACCAACTACATTGGTGACGGTGCACAGTACAAATGCCTTTAACATTTAACATTTAACATCACCATCCCCTCACTTAACCTCATATTCACCGAGATTTGTTAGCAGTATTTCTGACTCAGTTTGGCATGTAAATCTTCCCCAGTCTTTCTGCCTGCCTCGCACAGGGTCAACCCATATAAGGACAGCTTTAGAATCAGTCAGCTTTCCAGCGCTAAACTCTGTCTGCACAGCCTGCAATCTGCTCCTTCGTCTCCCAGCACCCGAAGAGGAACTGCTACTACAAACCCTCTTGTCAGTCTAGAAAGACACCTCCCCTTGGCCATATCATCCCACTAAGACTCACACGATCTGCCTCTGTGTGTTTTCCTCATTGTACTAACTGCATTGCTGTAGAAAAAATGAAACATGTTTCTCCTGTGCTTCCTGCTTCAAAACAATGCCATGTTTTTGGTGTACCAGATCTTCACTTTTTTTTGTTTATCACCTAGCGCAGATTCAGCCTGCACATTTAAATTCCCATTTTCAAAGCATCATGCATTTTTCTAAATCTGCACCCAGCTTATTTCATCATGGACTAATATGCACTAAATTTTATTAAGGGAATCTGTTACATGTTAACTGGTGTTAGGTTAATTAGTATGTTAATTTATGTTAGTTTTACATTGAGTGCAGCTCAGTTTATTGAAACAGCATCATGGATCAAAATGCAATTCCAAGATTTTGCTTGGAATAGCATTTTGATATAAACTGAGCTGCACTGAATGTAAAACTAACATAAATTAACATACTAATTAACCTAACACCAGTTCACCACGTCATTAAAATGGCTCCATGTCTCTAGATGGTGGTTGTATTGTAAGCGCGGGTGTTCCCGTGAGACTTGTGTGAGTAGGGTATTTTGTAAGTAAATTGAAAAACACAAGAAGGAATAAAACGAGAACGGTGGACAGTGAGTGTTTATATTGTTTATGTGACCTTTGGTGTATTGGATTCACGAACAGAGTGCTTCGGGAAACCTAGTTGTCGCACTGTTTTCACTATGGCAGGGCAGCGGATAAGACCAAGAGTTATGATGCGAAATATGTAGAAGAATTATTAGCACAGGCCTCCTTTTTTTCTGAGGAAGGTGAAGGACCGTTGTCGGTAAATTTTAGTAACTGGGATGAACTAGTGCAAATGAAAAAAAGGTTAATTCGTACAGAACTGCATGGTTCTATTATGATTGAGTACCTACGGTCAGGTACCCTTCCTACTGGTTTAATTGTACGGAAGGAACCACGCTTATTTTTGGACAACAAAGATTTCATCATACAATGGAGCTACATAGCCAACAAATGTGGCAGGGATTGGGTAATCCTGATAATAGATACGGCAAGAGAAATGACATTAAAAATCACAGGAGACCTTGACAAAATGGAAGAAGCCATCAAAAAATTGGTACCGCTAGACACATATAAAAACATCTGGAAGAAATCACACGTGGAATGACAGAGTTCAAATGTTTTTGTATGAAGGACAGAATTACACGGATGAAAAAGGATTTAATACATTTTTCACATGAAGAAGCGTATCCGTACACAAAGGATGGGTATATACCCCCAGGAATACAACAACAAAGAACATATGGACAACAGAAACAAAAGAGGAATGGATATACGTCATATAGCTCAGGCAGTTCCAATGACGGCAGCTTCCAAAGTGGACAAGGCCAAAGACCCTACAGGAGTAGGGGTAGACAACAAAGAGGGAATTTTCGTAATCGGAGAACACAAAGAAGAGGAGGTAGAAATAATCAATGCAATACAGGCCCGCCACCACAACAACAACAAACTTCTGCTTCCGTGGTTTCTTTTTTGGACGAGCGAGAGGAAGAGAACCAGTGGGGATCAGAGGAACGAAGGACCCGGAGCAATCATCCCTATTAGTCAACTTGTCTGGGTACAATCCTAGCACGGTTGAGATGACAGTTTTGAACCATGGATTAGGTTTTGTCCCTACCACACATTATGACAAATTCCAAACTAGAATTGAGATTGAGCAGCTCCTTCGGAAGATTCATTTAAAACAGTACTTCATGGACAAAGAGTTTGAGAAAACTGTAAATGAGAGTGGATTAAAGAAGAAATCCAATTTTGATCCCCCGGTAGCTTGTTATACTCCGGAGGCGGTGGTGTTTACGAAGAGAGTTTGGCACGACCTGAGTGTTTTGGAGAAAGAGGATACTCCGTTCAAATTTCAGAATTTAAGTAACATTGAGAAGAAAGCTATAACATCGTTGGCTAAGAACCAGAGTATTATTATTCACAAGGCAGATAAAGGAGGGGCAGTTGTGATTCAAGATAGGGCAGCCTATATTGATGAATGCGAACGACAGTTGAGTGATAGCTCTTACTATCGCAAGCTGAAAGATGATCCAACAGCAAGACTATCAGTGCTCATCAGAGAGAAAGTCGAGAAAGCATTAGAGAGGGAATGGATTTGTAAACAGGAATATGATTATCTCATTGTACCTCAACCTTCTGTCCCCAAATTCTATGCCTTACCTACAATTCATAAGACATTACTCAACCCCCTGGTCGTCCCATAGTCTCTGGTACAGGGTCACTGCTAGAACCACTTGCGAAATTTGCTGACAAATTCCTTAAACTGTTTGTCCTCAATATGTTTTCGTATTTACAGGACACTACTGAAGTGATAAACAGTGTAGAACATATGTCCTTCGATCCCGGAACCCAATTGTTGGTCAGCTTGGATGTAGTGGCACTATACACGTGCATACCCCAACAGGACACACTGGAGGTACTGGAGAATGTATTGCTCGCCAAAAGAAACTTAGGAGTGACACCTAATAGCTTCATTCTGTGGTGCGCCGAGATGGCCCTCACGGAAAATTATTTCATGTTTAACAATGAATTATACCATCAGATTCATGGTACGGCCATGGGTTCACCAGTGGCACCAACGGCAGCAAACCTTTATGTTGAAAATATTGAGTTACAGTTTATTTATCAGACTACTAATCTGTACTTTTCGAAAATTGACCTATGGCGTAGATTTATTGACGACATCCTGATAATATGGGATGGCACAGTGGACTCATTTTTAGAGTGTTTTGGGTGGATTAACCAACAGAATCGATATTTAAAGATTACTTGTACCTACAGCTCAGAAAAGATTGATTTTCTAGATATAACAATCTGGGTTGATAAAGATCAAAGGATATTACAAGTCAAACCTTTCCATAAAAAAACAGACAAGAATGCCCTGGTGAGTTTTAATACTTTCCATCCTAGGCATACTCGCGAAAATGTACCATTCGGACAGTTCCTTAGGTTGAAAAGAAATAGCACTTTGAATTCCACTTTCCGCACAGAAGCTGACCAACTGAAACTGATCAATAGGCATTATCCTAAGAAAATAGTCAAAAGAGCATATAAAAGATCGATTAACAATCACCATGAAGCACTGCTTGAATACCGTCCAAAAAATCAGGACAGTAATAACATTGTCTTTGTAAGCACTAATAATGAAAGAACTGATGAGGTCATCAAAATCATTAAGAAGAACTGGCACATATTGGCAGGGGGTGAAAGCCTGTTAGACAGTCCAATGTGTGCCTACAAAAGAGCATCCAATTTGAAAGAACTACTAACCAAAAATGATATCGCTCTGAAAGGGAAAGAACAAATTAGCATTACACAAGCGTGGGGTTTACCCTCAGCAGTAGGACACACACCTTGTGGTAAGTGTGTTAATTGTAAATACAGTAGTAGAACAAGAGAGGTTGACTTGGGACTCACAAGGTTGTGGCAACAAACTGGTCTTACAAATTGCAATTCAACACATGTTGTATATGCAGTGTGGTGTCCTTGCCATAAAATGTATATCAGCATGACAGAGCGAAAATTAACCATACGCACAGGAGTTGCATCTGCAACCAGAAGGTGCAGGCCCCGATGGTAAGTCATTTTTTGGTGATGGGCCATGATGCGGACCAATTGAAATGGACTATCTTGTGGCGATTGGATAGAACGAGTTACGCAGATGCTGACCTAAGAAAACTGCAGTACAAAGAACAGTGGTTGATTTTCTTAACAGGGTCAACAGTCAAAGGACTCAATGAAGAGGTTAACTGGAGACATTGATTATGTTGCCCCTGAGGTTCTCAAGCGTAGGTGTTCCGATTGAGAATTGACTATGAGTGTCATCCGGTGTTAATAAGATACATAATTCTTAACCCCCTAGCTGTTATCACGGCGGTGGGTCGCCTATAGATTAATGAGGATGTCATTTAAACTGCGAGTGACACCATAGTGCTGGAGATGTGCTTACCGAAGTGGAGTGTGATTGTAACGCTGTGTTATTGCTCGGACAGCTGGAGAGAGTTGTGCGTTCAGAGTACATTTCACGTGCAAACAGTCTGGGTTTTTACGTTAAACACTTGATGCATATAACGTTACACTGGATGATGTTACGTGATGCGTCCACGTGACAGGAGTTGGGTTCACGTGACAGAGACGTATGATGAAATAGAATGCTCCGATGGCAATGAGGTATCCAGCGGTTTCACAGAGAGAGAGTGATGAAAGACGGAGATTGAGCGACCGGCCACAAAAGGGGTAAGTCCATCGTTTCGTCTGATTGTGAACGGTTTGATCGGCCAGTGACGGTGTTGGAAACTGTTGACACGGGTATATTTGAAAACCGCAAGCGTGACGTTTTGTTTTTCATTGACATAGGTTTCCTTGGTGCAAGTAATTCATAGCGGTTGATTTTATAACGCTACCACGCATACAGAGAACCACTTCATACGAATATAGCGGCAAAAGAATCGGGTCCGTGGTTGCCTAAATTTCTACTTTAAGAAGAATGGGACCCCCCAGTAGCAGGTAATGATTACACCTGTGATTTGAGACTGGAGAATGACTGGACTAAGAGTAAAGGCACCTGATCTGGAATGGTCGAAACAATACAGTGGCAGAGCCAGTAAACATTTGAGTGGAACGGAATCATAGATAAAGAAACCTAAAGAAATGGTATTATCTATTGGTGACCCATGTGAAAGGAGGTAGAAGTAAAGAGGATGTTGAACTAATTTAATTAGATCTTTACATTAGGAGTATACGGTGAGCTGGCAAATTGTGAATGTGTGGTATATTGTCCTATTTGGATGCTGTACACCGGTTTTAGTCGTTTGGCATGTCTTGTGTTTTCCAGGAATGGAGCGGTCCGACATATATGTTTGGATACTCCCCTACAGAAACCGTTGTTGGAATAATTATTGAAAAGAGTGACACGGTAAGCCTTGGTTCAGCAAACCTAGGTGCTGGCTAAGTAGGATGACAGTGAATTTGAAGATACTGACTGTTGTTTCTTGTTATTTTCTCTCATTGTGTTTCCCCAGGTCATGAATTGTGTGGCACAGAGTTAATCGTGCCCAGTAAAGAGTTTTTTTTAAAAAGATTGGATCTACCTCAGGCAAAGAGATATTGTTTAAGGATACAGATGGTCCCCCTGATGAAGTTCTTTAGCACTTGGTCGAATAAAATGGTGTTGAACGAAACATGTTGGGCAATGAAGGGTATTGTGATTGAGTGACAATATAGGAATTACTCCGATATTTCGGATTGGAATCCACCCCAGGGTAGCACTGAAGCGGGTAGGAATATACTTAATAGATAGATTACGTGGTTAGTGGTATCCTTGAGTGATAGGGAACCAATTAGCTACCGACCATTTGGTCTCTTTAGGTAGAGTGGTCACCCTAACACTGCACATTATTGAGTTTTGTATAGGCAGGTTATACAGGGGTGAGCACGCCACAGGTTGTTTTATACATGTGAACTGTTTTATTAGAAAGTTTGTAAAAGGTTTTTAGGAATTTTTGCAATTTTAAAATTATGTTTTACAGAAGTTGAACTATGTTTTGTGATGTATATGAAAATAAAAAAGTGAGGTATAAATTGTGATTTTGACTGAGTACCTATTTGTTAAAAGTACTTAGTTGTGTTTTGATTTGGGGTATACAAGAGGGAGTAACAGGTGGACGTGGTGTGACCTTTTGTTGGTAGGATTGTCCCGAATTTGTGCTTAGGAGCCTGGTCACCATGTCATTAAAATGGCTCCATGTCTCTAGATGGTGGTTGTATTACCAGTTAATATGTAACAGATTCCCTTAATAAAATTTAGTGCAAATTAGTCCATGATGAAATAAACTGGGTGCAGATTTAGAAAAATGCATGATGCTTTGAAAATGGGAATTTAAATGTGCAGGCTGAATCTGTGCTAGGGGATAAACAAAAAAAATGTGAAGATCTGTTACACCAAAAACATTGTGCATTGGCATCTATTTAATTCTGCCTGAGACTCACACTCTTGAGTCCAGTAATGAGTTTCACACCCTGGCCCCAGTTGAATTTCAAACCCTTGCTTAAGTGAACGTGCTAAAACGATGAGTCTAACTGTTAAAGTGTAGAGTCATAATGTTGGAATTAGAACCATACTTCTACACTCCCTCCTTTTTTTTCTGCGGGGATATAATCCCAATACTAATAATTCACTGCAGGAAAAACAAACAAATATGTTCTAAAACACGTGTGCTCCTCCCAATTGGATCTTCTCTCATCAGTCTAAAATAAATAACATGCAAATGGAATAATGCATACACGAGAAGCATTATGTATATTTCTCTAGTCTAGACCAAAGAATTATGAGCATAAGAAAGAAACAAAATCTTTAAGAAGGAATAACAAATAATTTTGTTTTTTTTAGGATATTTCTTGTTCTTCTTTTTTTGTTTTTGTTTTTGTTATCTCTTGACCACCTTTATCTTTTCTCTTTTTTTATTGGTGATCTGTTCTCTTTTTCTTGAATTTCTCTTTTTTCTAAATGTTTTTTAAAAATCTTTTTTATCTCTTGATCACCTTTATATTTTATCTTCTTTCAATTGGTGAGAATTTTTTTTGTATTATTATTATTATTTGTTTTACCTTTGTATCTTCTTTAAAATAAAACATTAAAGGAAAGAATTATCATTTTCAGAAAACATAAATACAAAAACTGTGCCATTGGCTTCAGTCAAAATGTAAAAACCAGTAAATAAAAATCAGTTCATGATAAGAATCAATTTGTGATAAACATAGCCTGTAGGAAAAATAGTCTTTGTAAATAATAGTCTGTAACGAATTAGTTTGTGATAAAAAATAGTCTATGATAATTAATAAATTCACACAGAAAACCGTTCTTGGTGGAACGCCTCCATTCTGGGAATGCATGGGACTTCTTTTGGGGTCATCACCTGCACATCTTTTCTGGTCATCATCTTCAATCCCTTCTTCTGTCCAGGGAGCATTTTTTAAAATCTCCTTTTAATATCTTTGCACTATTTACACCTACCCACCTGCTATGACAATTCAATTTATTGTTTTACTCCCTGCTAGTTTCAACTTGCTCTAGTCTTTTCACTTCATATTGCGGGTGAGAGGGCTTAATTTGATTAACATGGATGAACTGTTCCACTGTTAATCCTCCCTCCTTTTTAGAAATTCTGCAGACCACATGTGAAACCTTACCTACAATTCTATATGGGCCTTGCCAAGCTGAAAAGAATTTAGAGTTTTTATGTTTCCGCTTCCCGAAACTAAACTTGTATACACGGTCTCCCATTTCATATTCTCTCAGAGATGACTTCCTATAATAATATGTCTTTGCACTGTCAGCGGCCTTTTCGCTGCGGAAATGCAAACGCATATTGCAAGTGCTTTCTTAATTCCTCCACATATTCATTAATTTTGGATGCATTTATAAGCACCTGTTCATTTCTTTTATAAAGTAAGTGTTGTGCCAGAACCATTTTCTTTCCTGTCAATACTTCATGGGGTTGATATTTGTTAATTTAGAGGACATCAACCTGATAGCCATCAGTACCAATGGAAGCCGCAAATCCCAATTATATCCTGCTTGAACTACAAACTTTAATCCACTATCGATCTGTTACACCGTTACACTCCCCCTGAAATGGAGGGCTGGTAAGAAATGTGTAGCTTTCTCTTCTCACCCAAGATTTGCCATATTAGTGTCACAAAAGCACTAATTAAATGACTTCCATGGTCTCACTCTATTCTTTGAGTTAAACCAAATCTTGAAAAAATATGATTTACAAGTAAAGTGGCTGCCGTCTGCGCATCGCAATCAGGAGCTGGAATGCGCTCCACCCATTTGGACATTAGACAAGTTACTGTCAGCATGTACCTGTTTCCCCTTGCTGATGTTCTTACTGGTCCGATGTAGTAGACTTGTAAATTAGTCCATGGGAATGCCAAGCCCCTTTTCATCAATGGTGCTCTATGAGCCGGTGATGCATGTTGAAACTGTGCAAACATTAAACACCCTCTGGTGCAGAGCTCAACATCTTGGGACATTTGTGGCCAATAGGTGTAATATTTAAAATCTCCATTTTTTTTATGAACCTCTGTGTCCTGCAGTTATGGCATCATGGGCATGATGTAACATCAATCCCTGAAATGACAAAGGCACTACCCATTGGATTTGGCCTGTCACAGATTCTCTAATAATCAGTCTGTCTTGTAATCTAAGTCTCTTTTGTGTTTTGTATCAGCACTGTCAATTCCACTTTCCCTTTGCAGTCTTCTTCAGTTAGAGGATTTTGTTCTGCCTCTAGCAAAAGGTTGTAAAATATGCCTAGAATAAGGTCTTCAATTTGCGCTTTGATCAAGTTTTGGATTGTGTTATCACATCTACTTGTATTTCACCAAGCAGGTGTTAAATAGGAAATAACTCCCTCATTACAGCTCGAATGTTGGCTAATTGGTCTGCCTTATCATTTCCCTCATTATCCTCACCTGACGTTTTCAAATGACCACATATTTTCCTCCAATGGATTATCAGATCATTTTCTGACACAAGCTTGTCTATAGCTTGAATCGTCTTGCCATGTTTAAGTAGCTTCTTGGTATAGATGACCATGCCTTTCACTTTCTAGCCAGGTAAATACTCCACAAAACTATTTCTTGCACAATCAGAATCATTTACTAGAACAATTTATATGAGTTTATTTTCTAAAGCTGTAGATATTGCCTTATAAATGGCTGCAAATTCTGCCACTTTATTACTTTTGGGGCCTATCCTCATGCTTACTCATGGAATGTTGTCACATTTAAACCATATGTTTCCTTTTCCCGCTACAAGCTCTTTTTCTGTGTCATTTTCTACATGTATGAACACCCATCTACATACACAGTTGGTACATTTGTACATGTTTCTTCATTGAATGCCTTGTGTGGAGACTGCTCAAATTCATTCAAACTTGTCTCTAGCACTGTCATATCCGCCTGGGTCCTCGGTGCAGGAGCGATGCTGAACCAACCACCCACTATATGGTTTTGGTGCCTGCAAGAGAAAACTTACACAGACCTCCTCAACCAGAGCGGGGAAGGAGGGTTAGGGTCTCGATGGCTGGATGGGTATGGGGGTTGTAGGGTAACCAGATTGAGGAATAGGAAGAGGTTATGGATGGGACTGGGGAATTCAGGGGTAAATACGATGATTGCACACTTTTGACAACAACCTATAGCACTTTTTTGAAAAGGGTTGCTTACCCAACACCTTTACATGTAAAGGTGTTCCCTTTCACACCTTGTCACCAAATCAACATGTACCACTATTTTTGCCACCCTCAACACATGGGTTAACTTCACTGCCACAGTTGAGTAACAATCACAGGGTTTTAGCCCAATACGTAGCACCAAGTCAGTTAACATGCACTTGCTGTCAGGTTTCCTTCCCCTATTCAGGCTATTTTCCCTTATTCAAGTTTCCTTCTCATTATTTCTCTTTATTATCCTTTTTTAGATTAGCCTTATTTGGGTGGGAAGTTTTCTATTGTATTTGGTTTGGCCTTAACTTGCTGATTCAGAATCCTGGTTCTGACCCAAGGCAAAATGGAGTCTCACAGTGACAGCTCTGATTGGTTAGAAGACACTGCAGAACAACAATGAACATTGTAAACTGTCACTCTGTGCCTTTCATCATCTAAACCCCAGCTGAGAGGACGTGTTTAGTGGCTGCTCCTGCTTTAGACTTGGGCCTGGTGGATTTTATCCTTCAGGCGTGAGCAGTTGAGCGGCTACTTTCTTGGGGGTTCTTGGAGAAGCTATCAGTTGTCAGGAATTCGTTTTTGAAGACAGGAAACTCTGAAGATCCTTATGAATTCGCTCTGGAGATAAGTGACTTTGTTTGTACTGCAGCTCTGTTCATTTTAATGACATTTCCTTGAAAATTCGTAAAAAATTATCTTTGTACTTGTACTATTGAACTTCCTGAGTGCGCTTGAACGCTATTTGAAAATACGCGTACTTCTTGTAATCTGAATTTATCGTTGGACCTTTGCGCGTGCGAGTGTATTCAACTGCACGTGTGTTTGCCAGCGCGTGTGCTCCTTAGCGCGAGAATCTGTTCGTCGCGTGAGAATTCAAGAGTGCGTGTGTTTGCCAGCGCGTGTGCTCCTTAGCGCGAGAATAAGTTTGTCGCGTGAGAATTCAAGAGCGCGTTTGTTTTCCAGCGCGGGTGCTCCTTAGCGCGAGAATCTGTTCGTCGCGTGAGAACTCAAGAGCGCGTTTGTTTTCCAGCGCGGGTGCTCCTAGCGTGCGATTCATTTGTCACGCGAGAACTTTAAAGGGTGTGTGTGTTTCCAGCGCGTGAGTTTCCAGACGCAAAAATCTAATTGCCGCGTGAGAACTTTATAGCGCGTGTGATTTCAAGCACGTGTCTTTTTAAACGCGTGTATTCGATCGCGAGTGAACTCATTGCGCGTGGATTATAAGGCGCGTGTGAATAGGCGCGGAAGTTCATCAACACGGATATGTTTTAGCGCGTGTGTTTTTTCTGCGCGTGTTCTCGTTTGCGCGTGAATTCTACTTTACGTGTTTAGGCTTGCGCGTGTGTTTTCTGCGCGTGGATTTTGCTTTCCATGCGCGTGTTCTTCAACGCAGGAAGTTTTCAACGTGAACTTCATCTGTATGGAAATAACCCGCGTGTGAGTTTAACACGTGTTTCTTCAAGAATTCACAAACTCAATAGAATTGTAAATAGTTTGAAAGAAAAGGAAATAATAAATAAAGACAATTTAACTGGACATCTAGTGCATTTTGGAAAAGAGACAATGAACTAAACTTTCCAGATTTGCCCAAAATAGGAAGTTGCTGTGAATTTCAAGAGTCTCAAGTAAGAGAGGTTTTCAGCTTCTTTACAAGCTTCTCTAAGAAATTTCAAGAGAAGAGCCAGGTATGATTCTTAATTATTAGTTAAGGATTTAAAGTCTTTCCCATTCCTAAAGTTAAGTAAGTAAATAAAGGAATTGTATCTGCTTTTCTTATATCCTCTGCAGGTTCAGCTCTGGTTAGCCTTGACGCAGTCTGCCTGGTGTTGTTTTGTTATCCACTTCCCCCTTTCCCTTTGGGGTGTAGTTTACAGAGCTGAATTGAAATCTAGTCCTGGAATTACATTTCAGGGGGATCGTTGGGGGTTCAGCAGCTTCCGCGGACACAGGACCTCTCAGCCTGACAGAGTGGAAGGCCTATAATTTAGTCCGCCCGAGCTGTCATGAACCCCGACGAATCCATGGAGATGTTAGGATCTTTGATCAGGGAGTTACGGGAGGAGTTGAAAATATCTCGGGATGAAAATGCCTTACTTAGTCAAAAGGTGGATGACTTGAGTGTTAAAGTAACACAAATTCAACAGAGGGGAGAAAGGAGAGAGGATGAGGTTTCAGGGGGCCCCGGTTCTCCATCTGAGTTAGAAAGGGAAGGTGAAGATCATTTACCACAAATACAACGGGCGCCTCCAGTGGCAGAAGGGGTAAGGAGTTTAATTATGCCAGTTCCTTTGGCGCCTCCAGAACGTTATCATGGGGATCCCAAGAGGTTTAGGGTGTTTTTGACACAATGTGAATTACATTTTATGAGTAGACCAGAATTATTTCCCTCGGATGCATCTAAGATAACTTTTATGTTGTCCTATCTTTCTGGGGAGGCATCTGCTTGGGCTGGGTTGTTGGTGAGTCAAAAGAGTACGCTTTTAGGAAATTACACCAGTTTTTTAGAGATATTCCGAAAGATGTTTGATAGAAGACCGTTATCTCTGGAAGTGGATGGTGAACTTTTAGAACTAAAACAAGGTAATAGAGACTTGATTGCTTATATAACACAATTTAAGTCCCTTGTGTTAGAAAGCAAGTGGCCCGAGGTTAAACAGGCCTTGTTGTTTTATAGGGGCCTTAGAGATGAGTTAAAGGATGCATTGTCTGGAGTAGTGGAACGCCCTTCTACTTCTGAAGGTCTGATTGATTTGGTTATTCAATTGGACTTTTGTTTGAGTGAAAGGAAGGCAGAGAGGCGTCATTGTCAGAGTGATGTAAAGTCTTTAGTTAGAGTGGATAGACCTAAGGTAGAGAGTAGATCCAAAGGGAATAATCCATCTCCCAGGGTCCGAGGCCCTTTAACAGTGGAAGAAAAGGCTACGAGGAGAGATAACAATCTGTGTTTATATTGTGGAAGAGGTGGGCACTTTCTAGGGAACTGTCCTTACACTCCCAAGAAGACTTCTACCTCAGCGGTCAAGGTGCAACAGATCGCCAATACGGTGCAGACAGCGGTTCCCCATATAACCGTAAATGTATCCTTGTCCTTTGAGTTGGAGTGTAAGGGAAATGGTCCTGTAATGCTTGACTCTGGTGCCACCGGGAATTTCATGGATTGGGGTCTGGCAAAATCTTTGGGAATTCCAATTATTCAGAAGGAGGTTATAGAGCAGGCTAGGGCTGTTGATGGTACATATCTATCTTCTGGTCCTATTACTCACCGGACTGGTTCTTTAACTTTGGAGTTATCAGGAGGTCACAGAGAGATAATTTCGTTTGAGTTAATTGATGCTCCTTTGTTGAAGATTATTTTGGGTATGCCTTGGCTTACTCTCCATAATCCTCTGATTGATTGGAGTGCTAGGACAATTGACATGCAGTCAGATTTTTGTAAAGATAATTGCTTTTCAGGAAGTCTCTTAGAGGAAGATGTCAAACAAAGTAATTCAGTGTCTAGTTTTCTGGCTGAGACTGGAATTGGATGTCATGATGTGGGAGCTGTAGTGGGTCAACTTCCCCAGTGTTACAAAGATTTTTGGGACGTATTTGATGAGAAAGTGGCAGGAGAATTACCACCCCATAGGCCCTTTGATTGTAAAATTGAGCTGGAGCCAGGAATAATTTTGCCTAGTAGTACGGTATATGCTCTTACAGAGAAAGAGAATGATTATTTAAAATAATATTTGTCGGAAAACTTGGTCAAAGGGTTTATTCGTCATTCTAAGTCACCAGCGGCCTCTCCTTTATTTTTTGTACCAAAACCGGATGGAACGCTTCGAACTTGCATAGATTATCGAGCAGTTAACAAAGTCACGGTTAAAAACCGGTATCCTCTTCCTCTCATCTCGGAAATGCTTAATCAAATACAAGGAGCAAATATTTTCTCTAAGTTAGATTTGAGAGGAGCTTACCATCTTGTGCGTGTGCAGGAAGGGGACGAATGGAAGACAGCATTTAAGACCAGGTTTGGGCTGTTTGAATATCAAGTTATACCATTCGGCTTATGTAATGCTCCAGCGGCTTTCCAATTTTTCATTGATGAGGTTTTTAGAGAATACCTAGATATTTTTGTGGTCGTGTATATCGATGATATTTTGATTTTCTCTTCTGACCTGGATCAACATCAGAAACATGTGCGCTTAGTCTTACAAAAGCTGCGAGAAAACCATTTGTTTGCCAAATTGGAAAAAAGTCAATTCCATACAGATTCTGTGGAGTTTTTAGGTTTTATAATTTCACCTAAGGGTTTAGAAATGAATCCTAAAAAAGTGCAAGCAGTTCTTGAATGGCCCTCTCCTACTAAGGTTAAGGAAATACAAAGTTCCTTAGGGTTTGCCAATTTTTATAGGAGATTTATCAAAGGTTTTTCTCGGCTGGTTGCTCCTATAACGAGACTTTTGAAAAAAGGAGTGAAATTTGACTGGGACTTTGAAGCAGAAAAAGCTTTTCTAGAGTTGAAACAAAGATTTACTTCTAGTCCAATTCTAATTCATCCTGATCTCTCTAAACCTTTTTTTTGTGGAGGCGGACGCTTCTAATTTAGCGTTGGGGGCGGTGCTTTCTCAAAGGAATGAAAATACTGGTCAACTACATCCAGTTGCGTTCTTTTCTAGGACGTTTTCTGCCGCTGAAGTGAACTACACAATTGCAGATCGTGAACTATTAGCAATAAAGTCCTCTTTTGAAGAATGGAGACATTTTCTGGAAGGGGCAAGACATACGGTAACGGTCCTTACTGATCACCGAAATTTATTGTTTTTATAATCTGCAAGAACTTTGTCTCCACGATAACTTCGCTGGTCTTTATTCTTTGCCGATTATGATTTTATTGTGACTTTTAAACCCGGAAGTCAGAACAAAAAAGCTGATGCCTTATCCCGCCAATTTCCTGGTAGTGAGGAGAGAGAGATTCTGGAACCAGAACCTTTAATTGCTCCAGAACGTTTTTTGTTAGCTGGAACCATTAAAGAAATTGATTTTTTGAATGAAGTTCGCCAGAATATGTCCTTGCAGAAGATGGAGGAGTGGGTGAGACTGGATCCAGCCAGAAGTTTGAAAGATGATCTTCCTTTTTTTGATAACAAGCTTTATGTACCTACTGAAGAGTTAAGAGAAAAGGTTTTGAGAAATTGTCATGAATCCATTTTATCAGGACATCCTGGTTTCAGAAAAACTCTGGAATTGGTTCGAAGGAATTTTTGGTGGGAAAAAATTCGCCAAGACACATTGAACTTTGTTAAAACTTGTGTAGTCTGTGCACAAGCAAAAAGTCAAGTTGGGAAGCCGCATGATTTATTGGAGCCGTTACCTGTTCTTCCTCGTCCTTGGCACACTATTTCTATGGATTTTATTGTTGATCTCCCTCAAGATAAGGATTGTACTATCATTCTTGTTGTGGTGGATCTTCTTACTAAAGAAGCACATTTTTTACCAATGGAGGGAGAGCTTACCGCGGAAAAAATGGCTCATAGTTTTTTGCAAGGTGTAGTTCGACTACATGGACTCCCAAGTCAAGTTATTTCTGATAGGGGTTCTCAATTTATTTCAAAATTCTGGAGGGCCTTCTGTAAGAAACTTGGAGTGGAAGTTAGTTTGACTTCTGGGTATCATCCGGAGAGTAATGGACAAGTGGAGAGAGTAAATCAGGAATTGGAGAAGTTCTTAAGGTGTTATTTACAAGCTAGAGAGGAATGGGTGGATTTGATATGGTTGGCAGAATTCTCTTAGAACAATTGTGGTAAAGATGCTACTTCTATGTCCCCTTTCTTTTTGGGTCGTGGGTTTCATCCTCGCTTTCTGAGTTTTGAGGTGTTGGAGGATTCTGGGAATCCTAGAGTGGAAGATTGTTTGTTGGTAATGAAGAATAACTTGGATAGAGCTAAAAAGGTGCTGGGAGAAAACAAATTGAAATATAAAAGGTGTGCTGATTGGAGAAGGAAGGCTGGTCCTGAATATAAGGTGGGAGATGTAGTTTGGCTTTCTACCCGGTACCTAAAAATTAAGGGGAAGAATAAATTCAGTCCACGATTTGTAGGCCCATTCGAGGTAGAGAGAATCATCAACCCTGTGGCAATACGATTGAAATTACCCAAGCAATTGAAGGTACATCCTACTTTCCATGTTAGCCTTTTAAAACCAGTTTGTTCAGGAACTAGATTTAGAACACCACCTTCCCCTGTGATTTTGGAGGATACATCTGAGGAATTTGTGGTTAAACAAATTTTGGATTCCAGGAAAGTGAGGGGAAGGTTGCAGTATTTAATTGATTGGGAGGGATATGGACCTGAGGAACGATCATGGGAAGATTCAGTTGATGTACATGCCCCCCGTTTAGTTGCTAAGTTTCATGCTAAAAATCCACATAAGGTAGGCCCAGAGACTGGGCATTAGGAGGGGGGTACTGTCAGGTTTCCTTCCCCTATTCAGGCTATTTTCCCTTATTCAAGTTTCCTTCTCATTATTTCTCTTTATTATCCTTTTTTAGATTAGCCTTATTTGGGTGGGAAGTTTTCTATTGTAGTTGGTTTGGCCTTAACTTGCTGATTCAGAATCCTGGTTCTGACCCAAGGCAAAATGGAGTCTCACAGTGACAGCTCTGATTGGTTAGAAGACACTGCAGAACAACAATGAACATTCTAAACTGTCACTCTGTGCCTTTCATCATCTAAACCCCAGCTGAGAGGACGTGTTTAGTGGCTGCTCCTGCTTTAGACTTGGGCCAAGTGGATTTTATCCTTCAGGCGTTAGCAGTTGAGCGGCTACTTTCTTGGGGGTTCTTGGAGAAGCTATCGGTTGTCAGGAATACGTTTTTGAAGACAGGAAACTCTGAAGATCCTTATGAATTCGCTCTGGAGGTAAGTGACTTTGTTTGTACTGCAGCTCTGTTCATTTTAATGACATTTCCTTGAAAATTCGTAAAAAATTATCTTTGTACTTGTACTATTGAACTTCCTGAGTGCGCTTGAACGCTATTTGAAAATACGCGTACTACTTGTAATCTGAAATTATCGTTGGACCTTTGCGCATGCGAGTGTATTCAACTGCGCGTCTGTTTGCCAGCGCGTGTGCTCCTTAGCGCGAGAATCTGTTCATCGCGTGAGAATTCAAGAGCGCGTGTGTTTGCCAGCGCGTGTGCTCCTTAGCACGAGAATATGTTCGTCGCGTGAGAATTCAAGAGCGCGTGTGTTTTCCAGCGCGGGTGCTCCTTAGCGCGAGAATCTGTTCGTCGCGTGAGAACTCAAGAGCGTGTTTGTTTTCCAGCGCGGGTGCTCCAAGCGTGAGATTCATTTGTTGCGCGAGAACTTTAAAGCGTGTTTGTGTTTCCAGCGCGTGAGTTTCCGTACGCAAAAATCTAATTGCCGCGTCAGAACTTTATAGCGCTTGTGATTTCAAGCGCGTGTCTTTTTAAACGCGTGTATTCGATCGCGAGTGAACTCATTGCGCGTGGATTATAAGGCGCGTGTGAATAGGCGCGGTAGTTCATCAACACGGATATTTTTTAGCGCGTGTGTTTTTTCTGCGCGTGTTCTCGTTTGCGAGTGAATTCTACTTTACGTGTTTAGGCTTGCGCGTGTGTTTTCTGCGCGTGGATTCTGCTTTCCGTGCGCGTGTTCTTCAATGCAGGAAGTTTTCAACGTGAACTTCATCTGTATGGAAATAACCCGCGTGTGAGTTTAACACGTGTTTCTTCAAGAATTCACAAACTCAATGGAATTGTAAATAGTTTGAAAGAAAAGGAAAGAATAAATAAAGACAATTTAACTGGACATCTAGTGCATTTTGGAAAAGAGACAATGAACTAAACTTTCCAGATTTGCCCAAAATAAGAAGTTGCTGTGAATTTCAAGAGTCTCAAGTAAGAGAGGTTTTCAGCTTCTTTACAAGCTTCTCTAAGAAATTTCAAGAGAAGAGCCAGGTATGATTCTTAATTATTAGTTAAGGATTTAAAGTCTTTCCCATTCCTAAGGTTAAGTAAGTAAATAAAGGAATTGTATCTGCTTTTCTTATATCCTCTGCAGGTTCAGCTCTGGTTAGCCTTGACGCAGTCTGCCTTGTGTTGTTTTGTTGTCCACTTCCCCCTTTCTCTTTGGGGTGTAGTTTACAGAGCTGAATTGAAATCTAGTTCTGGGAATTACATTTCAGGGGGATCGTTGGGTGTTCAGCAGCTTCCGCGGACACAGGACCTCTCAACCTGACACTTGCACACTTAGCTCAAGTTGCTGTGTCCTAGTCCAGTCCTGCAAGAGCTGTCTAGTCCTGTGCCACGTCTCTGAAGTCCTTGGATTCGGTTTTGACTAAAATAAAAACAAGACAAGCATTAGCGTATGCCTTAGAAGGTAGTTGTCCTCTCACTCCTCTCAGCACATCCAAAACACAAACATTCTGTACGCGCGGTGTGTTTAGGTTCCAAATCCCAATGGTATGCGCTGCCGCACGTGGCTTGAGTTTTACTGGGCAAAAGCACTCAGAGTAACAATCTTCCCCGGGCTGGGTAATGCCAATATTCCAGTCATTCAAAGCACTTTACACTTTTCCGAACAATCCCACCCACTTATCTTATTTGGGTGCGCAGGGGCTCTGGAGGGGCTGGATGTGCCCCCTGCGCTTTCCCCATCTGTCCCACTGACTCACAGGGCCAAGCGGTACTTATCTTTTGCAGGCGAGGGGCCGGATGATCTCTCCGGAGGCTATAGGCCCCTCGCGTGTGATTTTGCAGGAGCGGCTGGGCACACGTCCTCTCTCCCTGGCGCCTCGAGCATAAGCCCCGTGCTTTGGGGCTTGCGCAAGCGTTCGCGTGCCACACCCGACGCGGATCCTCATTGGCTCGCGAATCCGCAAAGCATGCTGGGAAATGTAATTCCGGCGTGCCTTTTGATGGTTTTTGTAGTTCCGGAGTCCCTTTTGCCTGCACATAGGGCACAACAACCGTCTATAGGGCTGTAAGCCCCCAAGCCAAGGTCCTTTCACTGTTGCACCCCCCACAATCCCAATGGTCCTGAGCCCCTGCCGTGGTCTGCCCTGACAAGCACAATATCATCAGGCACAAAGACAGCTGCACAATCATCCAACTCTTCTAGTCCTTCAGTAACTGGCTCTTTTTATTTTGTCCAGACATCACTTCTACAGGAAATCCCTGAAGTGCTAATATCCAGGAAGAAATTCTTGACTTGGCCAAATTCCCTGATATGATTCTCTTTCTTTGCAAAAATTGAAAAGGCTGGTGATTTGTTTCAACAATCACCCGTTCCCCATGAACTATGGGGCAAAAATGTTGTAACGCCCAGACAGTGGTCAGAAGTGCTTTTTCACATTTACTAAATGTAGTCTCTACCTGTGACAATGATTTGCTAGCATATGCAATGGTTTGTTATTTGTGTCATGCTTTTGATATAACACTGCTAACATGCATCGATCTGTAAATCCTATTTCTACAAAGACATCCTGATTTTTCATTGGATATGGCAAACATGGAGCTTTCATTGAACACTCTTTTAGCCTGGCTACTGTCTCATTTTGTTCCTTTTCCCATGTCCAGAGTATGCCCAGCTTGAGTAATCTTGTAAAAGGTTGTGTAATCTCTGCATAATTCTCATTACATTTTCTTTTGTAACTGATCATTCCTAACAAACTTGTTAACCTTTTCAGATTTGTGGGATCTTTTAGTTTATGAATCACCTCCACCTTTTTCTTTTGTGGGTTTAACCCAGGTTCTGTCACCTCATGACCTAGGAAGTTTACCTTTTTTCTATACCACTGTGCTTTCTGTAAAGATACTTCTACCCAAGCCTTCTGTAGCTGATTGAACACATGCCTAATCTCATTGAAGTGGCTTTTCATATCTTCATTTCAGCCAGTTCCCACTTGGCTGACTCAAACCCTGACACAGCCCTTTCCATGCTCCACTCTGCTGTATCTGATACTCTCGATGTTCTTGCCCCTGTTATGAGGATCTGCTTGAAGCCCAAGGCCAAGTACAGCTCCTAGTATGACTCAGACCTTGTCACCCTTAAACGCAAGTGCAAGGTGGCTGCGAGGAAATGGCATGCTTCCAGTACATCCCCTGACAAACTGGCCTGCCGCCTACTCCAAAGGCAATACCGGCTCTCTGTCTGCACCAAGAAAGGAGCCCACATCCAAGCCCACGTCGCCCCGGCATCTAACAACTCGGTCGAACTCTTTAAAATCTGCAAGGATCTTGCCTATCTTGCTGCAGTCTCTACCTCTCCTTTCTCCTCCCAAACCCTCTGCACAGCCCTGGCCTCTCATTTCATCTCTAAAACCCAGGACATCCTGTCCCCTCTCTCCTCCTCTGCCCCTGCCCTTTCTACTCCCTGCTCTTCCTCTCGCCCATCTTCAGCCACCTCACCTCCCTCCTTCTCTGCCTTTCCCCGGTTTTCCTCAGACAAGGTTTGTAGACAAGTCCGATCTATGAAAGTCTTGTCAAAACAGGTTCACCCCTGTTCCTCCAAAATCATCAAGAACCACATTGACACCCTGGTTCCTGCTCTGGCTGATTTCTGCAACTGCTCCCTCTCCACTGGAGACTTCCCCTGTCCCCTGAAGCACTCCCTTGTGCACCCTCTTCTTAAGAAACCCTCTGCCGACCCTTCCTGCCTGGCTAACTATCGCCCACATTCCACCACTCCTTTCCTGGGCAAACTTCTGGAAAAGCTGGCCATCTCCCAGCTTAATCTTCACACTGAATCTGTTGGTTGTCTCCTTGACCATCAGTCTGGCTTCAGAGCCACCAGAAGCATGGAAATTGCTCTCCTGAACATCTGTGAAGACCTGCTCTCCAACCTCGATTCCAACAACCCCTGTGTCCACATCTTACTTGATCTCACCTCTGCCTTTGACACTGTCAACCATATCATCATGTTTAACTGACTCCGTGATAATCATTGTATTACCGATCTGGCCCTGGCTCGGCTGACCTCCTTCCTCTCGGATTGACCCTCCCAGGTCCAACTTGGGTCCTTCCTCTCCTCTATCTCTATCTCTACCTGTAGTGTTCCCCAGGGGTCTAACCTCTCCCCCTGGCTGTTCATCCAATATCTGGCACTTCTTGCAAACAACATTGCCGCTCTCTGTCCCAGCTTTCAGTGGTATGCGGATGACACTGAACTAATTTTCAGGCTCCCTTCCGCCACTTCTTCTCCTTCTCTCATTTCAGACTGTCTGTCTGCTATCAAGAAGTGGTGTGCCGCCAGTGATAGCTGCCTTAATGCCAGTAAGACTGAGATTCTCCTCATCGGCACACCTGCTACCGCCTTCCCTGTCACTCTCTGGTCGGCCTCTCTTGGCCCTCTTCCTGTTCCCAACTGTGAGGCTAAAAACCTTGGGGTCATCTTCGACTCCACACTTTCCTTCTCTCCTCACATCTCTGACGTCTCTAAGAAGTCACACTACAAGCTGCACCTCCTCAGAGGTATTTTCCATTTCCTCTCCTTCCCCCAGAAGCTCACTCTCTCCAGAGCTCTGGTTCTCTCTAGGCTGGATTACTGCAACAGCCTCTTTCTAAATCTGAAAGTTTAGTAATTAACCTGTTGAATAGGGAACTCTCAACAGTGGAATCTGGGTTACTGGAATATGGTCTCTCATTTGCCCCCACATCCACTTCAGTCTTGGTTGAAGTACAAATTGATTTATATACATTTTCCAGGAAATTAAAATTGAAAAAATATTTTCATAACAAATCAAAAACATTTCAATCAAAGAGTAGACAAGAAGCTATTAGTAGATTTAATATTCAGGAGATTGAAAACACACACTTGATCATGTCCTTGGATAATGATACCCACAAGTCACTTACTGACATACAACAAGTATCGGGATACACCAAAGGAATATTGATATGAGAAAACATCGCCCCAGATCAAAATGTATGCCCCCATATACAACAGAAAATGTGATTGACACTTTCTATCAAGCAGTAACTAATGATATAAATGACTATATAGATGGTAGGAACACAGGTCTTATTAGTAAGAAATGCAATTTGACTACTGAAGAAAGAGTAGCATTACGGAACTTGGCGCAAGACGCCAGTATCACAATTAAAGAAGCAGATAAAGGGGTAAATATTGTAGTCCTAAATAGACTAGATTATATTTCCATGGGAGAAGAACATCTTGCAACCCCTGGATGTTACAAATAACTGGACACTAATCCAACCCTAGCTACGGTTAACAACCTAACAAAATTAATACAAGAATGGTTCTCCAAGGGGTTGCTGACTGATAACGAGAGGGACTTTCTAATTTGATCGAAACCCTTGTTACCAACTATTTGTTTCTTACCTAAGGTGCATAAAGCATATGATTCTTAACCATCTGTCAGACCAATCATAAGTGGACAGGGTTGAGCAACAGAGGGACCTGCAGAATATATAGACTCTTCGATTAAAGACATGGTTCCACGCATACCAGCATACCTAAACGATACAACACATACCGTCAACTTGGTAGAGGGAATTAAGTGGCAAGCCGGTTTCCGTTTAGCCATGTTGGATGTTAAAGCATTATATACATCCATCCAGCATCATTTTAGAACTATAAACAATAGATTTTTCTTGTAGAACATTTTCGGCTTTGCATTCAACACATGTGCAAATGATTAAAGAATTTCTTGATTTTACCTTGGGTCACAACCAATTCATTTTCAACCAGAAATATTATCTTCAAACTAGTGGCATTGCTATGGGGGCTAAATATGCACCTGGAGTTGCCAATCTATTTATGGCATACTTTCAATACAGGCACATTCACCAAATACATGACTTTTCCAAAGAAATTCACATGTGGAAAATGTATATTGATGACGTCCTTGTAATTTGGGATGGCACCAAAGACAGATTTGAACTTTTTTTTACAATATTTCAACAGTAATAATGTTGGGATAGAATGTACGGGACAAATAGATGACTTGAGGATTGTCTTCCTAGACCTTAACCTATATATCGAGGACAATACCCTACGGACAAGGACGCATAGAAAAAGTCAAGCTGCAAATTACATATTTTATGCGAAAAGCTGTCATCAAAGGGGAGTCATTAACAATATACCGAAAGGGGAATTTTTTTGTTCACGAAGAAATTGTAGTTCAAATAGGACATTCAAACTATAGTGTGAACAAATTGGAAAAAAGGTTCAAGGAAAGAGGGTACGCTACAAGCATTTTTGATAAAGCTCAATTTGGACCGGAAGGGATTGCTTAACCAATCCCAAAACAGAGGGAATGAGTATCCTGAATTTGTTAACTTCATTACAAAATACTCATCTGACAGTAACTTTATTTACAGCATGCTTAACAAACATTGGTACATTCTGAAGTTGGACAGCGAAGTAGCACCATATATTACAGACAAACCTAAAATTATATATACCAAGGCTATAACACTAAAAAGAAAATTGTGTCCTTCCTTCCTTGCACCTGAAGCCAATGGCAGGCAAGGAAGAATGCGGCTAACCAATCCAATTGCAGGGTTAAATGTGGATCATGCAATTTTTGTAAATTTGCACTGGGGTTTTCACATGCCATGGCGGTCTAGAAGTAAAAATTGTAGATTTCATCAATTGCAAGACGAAATTTGTTGTTTATGCGGTGATATGTGTCTGTAAAAAGGTATATGTTGGTAGCACAATTTGAGAGCTACAATTAAGGATTTGGGAGCACTTATCCAAGTTAAATAATCAAGACCCGAAGCTACCCTTAACTGAACATTGGCAGAAGTACCATCAACTGGAGGACAGCAGAGACATTCGTTTGTTGGATTATTGCAAGCCAAAATACACCCAAGGGGAGGTGATCATGAACAATATTTATGACAGTTGGAATGTAGGACAATTTGTAAATTATGATGTGTCAAACTGGGCCTTAACAAGGTGCACAAACTGAATGACTTCCTTTAGGAGGACTATCTGGACATTAGATGGAATATATGGATCCAAAGTGGATATAATAGGATGCCGGAATGAAATGACATGCAATATAAACGATTGAGTATGAGCAAAAGAGTACTAACAGTTGAGATATCAGCTACCAAGCTGTATCTCTCTAACATAGAACTGTGAATAAGACAAAGAGTCTTCTCCAACACCAATTAATAATACTACCAGAGTGTGAGATATACAAATGGGAAAACTGGACTTTTGAGGGGATTGCCTCATCCAATGTAATTAATTAACTTTAATTAACTAAATAGCCTTTGTTTGATGTATGTATTAGGATCTGGGAGTGACAATTTATGTCAACAGTAGAGCGTCAGATCACATGACTGTACACATGATAGGGACGGGATGTTCCTGTTGGATGCGGTAAAACATTGTATCAAGAATTAAAACTCTAAGGCAGGTACTGGTAACAGTCACATATAGGCAGTGTGCTTGAGCGCAGACTCTCGAATTAGCTAAGATAAAGGAAAGATTACGAAAAAGACACAAAACGTAGAGCGCACATGATTGATCACATGACAGGGAAGTTTGTACATGAACAGCGGATAAAAACCTGATGGAATCAGAGTTCGGGTTTCAGCCGGAACAGTTGGGAAGCTCGCAATAAGTGGAGGACATCCTTGCAGGTGGAATGGGGTAAACAGGCACCCCTCAGGTTTTTTGTAATGTATTGGAGCAATACCTCGGTAACACGTAGCTGACCCATTTCTATACATATTTGGAACACAGGTATTTTGCCTAGATGAGGTGGAATTATGAGATGCAGCACTAATATGCAAAGACTTGAACCAATTCAAAGTTACAGAGAAGGGGAAAATGTACATTTGGATAAGCGCTACAAATTACTGTGGTAAACATGACAATAGGGCACACAAAAATTAAAGGGAACCGCAATTTTTAAACTCTTGTGATTATTACTTACAGATCAGATGAGCATCGATGCACGAACATTGACTGACTAGAAAAAATTAGATAGGAGGAATGTACCAACATATCAAACATTGAATCTCCAATATTAGTACGGAAAGGTAATTAAAAATTGAATAATGTGTTTTTGAAAAGAGCACACAAGGACTAGAGTAAAAATGAAGAGTTATACTATGGGGACAGACATCACATCAAACAAGTAGGGATTGAAGTGCCATACATAAGAGTTGGAGGGAGAATATACAAAGCTAACGCAAGTGGGTCCTTGGGTTTTTTCTTTGGGGTAATTAAGAGTAATGGGTCTTGATCAAGCTTTTTTACTTATCCAATACTAGCACTTAGCGGGATACCCAATGAATGTGTTATTTTGAACATGAAATTGCAAAGCTTAAAATACTAATTTTGGTTTGTACTTTTTGTCTCTCCTCCACCCCCCTCCTCCTTTTTCCCCCCTTTTATCCCACTTCCTTTCTCCTTGCATAATGTAGAACAATGATGTGGGCTACAGTAATTGAACCCAAAGTTTATAAATTATATGCCCTGAAGAAGACCCGGAAGGGTTGAAACACGTGTTGGCATTTTGTTTGCGTAGTTTTGCACCGCCATTTGTATATTGGCATTCATTTACTTCTGGCTTTTTTGTTTATCTTTACACTGCCATTGATATATTGACATTGATTTCTTTCTTTTTTGAACTGCCATAATTGGTTAGGTTGGTAAAGGAGTGAAACTCAAATGATAGATCTGTTAGGTATTCACATGGTTTAATTAGAATTAATTATATCAAATATGTTATTGAATTGTATCAAACAATTAATCGATCATTTTGTTTTACTTCCACAATGGTTTTGGATGTCTAATTGAGTAAACATATGTTCTATATGTGATAAATGTATTGAGTCACTATTGATTGCAAATAATAGCAAAACATATTGTTTTTGACAAATGAATTCAGCCACTAAGAATTGACAATATCAGTAAAACATAGATGTTGGACAAAGTTGACACAAGAAAAATAAAAGCAACTGTCCATAGAGAACAGCATCTCTTTGTACATTTTTCTAATTTACCTATAGAGTTGAGCGCAGCATAGGAAAATTGCTTTGAAAATTCCAGTGGTTAGGTGGACAGGGGTAGTTCCACCTCTTTTCTAAACAAAACCACAGCTCAATTCCTGCAACATTATTGTTGAGCTTTTTGCACACCAGGTGCCTAGTTACCCCACAACCTTTGATTGCTCTTTCTAAATCTGCCTGCATCTACTCTCCGCTCTCTGCAACTTATCTAAAACAGGACTGCAAGACTTGTCCTTGGTCTCAAGCCCAGGGATTGTATCTCTCCAGGACTGAAATCTCTGCAGTGACTTCCTGTGGCAGCGAGGATTGAGTTCAAAACCCTCTGCATTATCCACAGGGCCTTCTGGGGCCTAGGACCTCAATATCATCAACTCTATCTTCCTAAATATGTACCTTCTCAAGCTCTTCGCTCACCCACACCAACTCCCTCAGGGTCAGTTGCTTCTCCAAACAGTGAGTTGGTGGTAGATCTCTTTCTTCTGCTGGGGCCTCCCTGCCTCTCAGAAACTTGAGGAGAACCATCTCCAGTTCCAGAATCACCTCAAGACCTTCTTCTTTGCTTCTGCTTTCTGTCCTCCTCTCCACTGCAGATCTCCTGTGCAGATCCCCTGGCTGAATCTTAAATTGCACTGATTTACCTTGCTACCCTGGGATCTCAGGCCCAGGTCTCCGTGCCGGTTGGACACCTGCACTGCCCCTCTGGCAACTCTTGCACTCGGGGACTGTTTCTGTAACCCTGCATCCCCTACGAGCACTTGACAACTGATGTATGCACTTACCCTTGAATTTGCCACCAGCTGTCCGCACTCTTATTTATTGTCTTATTTATTTTACTGTTTTCCTATGTACTGCACTGGCCCTTCCCCTTTCCCCTCCCCTCCTGCACTTCTGTCTTCCCTCTCTTCCCCTCCCTTGCCTCGTTTTGCCTTGAAACACTTGTGTATGGGCGTGTTATAAATGCCAAATAATGTCATATCATATCATTAGCACATCATCCTCATAAACCTTTGTCCCTTGTTCATCTGCATCCGGGAGTGCCTTTCTCAGGAATATCCCAAACTAACTCCCACTGACATATCCAAAAGTGGTCCGGGACCACATATATTGTGATTTGTCAAAATAAAAATGCAAACAAATTTTGATTATCTTCAGCTAGTGGCACACGCCAGTATCCAGCTGTAAGGTCTAATTTGGTAAGAACCTTTGATCCGCAGACCTGTTCAAAACCCTGTTCAATAAATGTCAGGGGCCACCTTGAAACAGGTACATTTTTGTTTAATTCTCGTAGATCTACACACAAGCACCATTGGCCATTAGGTTTTAGCACACCTAATATGGATGTATTTGATGTACTATGAATAGACCTAATTATTCCTCTAGATTCTATATTTCTGATCATCTCAGCTAGTGATTCCAAACATGCCTGGGTAACGTATATTGTCAAATAAATACTTGCTCCCTACCATATTCTTATGGTAGTGTGGCATTTGAATTCCATAAATATCTTTCTCAATTGTTTTTTTTTCTGCACATGTGCAAGCATCTGCAGCTTCAATGTGCTCCTCTAAAACTCTGTAAACTCCAGCAAAAGAGGAACCTCTGTATGTTCCTCTAATTGTGTGGCAGTGTCTCTTTGGAAGGTTGCTACACTCAAATATTTTGGAATATTGACTTCCATTTCAATATTCTGCTTTTCTCTTTTAAATTCACTTATTTCGAACAGGATAAAATGATCTTGATGACAGCACAATACTTCACTTGGCTCATAAGGGTACACAGACTGAACTTTAATGATCCCTTTAGGCATAGACTCCAATGATACTGGTAACTCACCCTGTGCATTCACATAGCTTTCAGGAATGTTTCCAATCTCTTGGTTACTGAAATCAGTAGCGTAGTAAGACTTCTGTTTTCCCATTCCTATTGCTGAATTTTCTTCCAAATGAATGTCTTGACACCCTTTATTGTCCACCAGGATTTGAATGGGTCATCTCCAATCTCTATCACGGGTTTATATTCACATTTTAACCCTTGCTGCCTCATGAATTCATTTAGGCATACAAATGAATCAGACCCTTTTATCTGTTGTCCCTTTCTGTATTTTAATTCTACTGTAAATAGCCCGGTGAATGCAGGAATGGTAACAATCTTTTTCATCTGTAATTCAACTGCATATGGTGTCATTTGGGCACAATGGTAAGCTTGTCTTTTGTCTTCAAATTCAAGTGTGCCTCCACCCAGCCTGGACCAAACCTTTTGATTTAGAAGGACTAATAACATACACACCCTGTGCATGATGTCATTTCAGAAATATACTTTGTTTTGTGTCATGTTCACGATCCACACATTGTGATGAATACTCTTAGGGCCAATTGCAATTTTTAACATACATCTTCCTGCAATTCTTTGTCCCAATCAGGGGCATCTAGGACAAAAATGTGTTGATTTTTTATTCTGAGCTTTTGGATCTCCTCCCTGACAAAAAGATAAACGTAAAGCTGAGTCTCTCTGGAGAAACTCACCTACGCCAGTAAATAAAATTAACCTTCTATCCATCACCCTCTCGTACAAAGAAGCCATAATAGAGGCAAAAAAAGAAGTCTATAACAACAGGATTATACAGGCTCAATCCAGTACTAAGGAACTCTTTAAAATCCTCAAGGCATTAGAGTCTCCAGTTGCCCCCCTTGGCACATGCACCCCTGACACCGAATGGTGTGCAAACATTCAAAAAGCACTACTTAACAAAATCACTACACTCCAAGCTAAAATCAACTCTAAAAAAAACATCTCCTTGATTTAGCAGGTAACTCCCAACCCACCAACTTCTCATCCCACAATCATTCCTTCAAACCTTTCAGCTTCTCACCCCTTACCATTAGGGAAGTGGAAAATATCATCAAGAAGTTAAAACCATCCAATTGTCAAGGCGATGCCTGCCCAGCACCAATTGTGAAGGAACCAGCGCCTGAGCTTGCCCCCTTTATCACTTCCCTCATCAACGCCTCCTTTAAATCTGGCACTGTATCAAATAACCTCAAGGATGCATGGGTAATCCCCTTAATCAAAAAATCTAACTTAGACCCTAGTAACCCCACCAATTATAGGCCCATCACCACGGTACCTTACCTTGTAAAAATCCTGGACCGTGCTGCTTATCTCCAAATTCAAGATTATCTCGATAAGAACAACTTATTAGGACTCAGGCAATCTGAGACACGGCACAGAGACAGCTCTAATAGATCTAAAAACGCAAATTGAGGATTTGAAAGACAAGGGCAAACAAGCGCTCTTACTCCTCCTTGATCTATCTGCCGCTTTTGATCTGGTGGACCACCAAATCCTCTATACAACGTTAAAAATGTTCCAAACATCAATTCAACAATCAATTTTGTGTGTACATCTTTCTTCATTGCGACTAACAGCATAGAACTATATGCTTAAAAAAACCTTTTCTATGCCTTATTGGGGTGTATTCTCTTTTATAGAAAAGACCCCGCTCTTATTTAAGCCCTTCCCAATTTCTCTGGGCCAAACGGACTGTGCCAACACTTTTATAGAAATGTGTTTCTAGGACCAGCATGGGAATATATCTTTTAAGAATAGGCAAGGCAAGTAATCCCTATTGCAAATCCTGCTGGTGCTGTCTTCAGGGCACTTAGGTTTTTGTTCATATTCTGGTTTTCACACCCTTAACGGTTTGCCGTAATGTACAATCTTTCTAAAAGACAAATAAAACATTTCCACTTTAGAACATAAACAAGTAAAACATTTTTATGCAAAAAATACATCAGATACATCTATTACAACTTCATCTCTATTACCAATATAGACAGCAGGGATGCATTAATACTCAAGTGGTCTAAATTATCCACTACTACACTTTCTCTCATATTCAATATGGTTTGTTCTCTCCATTTCATGTGTCTGCAAACATGCATTTTAGCCTTTAAAGCTTAATTTCCTTGGGCTGACCGTCTCTTTCCAGCACAGACATAAAAAACTTTTGCTGAAAGGGGGGGAGGGATATGTTTTAATATTCCTATCAAATGTCCCTATATGTTTACCTATCACCCAATTATTAATTTAAGCAAGCTGAACGCTCACCTTTTACTGGATCTTCAATTTCTTTCCGATCGGGCTACTTCCTCTAAGTCCCGTGTGGGCACTATTACTGCCCAATGGTGTTCTCTATGTCACGAGCCAGGGTGGTCTCCCTACTAGTTTGTAGCTTAGCTCTGTAACAGGAGGAGAGAAGCCACCATTACTTATCACAGGAATATCGGTGATCACCTCAACATTCTCTTGTTTAAAATTGAGTGAAGCTTACCCGGGTAAGCTTCACTCAATTTTACTGTTACAGAGCTAAGCTACAAACTAGTAGGGAGACCACCCTGGCTCGTGACATAGAGAACACCATTGGGCAGTAATAGTGCCCACACGGGACTTAGAGGAAGTAGCCCGATCGGAAAGAAATTGAAGATCCAGTAAAAGGTGAGCGTTCAGCTTGCTTAAATTAATAATTGGGTGATAGGTAAACATATAGGGACATTTGATAGGAATATTAAAACATATCCCTCCCCCCCTTTCAGCAAAAGTTTTTTATGTCTGTGCTGGAAAGAGACGGTCAGCCCAAGGAAATTAAGCTTTAAAGGCTAAAATGCATGTTTGCAGACACATGAAATGGAGAGAACAAACCATATTGAATATGAGAGAAAGTGTAGTAGTGGATAATTTAGACCACTTGAGTATTAATGCATCCCTGCTGTCTATATTGGTAATAGAGATGAAGTTGTAATAGATGTATCTGATGTATTTTTTGCATAAAAATGTTTTACTTGTTTATGTTCTAAAGTGGAAATGTTTTATTTGTCTTTTAGAAAGATTGTACATTACGGCAAACCGTTAAGGGTGTGAAAACCAGAATATGAACAAAAACCTAAGTGCCCTGAAGACAGCACCAGCAGGATTTGCAATAGGGATTACTTGCCTTGCCTATTCTTAAAAGATATATTCCCATGCTGGTCCTAGAAACACATTTCTATAAAAGTGTTGGCACAGTCCGTTTGGCCCAGAGAAATTGGGAAGGGCTTAAATAAGAGCGGGGTCTTTTCTATAAAAGAGAATACACCCCAATAAGGCATAGAAAAGGTTTTTTTAAGCATATAGTTCTATGCTGTTAGTCGCAATGAAGAAAGATGTACACACAAAATTGATTGTTGAATTGATGTTTGGAACATTTTTAACGTTGTATATTGGAATTGTCAAATTGGTATGATAAATATTAAAATATGTGTATTTTCTGATAATTAAATGGTGAAGTGCCCTTTTGTTTGGGTTTAAGAATGCAAAAAATTAAGTACATATACATCTAAGTTGACTCACTCTGTCCGGCAAGGGAAGGAAGCTGATTAGTGGGATTTCTTGTAATTGGTGTTTCATTATCCTCACCCACTCAGCCCCTAAAAAGAGGATAGGCACAGCTCACGTAAAACTCAACCACCAAATCCTCTGCCAGCATCTCAAAACGGCCGCCCGCTTTTCCGATGCAGCCACCTACTGGATCAGCTCATTCCTTGCCAACAGATCCATGAGAGTCTTCTCATCTGTGGCCGCTGCTGACCCAGCACATGTCCCGTGTGGAGTCCCACAAGGCTTGTGCCTATCACCCACGCTCTATAACGTCTTTACGAAACCACTCTTTTATATTCTTGACCATCTGGGTGTCACCTACACAAATTATGCGGATGACACCCAGATACTCATCCCTATCACTGGTGACTATGTAAGTGACGCCAAAGCTCTCAATGCAGTTTACTCCGTCATCAGTTTACTCTGTCATCCAGGCGTGGATGGGCCATCACGGTCTCTGCCTAAACGATGAGCAAACTGAGCTACTCATCCTAGGCTCTAATTACAAACTCTGAAAACTTGACAGCAAATATGATGCATTCAACATTGATGGTAACATCATCAAGGTCACCAATGTCACTAAAACACTCAGAATCTACGTAGACTCCACCCTCTCTCTCACCAGACAAACCAACTCAGTAGTTTCAGCATCTGCATACACGTGCAAACTGATCACTGCTTGCCGTCCCTTCTTAACTATGGACAACTGCTTGATCCTTGCCAGAACCCTTATTCTATCCAAAATTGACTACTGCAATGCCCTTTACCTTGGAACGAGTCAAAGAAACATTGACAAACTGCAGGTAACCCAGAATAACGCCATTAGGGCTGCTCTTAACATACCTAGGCGACAAAGCACAGAACAACGCAGCACCAGCCTACTTGTCAGAGCGCTTCACACAACACACAGCCCACAGACCTCTAAGATCGGCACATGCACACACACTCATCATTCCTAGCTTCAAGCTACAGACTGCCAGAGGCTCGAGTTTCTCAGTCCTGGCTGCAAAGCTTTGGAACTCACTACCTAATGATCTCAGGAATGTCCCTTCCCTCCAATCCTTCAAAAACAGAGCAAAACATTGACTTTATGAGCAAGATGAAGCTTCGGCCACCCTTTGGTAAACACCTATCGCATACTGTGCAACCTCGATTACCTCTGTATATAACTAACTACCTTTGTAAATATATGTGTATGTCCTTGTTCTATGTATATATATATATTATGTAACATGTAACTGCCTTCTGTAACCTTCTGTAACCTATCCAAACATGCGCCCTGATGCCGGTGGGCAGGCTGCGCAATATAAATAAATAAATACTAAATACTAAATACAAGTATTTACTGTAGTATCTTTTCATTAATGAAACTCCTTTCATGTTCAAGTGCCAAAGTGGCTTCAATCATTTCAGGATGGCCATTCACATGAATAGGAATCCATGGCTGCCCATCTCCCATGTGTATTTCTGAGATGCTTGAAATGTGCTTTTCTTTATTTACCTCTGGAGTAACATTTGGTTTGTGTTTTTCTTCATTTAGATAAACACGCAGCATGTCCTCATCTATTTCAGTTCAGCATTTTTTCTTGGGGTTGAAGAAAATCTCCAAAGATGGCTTCTCGGTTTCCCCTCACATTTAATCCTGACACATGAGAATGACTGACACTGGGCACACAGCCATTCTGAAGATATAGATCTACTGCACTTTCTGATTTAGCAATGGTGTGGCATTCTTTTACCTGTTGCATTGTGTCATTATTTTTGTGGGTCTCCATGGATTTTTAGCTAAGGACCACAATACTCCATTTACCCCATTAATGAGGGGCGACAACCTCTTCAGGCAATTTGTCCTTATGAGAAAGGGTATTTCATTAATTGATGTGATCAACACTTCCTGTCTCATCCGATGCTTCCCTATTTTATGTCAACCTCAGTGACACCTTCGATAGGTATTTCTTCCCCATTGAAATTGTGCACAGGACCTTCGTTTTATCTCACCTTTATATGATTTTGTGGGGATCTCCCTTCATTGATACTTTTCACTAGTTCTTTTGACATTATTGTTGCTTGGGCACCTGTATCAATCAATAGTAATAGGAGAATAGTACCTATCTTCAACCTCTTCTGGTACACATAAAAAGTGTGAATCTTTGCTGATTTCGGGACTTACTTTCCATAGCCCTTTTTTACTCTTTGCTATGCAAATGGGCACATGAAAGGACATTTTACCCTCCTTTTTGCCCTCTTAATTTTAAATTTCTTTGTCTATTCCCCTGGGCTCAGAACCCATTTGGAGTGTAGCCACTGACTGCCCCTCTGGCTTGGGACCACTAGTGTTCACACCCCAATTTCTTATTGTACTTTTCACATTGTCTGGGTCCTCGCTAGTTATTTCTACGCTGCACCCTTTTCACTGGGTACTTTCACAAATGTCACATGACAGCCTGTCAAATTCTGGCACATGACACTTATCTGTGTTTTGCATGCAGCTTGTCATTTCTGTTCCTTGGAATATCTGTGGTTCAAAATATTCCTCAGGTGACTGACCTGCACCTCCCTTTTGAGCTACTGTTTCCTCTGTATGGGTATCAACAGCATTCTGACTATCAAGTAAGGATAATCTATCTGTTGATTCTCACTCTTTGCCCTGTGTTTTATTTTTACATTGGATGCTCTTTTTAAATCTGCTTCTCTGTTCTTTGGGTTTTTTGTTTTTATTTTCCCTCATTTGTTCTCCATTTTCACACATCTGAATAGTCTGGTTTAACTCTAGATTGAACCACATGCCTTTTATCTGTGTGTTGACATTCTCAGTCTTACTTTCATTCATTTGTTTTCTTATTTTCAAATCATTAACAATTCGGAATCGTTATTCAAAGGTTATTCATAGGCATCTGTGTTTTCATCAGTGCAGAGATTATTAACTTGTCACTTATTGTCAGAACACACAAGATCACTGCTATGACATTCAGCACCTTCACTTGGTTATTGCTTTTAAACTGCACATAACTCTCCGATCTGTTCAGACATTTTGAATTGGACCTTTGAGAATTGAAACCTGGCCATGTCCCTGGATTCCTCTCCTTGTGGCCTTGGCTGATAGTGATTAAACTCACCCTTATTAGACATGTTCTGGTACCTCTCAGGAGATATATTTCTATTTGTGTTACCTCTGAATTCATGTGACATAAGAGGTGGAGAACGTGGAGTGAGCATCCTTTGACCGTGGTTGACTGGTGGTGGTGATTGGATATATTGGCGAGGGACATAATTCATATTGTGTCTTTCATTTTGTGGGAATTGTCCCCAATACTGGTTTCCATTTAAATGAATCTATCCACATATCTCTGTCCTTTTTGGTGGCCATATACCATTGTATTAGGGTCAAATTTACTCTCTGCCCCTAGCGTCTGGTATTAGTCATTGTACATTTGATTTTGATTGTTATTTAGGCCTGGCATATCGTGGCGAAATCCCACTCTGGGAGAATTACCAAAATATCTAGGGCTGATGAAAGATTCCCTATTGCTGGGATCAATGTATTGGAAATGAGGTTTTGGGGTGGTGTCCTCTGTGGATGCATGCCCCTTTGAACTTTGAATAGATGTTATGTTGTTTCTTGCCTGATTTCGGGCTGATTCTAGCATCATCTTTACAGATTTCACCTCCAATATCGCTTGTGTGTGTTCTTTAGACTCAAGGTATTGGCAACGTGACATATCTGACTTTGCTGTCATAGTATAAACTGTTTTTTGCCATCCTGTATAGACTGATAAAATGGGAATTTATATCTAACCTCTTTGACAACGTCTGCTCATGACAAATGTTTGTGTTCATTGACACCATGAATCACACTAGCAGCTGATGAATCTAGAGTTTGGTGAAAGTACTGTCTAGGTTGTTCCCTATGTATCTGGAGGACTTTAAATATATCGTCAACAATTTCTAAATGGTCTTCCATGCAACAATCACCTCCCTTTTTGCATGATTTAATCAAGTCTTGATAGATTTCAAGATTTCTGTAGGACCACGTGTTGCATTCTGGTGTGTGTCATTTGGCCGCTCATTCCTGTTATCTTGTTATCATGTATGCACGTGAATATTTGCCAGTGATTCAGACCCTACCATTGGGTTATATCCAAGCCTGGGCATAGGAACAGCTGTTGGTACATTGTTTTCTTGGCCATAGCTGTGATTGCGTTCAGTTCCATTGATTGTAATGCCTTGTCGCCTTTCCTGAGACTTGGGACTAAATATTTGCTGTTCTAAGTTCTTGCACTGTCCATGAAGCTGTTCTGCCTCATGACAGAGATCAGAATTCTCACCCTTGACCTTATGGATTATTGCTTGCAATTCATTGATTTGTGTCTGATACTGATTAAGTGCTTTGGCCTTTTTGTTATTTTCTTCCAGTAAATTAAACATCTCCTGTTCCCTAGCATGGAATTGTCTATCTTTCTCCCTGTTATCTCATCTAAGGGTTTGTATTTCCGAAACAGCAACATCTTTGTCTTTTCTTATTTTATCTAAAACTTTTAAGTGGGTTTATTCTTGCTCACTCTCATTAAATTGTTTCTCTCTCTGAGCCAATTGAGTAGTCTTATTGATGTATTTAGCTTGCAATTCCGTGTCTAGCTCCCCCTGTATTAATTCCGCTTTTAACTGCTGCACCTGATCATATTCATTGTCCAAACTGCATTGTAACTTGCTAATAACCTCTCTTTCATTCCCTACCATCATTTTGGACCTGTGTAGCAGGAACCACAATTGAGTGCATAGTGTGATGATGCAGTTTTTTTCCTCCTTACGTTCTGGTGCTCGGAATAGCCGTAGGAGGTACACCTGCACATTGCTTCCTTCATCAAGAAATCATTCAAATGCTTCCTGTTCTACCTCTGTGGTAATTCTGTCTTTCTATATTGTCATATTTTCTGAGGACCAAACTGCATGGGCATACAGCTTTGCCTCAAGATAATTTGACAATTCAGAAAACTCAGCCGGATCTGGGACATGGTGGCACTATTATGTGATTCAAATGAGCACACAGTGCTGCACTCCCTAACAGCATTAATTCAACTAATGACTGCACAATATGGTTATGCTTTAGAATGTAAGGCCACACCCATTAATTGCTTTAAAGTTTCCCAATGGCAAAAGCACCAAATATGTTGGATATATTTTGGGATTATATCTCATACTTCATTGCATTTTTTTTTATTATGGTGGTACTTGGTGGTATTTTATAGTGCTTGGCAATATATTGTGGTAATATGTTGGGTTATTTTTATATTGATGAGATTGATTTCAGAATACTCCCTAATAATTGCTTTCACCAAGGTCACTAATAAAAAACAAAATACTGGACTTGATATATTCTGGATAGATGGCTCATGCCCTCCTGTGGTACCTTATGTACAATACCACCCTACACCCTTTTGGGTGAGTTTCAACAATTGTAAAGTATGCAATTGAAATACAGCACATTCATTCAATCTCTGTAGATAAACAGCTCACAGCAGCTACCTTACTTTGTTCTATTTCTTACCAAACCTCTGTCTCATTATGCATGTCAAATAAAAGGGACTGGATGCAGAACAGATATCATGAGACTAGATTACTTTTGACTTTGTTTTTTATTTAAATCATAAAACAGAAATTTGAAAATTACACAGAGTGACACTTATGCCCACATTGTACTTCACAGTGCAAGTGCATTTCTTCTTGCAACGGCTTCCGGTGCTTTAACTGTGCAAAGCACTGCCAGCTGTCCTTGGCCGTGTGAGACTTGGCAAGAAAAATAAAATACACTTTAAAAACACAGTAAGACTTTGAGACATAAAAACAGACATATAAACACAGTATTAGATGCATCTTAAAAACAGAATCCCTAATACAGCATCTAAAATGAAGTGAGCTACATAACCTAATCTACCTGGTATCATTCACATCACCAGCCCCTCACTTAACATCATATTTACCTAGATTTATTGGTATTATTTCTGACTCAATTTGGCATGTAAATCTTCTCAAGACTTTCTGCCTGCCTCGCACATGGTCAACCCAGATAAGGACAGCTTTAGCATCAGTCAGCTTTCCAGCGCTGAACTCGGTCTACCCAGCCAGCCCTCTGCTCCTTTGTCTCCCAGCGCCCGAAAAGGAACTGCCTCCTACTCTGTGTCAAAACCCTTTTTAACAAACCCCTTTGTCAATCTAGAAAGACACTCGCCTTGACCAGATCATCCCACTAGGACTCAAGTGATCTGCCTCTCTGTGTTTTCCTCATTGTACTAACTGCATTTCTGTAGAAAAAATGAAATGTTTTTCTCCTTCTCTTCCTGCTTCAAAACAATGCCATGTTTTTCAAAGCACCAGGCATTTTTCTCAATATGCACCCAGCTTATTTCATCATTTTATAACAGAGTGAAAGGAAACCTTGACTAGGTACAGGTCGTAAAATGGTAGTTATTAGGGATTTAGGACAGGTTAGCCAGGGACGAAGTGGGGCATAAAATTGTCTCTGGAACCAGTGAAAAAAATAGCCCACAGTTTCAAAAGGCAATTCATTCCTTTGGTGACAGACTGTTTGAATAGTACCCATGGGTGAGTTTTTGGATAAAATGTAAAGCAAAATGAGCAATGTATCCAGAGCAATGGTCAAAACCTCTAGCTGCATAAAGTAACTCCTTAAACTGGCCCGCATTGGCCAAAAAAGTGTCCCACTTTGACCCAAAAAACTGGCCCACATTAGCATTTTGCGTTTTAGTTGGGGTGTTGCCCTGTTGCCCTATAGGCCAGTCCAAGCTGGGTGTAGATGGTTAGCACTTTGCCAACTCTTCCAGGACTCCCAGCATGTACCTTCCTCTCATGGCTTGAAATAGCAGTTTGAATGAATCAACTGCATTTACTTTGCTTTTTGCTTTTCTCTCTTACTATGGCAAGGCAATGTAAAGTAAATTAAAGTAAAGTGGGCCTGGAGAGCATCATCCTGCCCATAATGTGCTCCTCCCTGCATGTGGCTCAGTAAAAAAGCGAGGTGCTGGTGTGTCACTGGCACAGAGGGAGATTCAGGTGCCTAAACACGTGCTGTTCAGTGCAGTTGAAAGAACCTGTTACCCGTGTGGAGGTAGAGATTCTCTGTGCTTAAGCGGGAAAAGGACGCTGAGGCAGGTTATCTGTGAGGGAATTCCTACGGTTGGGAGAGCTATGATGGATGCAGTGTGGTTGTTGGTGGCAGCCACACTAGGTTGGAATCTGTGTTTAGTAGGCTAGACCTTGTGGGTTGTCTGATTGGGAATGAGCGTGGGGTAATGTCAGAGATTTCAGCCGTGAGGATGTTAGTTACGGAACAAACAAAGTGAGGGCATAGGCAGTCCTGAGCAGGGGTGTTGCTAGGTCTGGAAAAGATCCAGGGCTACACTAATGTTGGGACTCAGGGCTAGCTAGCCTTTTGGTTGTAGCCTCTGAGCTTCTCCCCAGGCCTTCAGCAAAAGTCATGGGGCTATAGCCCGCTCAGCCCCACCCTAGCAACTGCGTCTGGTCCTCAGACAAAGGAATAGAGTCTTTCCTTGGATGCAGAGGTTGTAGTGTGTTTCAGAAAGTCATACCAAAGGAGACAGGCATTTGGACAAAGTTAAACATGTTGTGATCTCTAATTCGGATGTATGTGCACAATTGTCTGTTCCCATACAAATAATGTTTAAACCAATGAAACAGTAACAATACATTGCGACCTCAAAATACACTCAACCTCTGTAATCCTCGTCAATTACTAAATACTTTGATCAATATTCTTGTAGTCACAATATGTTCCTTCCAGCACAAATCTGGCATAGATTTTAACAAGTTAAAATCTGGCCGATATTAAGGAAACAGACTCCTGTGACACTATCATTAGCAAATATGACCATCATATGCTAAGTCTGATAAACCAAAAGGCATCCAATTGCGAAAAGACAGTCAGGCCCAACTCTAACCACCAAAAATGGTATACACCAGAACTGACCAATCTAAAAAAGGAAAAAAACCTTAGAGAAGCATAATGGCAAAAAAACCCTACTGACGACAATAAGATCAGTTGGAAGTCACTAGAAAAATCATATAAGAACTGTATTATTGAAGCCAAAAGGAACTATTTCAACAGTCAAATCGAAAACATCAGCGAATTCAGCAAGTAAACTCTTCGATATACTGAAATCTATTGACAAACCCCAGGCCCTGATTCCAAATTTTAATCCCTCACAATCAGAATGTGATAACACTCGGACAGCTTTTGCTAATAAAATCACTAAAGCAAGAGAACGAATTGCATCTGCCCTTCAGACTATGCCACAACCTAACCCCTTAGTCGAATCATCGACGGACACGGGGATTGAGAAATTCCAATTTCAACAAATCTCTATTGACACCATGAAGAAAACACTGGTATCTATGAAATCGTCATCCTGTGCGGAAAACAAGCTTCTACCCAAAATTATTCTTGAACACCCTTACATATTCGCCCCTTTATTTACAAAAATTGTAAATTCATCCTTCAGAGACAAAACAGTGCCAGTCAATATTAGAAAAGTCACCATTACTCCACTGGTAAAGAAACCCAACTTAGACCTACGCGACCCCAACAATTTGAGGCCCATTACCAACTGCAACTTCACCCTTAAGGTCATGGACAAAATCGCTACAGTTCAACTACAGGAATATGTAGATAAAAATGAGCTACTACATCCACAACAATCCAGTTTTAGAGCAGTGCATAGCACAGAGACAGCAATGTTAGATCTACAAACAAAAATGCTGGAAATTATGGATAAGGGCAAAACAGGATTACTAGTACTTTTAGACCTTAGTGCGGCGTTTGATCTGTTAGACCACCAGCTCTTACAACAAGCACTAGCCAAAACTGCAAACTGCTCTAAAGAAGCAATAAGCTGGCTCACCTCCTTCCTGGAGAATAGAATTTCACGCGTCCATTGGGGAGACAAATTCTCATTCGAACATAACATCTCGTGTGGAGTTCCCCAGGGAGCCAGCTTGTCACCTTTGCTCTTTAATATATACATACGCCTCCTGTGTGAATTACTAGAACAACTTCAAGTATTTTTCACTAACTACGCTGACAATACTCAGCTAGTCATGGAATTGAGCGCTGCCTATGTTAAAGACAGTATTAAATTGAACACCCTCTACAAGAATATCGAAGAGTGGATGAACAATAACTGGATGTGCCTCAATAGCAACAAGACCGAGTTAAAGGTATTTGGATCTACTCAGGCTCGCGCTAAACTGACATCCGACTACAAGGCATTTCAAATCAAGGAATCTTGCATTGAAGTAGTTGGTAAAGTGAAAACACTTGGCATGACGCTGGAAGCTACACTCAATGCAGATGCTCAAGCCATGTATGTCAGCAAAAACTGCAACTACTACATTCGTCTCCTCAAAGCAATGAGACCCCTTCTCAATGAAAAGAATTGCGCCATTATTGCCAGAGCCACCATTCTATCACGTTTGGTCTATGGCAACGCTCTCCTTGCTGGTGCCAGCAAGCAAAGCTTACACAAGTACCAACTGATTCAAAATCAGGCGATAAGAGTCATCAAACTAAAATCAAGGAGAGATCACATCAGCGTAGCCAGATGCGACCTACATTGGTTGAAAATGGGAGACCGCGTACAATTCAAGTCCTTGTGCCTAACCCATAAATGCCTTTATGGAAAAGCACCTGCCTACCTTAAGACCAAACTTACACCCTACAACCCTACCAGAACATTAAGATCTGAAGCCAAGGGACTGATAACAACTCCAAAATTCAAAAAAGAACTAGGTTTAGGAAGAGCTTTCCCCACTCGTGTGGCAGCATTCTGGAACAAACTTCCGACTAGCCTTAGACTGGAATCAAATCTATTTTCCTTCCGTAAAAAACTTAAAACCTGGCTTTTTAAGTAATTCGAGATAAGGCTTTACGACCTCTGATGGACAACCCCTATATGTAATGAATCGTCCTGTATGTTGTTTGTCTTCACTATTTGTCTACGTCTTCATGTAAGCGCCCTGATGCTTGCGAGCAGTTCGGCGCTCTACAAATAAATAAATAAATAAATAAATAAATAAATAAACATAATTAAGCCCAGCAATGCCCTCAGTCAGACTACAGGGCCTCATTATCAGTTGGCCGGTCCGGATATAAGGTGCTTGTAAGGAAGTATACTGCACCTTTCCGTACCGGCCAATTCCAAGTCTAATGGTAGGGGCTCTGATCTAGAAGCAGGCCTGACCTGCTGGTAGAACAGGCCCCTATTGGCAGATAAATGTCTGAATTACTGGCACTGTCACTAACCTAATGGTGCTGGCGATACAGGCAACGCCACGTCATGGAGTCCTATGGAATGGGTTATTCCCAGGATTTTGGGTGGTGGATGCATATATGGTAGTTCCCTAATAATCTGCCAGAATTACTGGTGGGATACCGGGGATATCGTGAGCCTTGTTAAAGTTAACATGTTTTGAAATCACACATCTAAGGCAGCATACTGCTCCTTTGTTCCCAGCAAGTACAGTGGACCCACCCACACTACCAGAAATGCAACACCAAACCAACAGAAATAATCCACTTTACCAGAATTCAACCATCAAAGCCCACCACAACTCTAGGAATGTTGGTCTCATAAAGGGCCAGGAAGTTTAACAGGGTGCCTCTTTTGGACGATAAGAGGCATCTAAATACCAACAAATGTGCACTTCAAATATAGTATCCGGCAAAACTCCTCAAAGCCTTTATGCACTCTATAATTATGTCAAACTTCTGCCTTCAATATACATCCATGCATCAAAAACACAAACATGACCTGCACTCAATTAGCCAATCTCGCAGAACTCAGTGACATCCTCCATTATGGCATGCATTACATCGAAAAAACCTTGCAGCCATGCAACTAGATTATGGTCTTTTGGAACCTTTTGTGTCATGATGTGCTGACAGACTAATCGAAAGTGGTACAAGGGGATACCAATGGCAAATGAGTGCTACACAATTGCTAGTTGCATAACATATAGGTACATCCATCACACAAATTGTGCTGCGCCAAAGCTTCACGTTTAATTAAAGGTGTACCAGATATTCCTTGCATACAGGGCATCATCAACTTTATCTATTGTTTACACAAAATGCAACTTCACAACAAAACTCTCATCCGGGGCTGGTACAAATATTTTGGGAACCCATGGCGAAAAGTAATTTTGCCCCTTTCCCCCTCTGCTAACTCCACGTGTCCACACTAAACAATACCCTCATCCCAGATGTATCATCACCACCTCACATACATGTCTTTCCACGACATCCACAAGCTGCAGTTTGTCCATCATGTTTCAGACCTCTTTAAAACAAAACAAAATTAAATCACTCTCTCTTACACGCACAATATATACTATACTGGCTGGATAATTTATTTTTACATTTTGTAAAGTGCCTATACCCTGGGGCATCAGGGTGCTATAGCAAAACCAGTTACACACAGATCATAAAGCCCATAGTATAGATATTTTGTGGCTGATACTTGCAGTGAGAAGGATGTTAGGTGAAGAGCCAGGTTTTCAGTGCTTTCCAGAAAGGGCAGCAGGATTCCTCAGCCCTTAGGGAGGGGGGCTGGGCATTCCAGTAGTGTGCTGCCACTGCGGGGAAGCTTGACTGGCCTGCTCTGACTTTTTGTTTTGAAGCATGGGAGATCAGGCGGTGGGCATGGTGGGACCTCACTGTTTTGGTGGATTTGGAGCACACCATTTTTTGCGCAAGTATTCTGGGGCTGGGCGATGAGTCATTTGTGCGTGATTGAGTGTTTTGAAGATAATTCTTTCTCGGCTGGGGAGCCAATGCACTTCCTTTCTGGCTGCCTAGATGTGGTCATTCCTCGGGATGTTCAGTGCTGCGTGTAAGGCATTGTTTTCGATTATCTGCAGCCAGTTAATATTTTGTTTGGAAGTGCCTGCAAAGAGGACATTGCAGTAGTCCATTCTCGCTCCACTGATTGCTCTGGTGATGGCGAGGCAGCTGGGAGGTGTCAGGAATTGTCTGGCTGCATTGATGAGTTTTGCTGCATAAGCCGCAGAGGAAGCGATGGTGTTGACTTGTCTGGTGAGAGATTGGAAATCGGCACATTGGTGGCAGTGTCCCATATGCGTGCTGGGAAGTGTTCTGCGGCGTCCTACGGATACACCTTGCTGCCTTGCTGCTGTTTTGTGGCGCTACCAACGGTGTCTATACTTTTATTCAAAGAGCGGAGAGGAGAGGATAAACCCTTCATAAACACCCACCCTTTGAGAAGCGTGCCGCAAAGTGTGCTAGTAAGTGTTCTGCGGTGTTCAGCGAGTGTTCCTGACGACCCCACTACACGTCCATCCCATGTCTAAAGATGGACCCATCACACACCTGAAGATGAGACACCGTGATGCTGCTCCTCCGATCCCCAACACGCCGCGACAAAAAGCAGTGAGTGACTTTAATGTCCTCCATAGTGTTGCCATGTTTATGGGTGATCTGAGGATGTGCCCTTCCGTGTACCAACCCCACTCTCATCACTTTATCCCAACAAGAACATTTCTCATCCGAGCGCCCCTCACAGTCCTCGCTGTCACTCTATCTCTAACTCCCCGCCCTGCTGACAACCCCCCCCCAACTTGCCCAAACTGTCGATTCTCTCGCCGCCTCTGGTGTCTACACCTGAGTTATGTGCACCACCAGAGTCACTCTTGCCACACACGCAACCCACTGTGGGCGATAGTGCTTTCCATGACTCTGTCAGGCCGAGAATATCCAATCGACAGGCCGACCAACATCAATATTCCCACATAGCAGCAACCGCGCAACAGATCTCCAACTCAGCCTTTGTTGTCACTGACAAGATTCTAAATACTGACGACCCTAATCAGGAGACAATCAAAGTCGCTGCCCTCCAACCTAGGTCACAGCTGGACATGTCTGCTCCCAGAGTATATGGGGAGGAGGAGCTTGTGATGAGTATCGATATACAAATCTTTATGCATAGGTGTACCTCCCTGGAATGCCTTTTTGAGCAATCAGAAAATCAGGAATTAGGAAATGCATCCCTTGAGGTGTCCCACACCAAACAAACACACCAGCCCCCCCCCACCCTGAAGTCCCCACAAAGCTGCTTAGCAGAGCGACTGAAACGTGACATTGCAAAACTTAAAATAAAGATTGCATCTTATCAAAGCAACAGACCTCGAGAGTGACCTACCCCGACTCATGCATCTGACCGAAAACTACCAATTCAGTGAGCTGACAACCCTAAGAATGACGGGACACCTGTCTATCACCACAGTTCAGGACCTAAATCAATGATACCACCTGTATGGACCCCATCTCAAACAAAACCAAAATCACAAGAAATTAACTATGAAACAGTAGCTCATGAAGATACAGGCTACTCCCACTTACCACAAAGGAAGGCAATCCAGCTCAATGCCAGTCTGACCACCTCAAACAACTCTCCCTAAGACACCCCACCGAAACATCAAACCCAATGATGAACCTCTCACCTGAATCACTTGCTTGCCTCCCGAACAATATCATGACTGCCCTCTCCATTTCAGGCACGTCGCTCACCAAATTATACAAAGCCCTGCATGATGCCCTGAAAGATCATGCAACGTTACTGGCTATGACTCACACCAAACTGAGCAGAGTAAACCATTCACGTCCAAAGTCCACGAGAGATTGGACAAAGAGGCCGAATCTTCACTGATGTGGTAGGCTATACAATCTCGCACGTCGAGAAGAACATGACAAATCATCCCTGATGACTGCAATTATGGAAAATTGCAATGGATGCACAAACTCCACCTTGCCTCAAAGAAAGACTACGATGCCCAGGTTGAACAAGACGCTGAGCCAAATGCTCTTCCAGGAACCCAACGTGCCAGACCGCCCCAAAACGACAATAGAATTGGCAGCCCCAACAACTGCACCTCAGAGTCCCAGACAGTCACACTGTGCTGCGTGACCCCACCTAACCAAGACGAGACAATAAAGTGGTAAGACAACAACGTCCAAGCCTTCTCCAAAACAGCAATCCCGCTCAACGACACCTCTATATTAGAAACAACGGGCATAATTGCTCTCTCCTCAACAACACAGAGTTTAACTAAACACAGCACAGAGAATAAACAACCAGGTGCTGCCAAAAACAACAATCAATTTGCAATCTTCAGTCATGACACCAACAAGAACAAACAACCATGTCCACCAACAGAAAAGACAAAATAAACAACCGGCTACCAAAACCACCAAATCTAATGGGTGCCATGCCTTCCTCAGAAATATCAGAATGCCACCACCAAAGAGCACACAAAAAGAAGTGGATACCCTTCTGCCAAATATAATCAAGACAAAGGAAGCAACCTCCCCAGCAGGCCTTAACAGGTCAACGGTGCAGCATCCTCAACCAATGAGCCCACTCTCTGAAGAGTACTCAAACCAGGATGACCTTAGTGACCTAGTGGAATCAATAAAAGCCCAAGAAAAAAGGGAAGCCAAACACCAAATAAAAATAGAGTACTCCAAGACTTTTAACTGTCCTTCAAGACTGGCAGCCTAAAGGGCTAATAACACACAGGGAACCTGCAAAGAAAACATTGAACAATCCATGTATAAGCCTGATTGCAGGAGACTGCTTCATGACCCTGGAAGAGAGGCACAAGCTGACAACACAAAATGGGATACTTACCCCTCCAACATCAAGGTCTACTTTTAGACTCAAGGCTTGCACCAAATAACCACTCTCACTGAGATGGCCCCTCGAAAGACAAAATCTAATCTAATCACTGTGGAGTGATTATTCCATGAAAATCATTGCTTCATCCTCAACTGCAGAGCTCTGCTGAAACTCTTCCACCTCAGCCCCCATTAGAGGAACATAATAACTGAAGATTTCAAAATTGTATAGTTCATCTCAGAATCAAGAATGGACTGGGTAATTTTACACCTGAACACCGGCCTTGTAAAAAAAGCCCTACTGCAAAAGCAAAAGTCTTCCCCCAACTGGGATTTGAAATCTTAGACTATTTAGTCTCTATACCAAAAAGTAAAGCACGTCAAAAAGCCATTATAAACAGGAACTGGATAGGTCCTTTGAGAGATCCGCTCTTAATCAAAAGGAGCATGAGCTCAAAAGATATATTCCTCTACGAATCAGTATCAACCAATCCATGGCCCAACCTATTACACCTTTTGGAACAATGACAATTGAAGCACGCAAACACAATGCTGAAGGCTGGTCTTGGCTGGCAAAGACACTACTGTCAGCATCCTCAAACAAATCCTAGAGCCAAGCCCTCCACTCCAAGAATTCTCTGACTATTGCCTCCTGGAGCACTCGGGGGTTTTCGCATCTTCTGAAATGTCTCATACACCAGGGCTAGAGAAATACGACATAATGGGGCCGATTCATAGAATTCAGCGCACAAGTGGCGCACGCGGCTGGCGCACAGTGTGCGCGTGCGAATCCCTGCGCCAGCCGCGTGCGCTAAAATCCATTTCCGCGCACAGCGTATTCATGGATTCCAGCCACCAAAACCAGCCGTGGCGCACAGTTGCGCAGCGACCCTGCAGCAGCGCCAGTTACGCCTCCAAGAACGCCTCTCGCGCAGGGAAAAGCCATCAAAATCCCCAACCCAGCGCAAAGGGCAGCAGCAAACGCAGAGCTGGGAGCGTGTATTCCAGGGGTGTGCGGGTGTTTCCATACGCGGCTGGGCTGGGTACGTGTATTTCAGGGGTGCGCGAGAAAGTCTACACGCGATTGGCCTGGGTACGTGGATTTCAGGGGTGCGCGAGAAAGACTACACGCGATTGGCCTGGGTACGTGGATTTCAGGGGTGCGCGAGAAAGTCTACACGCGATTGGCCTGGGTACGTGGATTTCAGGGGTGCGCGAGAAAGACTACACGCGATTGGCCTGGGTACGTGGATTTCAGGGGTGCGCGAGAAAGTCTACACGCGATTGGCCTGGGTACGTGGATTTCTGGGGTGCGCGAGAAAGTCTACACGCGATTGGCCTGGGTACGTGGATTTCAGGGGTGCGCGAGAAAAACTACACGCGATTGGCCTGGGTACGTGGATTTCAGGGGTGCGCGAGAAAGTCTACACACGATTGGCCTGGGTACGTGGATTTCAGGGGTGCGCGAGAAAGACTACACGCGATTGGCCTGGGTACGTGGATTTCAGGGGTGCGCGAGAAAGTCTACACGCGATTGGCCTGGGTACGTGGATTTCAGGGGTGCGCGAGAAAGTCTACACGCGATTGGCCTGGGTACGTGGATTTCAGGGGTGCGCGAGAAAGTCTACACGCGATTGGCCTGGGTACGTGGATTTCAGGGGTGCGCGAGAAAGTCTACACGCGATTGGCCTGGGTACGTGGATTTCAGGGGTGCGCGGGTGGTGGGTGTGCGGGAAGTTCAAGACGTGAATTGGCAGTGTGGGTCCTCCCAGGTCTCCCCTCTACCCCCTCCACGACCTCTGCAGGCATCCCACACCACAGGGGACTACCCTGCACCCCATGTCATGTCCCACAGGCAGCCCATCCACCATGGCCATGCCCCCCAGCCAAGCCACATGTCCCCATGCACCCCCACCCCCCAGCACTGTGGGGCACCTGCCAGCAGGCCCCCACCCATGTCTCCCAGCACCCCCACCCCCCAGCCACCAGGGGCACCCTCCACCAGGCCCCCACCCATGTCTCCCAGCACCCCCACCCACCAGCCACCAGGGGCAGCCTCCACCAGGCCCCCACCCATGTCTCCCAGCACCCCCACCCCCCAGCCACCAGGGGCAGCCTCCACCAGGCCCCCACCCATGTCCGACTCATGTCTCCCAGCACCCCCACCCCCCAGCCACCAGGGGCAGCCTCCACCAGGCCCCCACCCATGTCTCCCAGCACCCCCACCCCCCAGCCACCAGGGGCAGCCTCCACCAGGCCCCCACCCATGTCCGACTCATGTCTCCCAGCACCCCCACCCCCCCAGCCACCAGGGGCAGCCTCCACCAGGCCCCCACCCATGTCTCCCAGCACCCCCACCCCCCAGCCACCAGGGGCACCCTCCACCAGGCCCCCACCCATGTCTCCCAGCACCCCCACCCCCCAGCCACCAGGGGCACCCTCCACCAGGCCCCCACCCATGTCTCCCAGCACCCCCACCCACCAGCCACCAGGGGCAGGCTCCACCAGGCCCCCACCCATGTCTCCCAGCACCCCCACCCCCAGCCACCAGGGGCAGCCTCCACCAGGCCCCCACCCATGTCCGACTCATGTCTCCCAGCACCCCCACCCCCCCAGCCACCAGGGGCAGCCTCCACCAGGCCCCCACCCATGTCTCCCAGCACCCCCACCCCCCCAGCCACCAGGGGCAGCCTCCACCAGGCCCCCACCCATGTCTCCCAGCACCCCCACCCCCCAGCCACCAGGGGCACCCTCCACCAGGCCCCCACCCATGTCTCCCACCACCCCCACCCCCCAGCCACCAGGGGCACCCTCCACCAGGCCCCCACCCATGTCTCCCACCACCCCCACCCCCAAGCCACCAGGGGCACCCTCCACCAGGCCCCCACCCATGTCCGACTCATGTCTCCCAGCACCCCCACCCCCCCAGCCACCAGGGGCAGCCTCCACCAGGCCCCCACCCATGTCTCCCAGCACCCCCCCAGCCACCAGGGGCACCCTCCACCAGGCCCCCACCCATGTCCGACTCATGTCTCCCAGTACCCCCACCCCCCCAGCCACCAGGGGCAGCCTCCACCAGGTCCCCACCCATGTCTCCCACCACCCCCACCCCCCAGCCACCAGGGGCAGCCTCCACCAGGCCCCCACCCATGTCTCCCAGCACCCCCACCCCCCACCCACCAGGGGCAGCCTCCACCAGGCCCCCACCCATGTCCGACTCATGTCTCCCAGCACCCCCACCCCCCCAGCCACCAGGGGCAGCCTCCACCAGGCCCCCACCCATGTCTCCCAGCACCCCCACCCCCCCAGCCACCAGGGGCACCCTCCACCAGGCCCCCACCCATGTCCGACTCATGTCTCCCAGCACCCCCACCCCCCCAGCCACCAGGGGCAGCCTCCACCAGGCCCCCACCCATGTCTCCCAGCACCCCCACCCCCCAGCCACCAGGGGCAGCCTCCACCAGGCCCCCACCCATGTCCGACTCATGTCTCCCAGCACCCCCACCCCCCCCAGCCACCAGGGGCAGCCTCCACCAGGCCCCCACCCATGTCTCCCAGCACCCCCACCCCCCAGCCACCAGGGGCACCCTCCACCAGGCCCCCACCCATGTCTCCCAGCACCCCCACCCCCCAGCCACCAGGGGCCCCCTCCACCAGGCCCCCACCCATGTCTCCCAGCACCCCCACCCACCAGCCACCAGGGGCAGCCTCCACCAGGCCCCCACCCATGTCTCCCAGCACCCCCACCCCCCAGCCACCAGGGGCACCCTCCACCAGGCCCCCACCCATGTCTCCCACCACCCCCACCCCCCAGCCACCAGGGGCAGCCTCCACCAGGCCCCCACCCATGTCTCCCACCACCCCCACCCCCCAGCCACCAGGGGCACCCTCCACCAGGCCCCCACCCATGTCTCCCAGCACCCTCACCCCCCCATCCACCAGGGGCAGCCTCCACCAGGCCCCCACCCATGTCTCCCAGCACCCCCACCCCCCAGCCACCAGGGGCACCCTCCACCAGGCCCCCACCCATGTCTCCCACCACCCCCACCCCCCAGCCACCAGGGGCAGCCTCAACCAGGCCCCCACCCATGTCTCCCACCACCCCCACCCCCCAGCCACCAGGGGCAGCCTCCACCAGGCCCCCACCCATGTCTCCCAGCACCCCCACCCCCCCAGCCACCAGGGGCACCCTCCACCAGGCCCCCACCCATGTCTCCCAGCACCCCCACCCCCCAGCCACCAGGGGCACCCTCCACCAGGCCCCCACCCATGTCTCCCACCACCCCCACCCCCCAGCCACCAGGGGCACCCTCCACCAGGCCCCCACCCATGTCTCCCACCACCCCCACCCCCCAGCCACCAGAGGCACCCTCCACCAGGCCCCCACCCATGTCCGACTCATGTCTCCCAGCACCCCCAACCCCCCCAGCCACCAGGGGCAGCCTCCACCAGGCCCCCACCCATGTCTCCCAGCACCCCCACCCCCCAGCCACCAGGAGCACCCTCCACCAGGCCCCCACCCATGTCTCCCAGCACCCCCACCCCCCAGCCACCAGGGGCACCCTCCATCAGGCCCCCACCCATGTCTCCCACCACCCCCACCCACCAGCCACAAGGGGGCAGCCTCCACCAGGCCCCCACCCATGTCTCCCAGCACCCCCACCCCCCAGCCACCAGGGGCAGCCTCCACCAGGCCCCCACCCATGTCTCCCAGCACCCCCACCCACCAGCCACCAGGGGCAGCCTCCACCAGGCCCCCACCCATGTCTGACTCATGTCTCCCAGCACCCCCACCCCCCCAGCCACCAGGGGCAGCCTCCACCAGGCCCCCACCCATGTCTCCCAGCACCCCCACCCCCCAGCCACCAGGGGCAGCCTCCACCAGGCCCCCACCCATGTCCGACTCATGTCTCCCAGCAGCCCCACCCCCCCAGCCACCAGGGGCAGCCTCCACCAGGCCCCCACCCATGTCTCCCAGCACCCCCACCCCCCCAGCCACCAGGGGCAGCCTCCACCAGGCCCCCACCCATGTCTCCCAGCACCCCCACCCCCCAGCCACCAGGGGCACCCTCCACCAGGCCCCCACCCATGTCTCCCACCACCCCCACCCCCCAGCCACCAGGGGCACCCTCCCCCAGGCCCCCACCCATGTCTCCCACCACCCCCAACCCCCAGCCACCAGGGGCACCCTCCACCAGGCCCCCACCCATGTCCGACTCATGTCTCCCAGCACCCCCACCCCCCCAGCCACCAGGGGCAGCCTCCACCAGGCCCCCACCCATGTCTCCCAGCACCCCCACCCCCCCAGCCACCAGGGGCACCCTCCACCAGGCCCCCACCCATGTCCGACTCATGTCTCCCAGCACCCCCACCCCCCCAGCCACCAGGGGCAGCCTCCACCAGGCCCCCACCCATGTCTCCCACCACCCCCACCCCCCAGCCACCAGGGGCAGCCTCCACCAGGTCCCCACCCATGTCTCCCAGCACCCCCACCCCCCAGCCACCAGGGGCAGCCTCCACCAGGCCCCCACCCATGTCCGACTCATGTCTCCCAGCACCCCCACCCCCCCAGCCACCAGGGGCAGCCTCCACCAGGCCCCCACCCATGTCTCCCAGCACCCCCACCCCCCCAGCCACCAGGGGCACCCTCCACCAGGCCCCCACCCATGTCCGACTCATGTCTCCCAGCACCCCCACCCCCCCAGCCACCAGGGGCAGCCTCCACCAGGCCCCCACCCATGTCTCCCAGCACCCCCACCCCCCAGCCACCAGGGGCAGCCTCCACCAGGCCCCCACCCATGTCCGACTCATGTCTCCCAGCACCCCCACCCCCCCAGCCACCAGGGGCAGCCTCCACCAGGCCCCCACCCATGTCTCCCAGCACCCCCACCCCCCCAGCCACCAGGGGCACCCTCCACCAGGCCCCCACCCATGTCCGACTCATGTCTCCCAGCACCCCCACCCCCCCAGCCACCAGGGGCAGCCTCCACCAGGCCCCCTCCCATGTCTCCCAGCACCCCCACCCCCCAGCCACCAGGGGCAGCCTCCACCAGGCCCCCACCCATGTCCGACTCATGTCTCCCAGCACCCCCACCCCCCCAGCCACCAGGGGCAGCCTCCACCAGGCCCCCACCCATGTCTCCCAGCACCCCCACCCCCCAGCCACCAGGGGCACCCTCCACCAGGCCCCCACCCATGTCTCCCAGCACCCCCACCCCCCAGCCACCAGGGGCCCCCTCCACCAGGCCCCCACCCATGTCTCCCAGCACCCCCACCCACCAGCCACCAGGGGCAGCCTCCACCAGGCCCCCACCCATGTCTCCCAGCACCCCCACCCCCCAGCCACCAGGGGCACGCTCCACCAGGCCCCCACCCATGTCTCCCACCACCCCCACCCCCCAGCCACCAGGGGCAGCCTCCACCAGGCCCCCACCCATGTCTCCCACCACCCCCACCCCCCAGCCACCAGGGGCACCCTCCACCAGGCCCCCACCCATGTCTCCCAGCACCCCCACCCCCCCCAGCCACCAGGGGCAGCCTCCACCAGGCCCCCACCCATGTCTCCCAGCACCCCCACCCCCCAGCCACCAGGGGCACCCTCCACCAGGCCCCCACCCATGTCTCCCACCACCCCCACCCCCCAGCCACCAGGGGCAGCCTCAACCAGGCCCCCACCCATGTCTCCCACCACCCCCACCCCCCAGCCACCAGGGGCAGCCTCCACCAGGCCCCCACCCATGTCTCCCAGCACCCCCACCCCCCCAGCCACCAGGGGCACCCTCCACCAGGCCCCCACCCATGTCCGACTCATGTCTCCCAGCACCCCCACCCCCCCAGCCACCAGGGGCAGCCTCCACCAGGCCCCCACCCATGTCTCCCAGCACCCCCACCCCCAGCCACCAGGGGCACCCTCCACCAGGCCCCCACCCATGTCTCCCAGCACCCCCACCCCCCAGCCACCAGGGGCACCCTCCACCAGGCCCCCACCCATGTCTCCCACCACCCCCACCCCCCAGCCACCAGGGGCACCCTCCACCAGGCCCCCACCCATGTCTCCCACCACCCCCACCCCCCAGCCACCAGGGGCACCCTCCACCAGGCCCCCACCCATGTCCGACTCATGTCTCCCAGCACCCCCACCCCCCCAGCCACCAGGGGCAGCCTCCACCAGGCCCCCACCCATGTCTCCCAGCACCCCCACCCCCCAGCCACCAGGGGCACCCTCCACCAGGCCCCCACCCATGTCTCCCAGCACCCCCACCCCCCAGCCACCAGGGGCACCCTCCACCAGGCCCCCACCCATGTCTCCCACCACCCCCACCCACCAGCCACCAGGGGCAGCCTCCACCAGGCCCCCACCCATGTCTCCCAGCACCCCCACCCCCCAGCCACCAGGGGCAGCCTCCACCAGGCCCCCACCCATGTCTCCCAGCACCCCCACCCACCAGCCACCAGGGGCAGCCTCCACCAGGCCCCCACCCATGTCTGACTCATGTCTCCCAGCACCCCCACCCCCCCAGCCACCAGGGGCAGCCTCCACCAGGCCCCCACCCATGTCTCCCAGCACCCCCACCCCCCAGCCACCAGGGGCAGCCTCCACCAGGCCCCCACCCATGTCCGACTCATGTCTCCCAGCACCCCCACCCCCCCAGCCACCAGGGGCAGCCTCCACCAGGCCCCCACCCATGTCTCCCAGCACCCCCACCCCCCCAGCCACCAGGGGCAGCCTCCACCAGGCCCCCACCCATGTCTCCCAGCACCCCCACCCCCCAGCCACCAGGGGCACCCTCCACCAGGCCCCCACCCATGTCTCCCACCACCCCCACCCCCCAGCCACCAGGGGCACCCTCCCCCAGGCCCCCACCCATGTCTCCCACCACCCCCAACCCCCAGCCACCAGGGGCACCCTCCACCAGGCCCCCACCCATGTCCGACTCATGTCTCCCAGCACCCCCACCCCCCCAGCCACCAGGGGCAGCCTCCACCAGGCCCCCACCCATGTCTCCCAGCACCCCCACCCCCCCAGCCACCAGGGGCACCCTCCACCAGGCCCCCACCCATGTCCGACTCATGTCTCCCAGCACCCCCACCCCCCCAGCCACCAGGGGCAGCCTCCACCAGGCCCCCACCCATGTCTCCCACCACCCCCACCCCCCAGCCACCAGGGGCAGCCTCCACCAGGCCCCCACCCATGTCTCCCAGCACCCCCACCCCCCAGCCACCAGGGGCAGCCTCCACCAGGCCCCCACCCATGTCCGACTCATGTCTCCCAGCACCCCCACCCCCCCAGCCACCAGGGGCAGCCTCCACCAGGCCCCCACCCATGTCTCCCAGCACCCCACCCCCCCAGCCACCAGGGGCACCCTCCACCAGGCCCCCACCCATGTCCGACTCATGTCTCCCAGCACCCCCACCCCCCCAGCCACCAGGGGCAGCCTCCACCAGGCCCCCACCCATGTCTCCCAGCACCCCCACCCCCCAGCCACCAGGGGCAGCCTCCACCAGGCCCCCACCCATGTCCGACTCATGTCTCCCAGCACCCCCACCCCCCCAGCCACCAGGGGCAGCCTCCACCAGGCCCCCACCCATGTCTCCCAGCACCCCCAGCCACCAGGGGCACCCTCCACCAGGCCCCCACCCATGTCTCCCAGCACCCCCACCCCCCAGCCACCAGGGGCACCCTCCACCAGCCCCCCACCCATGTCTCCCAGCACCCCCACCCACCAGCCACCAGGGGCAGCCTCCACCAGGCCCCCACCCATGTCTCCCAGCACCCCCACCCCCCAGCCACCAGGGGCACCCTCCACCAGGCCCCCACCCATGTCTCCCACCACCCCCACCCCCAGCCACCAGGGGCAGCCTCCACCAGGCCCCCACCCATGTCTCCCACCACCCCCACCCCCTAGCCACCAGGGGCACCCTCCACCAGGCCCCCACCCATGTCTCCCAGCACCCCCACCCCCCCAGCCACCAGGGGCAGCCTCCACCAGGCCCCCACCCATGTCTCCCAGCACCCCCACCCCCCAGCCACCAGGGGCACCCTCCACCAGGCCCCCACCCATGTCTCCCACCACCCCCACCCCCCAGCCACCAGGGGCAGCCTCAACCAGGCCCCCACCCATGTCTCCTACCACCCCCACCCCCCAGCCACCAGGGGCAGCCTCCACCAGGCCCCCACCCATGTCTCCCAGCACCCCCACCCCCCCAGCCACCAGGGGCACCCTCCACCAGGCCCCCACCCATGTCTCCCAGCACCCCCACCCCCCAGCCACCAGGGGCACCCTCCACCAGGCCCCCACCCATGTCTCCCACCACCCCCACCCCCCAGCCACCAGGGGCACCCTCCACCAGGCCCCCACCCATGTCTCCCACCACCCCCACCCCCCAGCCACCAGGGGCACCCTCCACCAGGCCCCCACCCATGTCCGACTCATGTCTCCCAGCACCCCCACCCCCCAGCCACCAGGGGCAGCCTCCACCAGGCCCCCACCCATGTCTCCCAGCACCCCCACCCCCCAGCCACCAGGGGCACCCTCCACCAGGCCCCCACCCATGTCTCCCAGCACCCCCACCCCCCAGCCACCAGGGGCACCCTCCACCAGGCCCCCACCCATGTCTCCCACCACCCCCACCCACCAGCCACCAGGGGCAGCCTCCACCAGGCCCCCACCCATGTCTCCCAGCACCCCCACCCCCCAGCCACCAGGGGCACCCTCCACCAGGCCCCCACCCATGTCTCCCAGCACCCCCACCCCCCAGCCACCAGGGGCACCCTCCACCAGGCCCCCACCCATGTCTCCCACCACCCCCACCCCCCAGCCACCAGGGGAAGCCTCAACCAGGCCCCCACCCATGTCTCCCACCACCCCCACCCCCCAGCCACCAGGGGCAGCCTCCACCAGGCCCCCACCCATGTCTCCCAGCACCCCCACCCCCCCCAGCCACCAGGGGCACCCTCCACCAGGCCCCCACCCATGTCTCCCAGCACCCCCACCCCCCAGCCACCAGGGGCACCCTCCACCAGGCCCCCACCCATGTCTCCCACCACCCCCACCCCCCAGCCACCAGGGGCACCCTCCACCAGGCCCCCACCCATGTCTCCCACCACCCCCACCCCCCAGCCACCAGGGGCACCCTCCACCAGGCCCCCACCCATGTCCGACTCATGTCTCCCAGCACCCCCACCCCCCCAGCCACCAGGGGCAGCCTCCACCAGGCCCCCACCCATGTCTCCCAGCACCCCCACCCCCCAGCCACCAGGGGCACCCTCCACCAGGCCCCCACCCATGTCTCCCAGCACCCCCACCCCCCAGCCACCAGGGGCACCCTCCATCAGGCCCCCACCCATGTCTCCCACCACCCCCACCCACCAGCCACCAGGGGCAGCCTCCACCAGGCCCCCACCCATGTCTCCCAGCACCCCCACCCCCCAGCCACCAGGGGCAGCCTCCACCAGGCCCCCACCCATGTCTCCCAGCACCCCCACCCCCAGCCACCAGGGGCACCCTCCACCAGGCCCCCACCCATGTCTCCCAGCACCCCCACCCACCAGCCACCAGGGGCAGCCTCCACCAGGCCCCCACCCATGTCCGACTCATGTCTCCCAGCACCCCCACCCCCCCAGCCACCAGGGGCAGCCTCCACCAGACCCCACCCATGTCTCCCAGCACCCCCACCCCCCAGCCACCAGGGGCAGCCTCCACCAGGCCCCCACCCATGTCCGACTCATGTCTCCCAGCACCCCCACCCCCCCAGCCACCAGGGGCAGCCTCCACCAGGCCCCCACCCATGTCCGACTCATGTCTCCCACCACCCCCACCCACCAGCCACCAGGGGCACCCTCCACCAGGCCCCCACCCATGTCTCCCAGCACCCCCACCCCCCAGCCACCAGGGGCACCCTCCACCAGGCCCCCACCCATGTCCAGGAACAGAGACTTCCATGCTGTCATGTGTGCAATCTGCACAGGGCTCCCCATGTCACATTCAAACACATGCAACAACCATGCGGTTCACACATTACAGGTCGCACATGCATTACCATGATGTCCCTGCACACATACATGCGTACATGGCCTATGTCACACATGCAGGCAAGTATCAGACAACCAGCACACTGCAACATGCCCTGTCTCACACAGCAATGCTTGGCCACTTACCGCTCAACTCCAGACGGGTCTCCCTCTCAAGGACCTGGCTGTGGAGCGCTGGGTGTGCGCGTTCCAGGACCCTCAACTGGATGGAACTCATGCGGCCCCGGCCCCCCTCCACAAGGCGCCGGGCCTTCATGATGGTCCTGGACCTCAAGTCCTCCCAGCGCTTCTTGACCTTCTGGATGGTGCGGGTTGCCACCCCCTCCGCGTCCTCTCCCGTCCTTCCCTGTTGGCGCGGGACGATCCGAAGAGGGCATCATACTGCCCCAGGACATGCTCCACCAGGACACCAACTTCGGTGGCAGTGAAGCTGGTGCCCCTCTGCCCCTCTGGCCGGGGGTTGCCACTGGTGTCAGATGTGGATGTGCTCGACATGGCAACCCCAGGGGCAGGAGTGGGTGACCAACTGGGTCCTGGGGCTGGGCTGTGGAGCGATGTCATTTGAGTCGGGACTCTTCTGTACCAGCAGGGGTGGACACAGCAACTGGACCCCTGCAGATGGCTGATGTGCAGGCACCAAATGGCAGGGCACGGTGGCAGCAGGCAGGCAGGCAGGCAGGCAGCAGCAGATGGCATGTGGGAGGCTGCTTGGGGCACTGGGGGCCAGTGAATTGGCCTTCTGGGCAGGAGCGTGGTCTTCCGTGTGTTTTCGCGTGGCCAGCTTCATACGGAGTGATTAGGCACGTGAAAAATCTGCACGCTGCGTGTAATGCGCGTAAGCGCGCGTGAAAAACTGCACGTCCGCGTGTAATGCGCGTAATCAAACGTGAAAAAGTGCACGTCCGCATGTGACGTGACGCGTGCGTGCGTTTCCCTCAGCACGGGTTAAAGGTGAGCGGGCCCAGCAGTTCGCTGTACGTGCCTTTCGTGGAGACCGACGTGTGTTGCTGCTTCCAGTTGTTTTGCGCGCCATCTACTTCACAGCTCTCAAGGACGTATCTCTTCTTTTGGCGGGGGTATTGGCTACGCGTGTTTTTCTGCATCGCGCTAGTCAGACGGTGAGTCGCAAACGCTCCTTTTCCCACTGCGGGTGCCCCTGTGTATCGCACCCATTTTCGATGTCATCGTAGCCTGCGTGTCCCACGCGTACGCGTTATACGTGTTACTGGGTGCCACCGCGTACTGCGGGAGGTTTAATCCACGCACGTAGGCTGCAGGGTTGCGTGCACGGTTTTACTGCAGTTTTGGGGTGCCTGAGTGTTGCGTGACCCGTCAACACATCACCGGGGTCACATACAGCCTTGCAGGTGCAGGGGGGCTGTTAACATCTTGCTTCCCACCCCCTTCACCCCAATTGCCCAGGTCAATTGTGCTGTACACCTCCCATTGGCACCACTCCATCTGTGCCAGCACTATTACATCTGTGCCATGGTAGGGAGGCTACCAAAGGTGAGGGGCGCCTCAGCTGGGCGTCCTCCTCGTGGCGGGCGTGGTCGGGGACGTGGCCGTGGTGACCAGGGAGTAGGGGGACTCCAGGGTGTCCAGGGCAGCCACAGAGGGGGAAGAGGCAGGGGTGCGCCACTTGAGCACAATGTTGTGCCATGTGTTGGTGCAGCCATGCCACCACCCCCTGTGGTTCAGGGGGATGCAGCTCCTGCATCTGGCACTGGCACCCGTATGACCCGGCAGTCCGTTTCATCGACTGCCACGGGCCCAAGGGAAGCGGTAGCTGCAGGTGCAGCTGTGGACACCGCCACCCAGGCTCAGGGTCTGCCAGCGCAGGCTGCGTTGGCACTTGAAGAGCCCTTGGTAGATCTCCAACAGGCCAGGGGGGAAACCATTGGGGCAGGCTGGGCTGCTCAGACCAAGACACGTGTCCCTGGGGCAGTCATGTCATCTGCTGCCCCGAACAGCCGGGTGTTGGCAAGTGCAGGGGCAGATGCACCCAACAGCACCCCGGTTGTGAGTCTGCCAACCAGGACCGTTGCGGTCAATGACCCTGCCACAGCTGATGTTGCTGCGCAGGGTCCATTAGTGGGCACCCAGCTGCCACTGACACGAGTCAGGCCTTTGGTCATCCCTCCACCTGCCACTCCCTCGGCTCAATCCACCCAACCCACTGGCCATACTGGTCAGGGCGGCATTAGCCAGCCAGGGTCTGCGCCACAGTCCAAGAGGAGGAAGGTTGCATCTGCAGCACAGGCTGGGACCCCACACACAGCCACGACCTCCTGCACGTCGAGGAAGAAGCCTTTCTGTAAGCAGGAACTGGACTTCCTCGTGGACTACGTGCGGGGACACAGCCGTGACATGCTAGTGGGTGCCAATAGTCAGACTACGGCTGCCCAACGTGACACCCACTGGAAGCATGTGGCGGAACATGTCAGTTCATTCGGCCATGAGGTGCGCACGGCGCAGGAGTGCAAAAAGCGCTGGAATGACATCAAGCGCAGCACTAAGGCCAAGCGTGCCTCAAATTACAACTTGACTCTGGTGACTGGCGGTGGGCCTGCACCAGAGGAGGAAGAACTCACTCCGCATGAGGCTCTCGTTGCGGAGTTCATACCACCAGAATTGGTCGAAGGTGTGGGAGAGATGCTGGACTTTGATGCCCAGTCCAGTGAGTGTTGATGCGTAGTTGTTGAGGACGTGTGTGTTTCACTTGTGGGATGTGTTGTGCATGATTGCTGCTACATGTGACGTGTACATGGTTCTGATGTGTAAGTAATGCAATCCCACCGTCATGCATGTCTCCTCTGCCTGCATGCGGGACTCCATGTGGCCATGCTCCCTTGCCCCTCCTCCGCCACTCTGCACCCCAGTTCCACCTTTGCACTGGTCTGCTACATTCTTGCCAATGTGTAGTTTCATGTTCATGTGTCCTGTGTAGATGCTAACTTCCAGCTTAGAAAGTGTCAGACATATGCCGTGTGGTACAGCCTTAGTACTCGATGCAGGGCATCCCACTTGTACTGTGCATGGGTCAGATGTCCCGCAGGGACATGAGTGCCCATTCATGCTCCATGTGCATTGCACGCATGCCCCTATGTGTCCTTGACTGGATGATCACTGTAATATGAGTCCTTGGTTACATACATTGCCTGCCATATTATCGGCCTCCCCATGTCAACTGTGGCTCAGTCCTGCGTTGCACACATGTTTAGGCTCTGACAATCTGTGTGGCTCACAGGCCTCAGCCTGTTCAATGGCCAATGACTCTGTCCAACTCTTGTTGTGTCTTCTTCACACGTGGCCGGCCTCCGGATCTTCCATCATGTGTCCTGCCCACTGTCCCAGCATCATTTGCAGTGTTGTAATTTCAATCACATTAAGCTGTTGATGCCAGTCAACACTGCTTGTCAATACACAGGTGTATGGTCAGCCTTTTGATACCATGCTAGGCATCCCTGCTTTGGTACTGGGGTGGAGGGGTGCTTGCCTTCTAGACATGGTACACATTGAATACACAATGCACGTGATGTCTGATTTTGACATTGCACTGCCTTCACATTTCCTGGCACACACCATGGAGTGCTTGTACATGTAGGTAGTGAGTGGCGTACACATTTTCTGCACTGCATAGACCCACTTCCATGCAAACTGCCACCTTTCGACAGGTCTGATCACAGAAGCTATTCTAAGTAGACCCAGCATGCATGCAAGGTCATATGTTGTGTGTCACATGTCTGCCGGATGCCTTTGCTGTCGGTGTGTGTGTGTGTGTGTTGTGTGCTTCTGACATGTGTACTGACCTTTTCCTCTCTATTTTTCAGGTGATGACGCAATGGATGCAGAGGATGGTGTTGTCATGCCAGACACAGGGTTGGTAAGACCACATCAACCCGGCACTAGTGGGGGTCGTGGGGTGGTAGGCCACGAAAACCCCCAAGTGCTGCAGTCCATCCTGTCTCTGGCTGCCTATGAGTCCAGCCTTGATGACGACTCTGACGTCCATGTTGAGTTGGATGAGCATCAAGTCCATGTGTCAGGGGTGAGTGATTCTGATGTGGACACTCCTCTGTCTGCGACCCCTGCACTGAGGGATCAGACAGTCTTGGTTCCTCCGCCCATGGTGGATCGGGACGCAGGGTCACCCTCCACACCAGTCACTGATGTGCCTGGGACATCACGTCGACGGGGGCATGTAGTCGTGCAGCCGCAGGCGGTGCCAACACAGCGAGGACCCCCGGTCCTTGGGTCCCGCAGGGGTCAAGCCCGGCAACGCGGTCGCCGCGCGCAACCGCTGTATACTGAGTGGGAGCAAGACATGACTGCCAATTCAGAACGGCAGGGGGCAGCAATGGAGAACATCGCTGACAGCATGGAGCGTGTGGCCCGATCTGTGCTCCCCCCTGCTAGGCAGGTGCTTCTCCAGCAGCAGGCGGCACGGTCCACGGCCCGCTCACTCAGGCTGGGCATGGCGGCCTCAGACAGGGCACGCCAGGCTGAAATGTCGTCTCTGCGTCAAGCAATTGCTGCTCACGCAGAGGCGCACATGGATGCCCTGAGGGAGGAGTATGCCTCCCTCAGATCCACTCTGGGTGTCCTTATGATGTCCCAGAGGCAGCGGGCAGAGGAGAGGTTTGCACAGCTTGAGCGCACCATCTCGGCTGAGCTACAGGCTTGCCGGGAGGTGCAGCGGTTGTCCAGCCAGGCCTTGCAGGAGGAACTCCGTGTTACACGTGCTACCTTGCAAGAGGAAGCACGTGTATCACGTGAGGTCCTGCATGCAGACCTATGTAACATCGCCACACAGAACCAGGCTCACCTGTCCGGCAGACTTGCTGCCGACGAGGGGCAAGCTGCGGCTAGGCGTGGCCAGGCTACTGTGCCACGTCCTCCTTACCAGGATGAGCCAGACTCGGACGACCATCTATCTCCCACATAGGTCGTGCTGTGAAGGCGTTGAGCCCATGGAGGTATTTTTTTTTGGCTCAGCATCATCGCATGTGGATGTTGAGCAGCACCCTGTACCTCCCCCCTCCTGGGTGCCTCCCCTCCCCCCCGGGTCGTATGTGGCCATTTTTGATTTTTCTTTTAGTTTAGTTAGTTAAGTTTCTGTTTGATAGTTAGTTTAAATAGGTAATGTAGGTTTTCCATAGTTAGTGTAATTAGTTAATAGTTGAGTTAGTTTAAAATTTGTAGTCTATTGTGCTTACATGTGACAGTGCGGTGCCTTGTGGTTTTTGAAGGCATCCACTGTCTGTTCCAGCTGGGCCCTTCATGGTTGTCTTGTGTATGTGTTTGCTGCTTGGGTTCCTTGACTCACATATGCCACTCCTGCCTCCCTTATCCATGGGCTCGCAAGGATGGTTCGGTGTAACAGAATTTTACACAAGGGCTTTGGACTGTCATATCTGTGGCATGTCTGGTGCTTTTTGACTTGTGTTGACACCCCTAGTGGGGATGATTTAGGTGTAATTGTCCACTGTTCAGCTTTTGCTAGATGGGGCGTGTCATGATTAATGTGGACATTGATTGCTATGCATTGTGTATTATGTTTCATATCTTTCCTGTACACGTGCTTGTTGCAAATCATGCTGTAGATAGTGTTCCACACTTTGGAGGTGAAAGACGGACTGATGGTGTGATTTGTGATGTGACTCTCTGACATGGTCAAGTAATGAGATGCCTGATGAGACACACACAGATCACTTTGATGCATTAATCATGTGTTTCATGCACTTTCTGCAGGGGGATGAGGCACCAGAGCACCTTTGCCAGCAGACATGGCCCATTGGACGACGTAATTCCTGACCCGTTTGTTGGTGCCCACATGCACATGTGTGCACAAGCAGAGCCACAGTGATTGCAGACCCACATCCTAGAACTGCTGACATGTTCCAAGGAACTCCAGGCAAGGTGAGCATCACAGGGGGGCCACGAGACAGCAAAGCTTGCACCAGGCGAGTTGCACGTGCAGGCTTAGTCACAGCACTGAGGGTGAGCTTAGACAAATATTGGTGTTGAAGCACACAATGCAGCTCAGATGTGTTTGTGGACTGATGGCTGTTGATAGTAGGGTTGTCTGGGACACATGCGGGGGCAGTGGCACATACCCTGCGGTACACCAAGGTTCATTGAGGCACTTGTATCAACCATGTAGCCTTCCAAGACATGGAAAGGGGCAGCTCACAGGGACATACAGCAAGGGACATACTCGGGTGCAGTGCATGTCTATTCCACGTACTTCATGATAAATGCACTGGCAACTTTGTTTTGGTCATGGTGGTACGCAACTTGCTCTGTAGTCATGGCTTGCCATATGGGTCTGTCTGCTTACCCAGGGAACATTGCATGTTGTGTGAATTGTGACACATTGGTGTTCCATTTGCCACGCACCCACCAGCGGCTGACTTACTGCATTGACTGTGAATGACCCGTCACAGGGGTGATGTTATATATGGGTACGAAGCATGGAGCACAGATTGTCTGTTTGTAGAGTTGTATGTTGTTATGGGGCATGTTTTGTGTTGTGTTTTTGTGTAATTGGCACGTACAGGTTGCTGACTGTGTCTCTCTTTGCAGCATTGCAGTGCTCCTGTAACCGGACCTGAGAGTGCGCAGGCAGGAGGCCAGCACTCAAAACCAGAGCTAAGTGTCTTGTTGTATTTTCTTACAAACTGCCCTGCATAGGCTTGCTGGGGAGTGTACTGATGCATGGATGTATGTGTGGTCCTATTTGGTATGTTTTTTACCCTAATCACCCGTGATCCTATGCAATTTTGAAACCTGTACCCTCTACCCGGTGTTCCTGCTTCCCATGCCTATCCAAGCAATGTTCCCTGACCCTCTTTCCCCACTGGGGTTGCGGATGCCTGTGTAAGCCCCGAACTTTCAGGCGCCAAAACCCTAGAGGGGGTGGTTGGTTCGTACCACTCCTGAGCCTGGACTTCAGAAGGCCATGACAATGATGTCCAAGTTTGTTTGGATTGTGCATGTGTTCATGCAGGTTGTACATTTTCGTGCATTCCCTGGTTTCATGTTTCATTCCTACTCCCCTCACCTGCCACGCATTCCAGTCATCCAGTGTGTCTACACCTGTCCCGACTGCATATCCCTGAACCTCATTCCCCACCAGGATCTCAGGGGCCTGTGTGAGTTTGACCTTACAGGCCCCCGGGACATGGTGTGGGTGGTTGTTTCATGAGACTCCGGCGCCTGTACAGGGGACCCGTGACAGTACACATCCATTCATGGTGCATCATCCTATGTCATGTACCACACATGTCTCACATCCTGTCGTGACATTGTTTTGCTGTGCTACCTTGGTTGTTGCATCATTGTGGTAGTACTTGGCCTTTGAGACGTACTGCTACGTCAAGTCATCTACTGGAGGGTGTTTGGGTTCCTTTTCATGCCTTGGATTATGTGATTTAGGAAATGAGTGTGGATTCTGAGGGTTCAGGCATCTCTTTACACACATGGTGGGAGATGGACACGAAGGGTAAAGGTGATCCTGTGGCCAGGTGGGAATGAGGGTTGGAGGCTCCATGACCCAGGTGCAGTTGTTCAGTGGGCATGGTCATTTGCGAGGGGGGGGGGTTGTTGTTGATAGTTGCGTTGCCCTGCAGTGTGATGGGAACTCTGACATTGTAATGTTGTTGTCCTATGTACATGTTGTGTTCTGCTGATCAATGCCTGTTCATGTGTTGTGTTTTCCTTTCAGGTGCGAGGGGATAGTAGTGGTTTGACATGCTGGGGTGTGCACATGGTGGATGTTCACATGTGATGTGTAGGGAACACTGATGGTTACTTGAGTGCACATGCATATGTGGAGTGCATGTCCTTGCAGAACCACACACTTGCACTCGGATGCACTCCATGTACTCCCCCCCCTTGCATATCCACGTATACACTGTTTGCCTTCTGGTGCCCACTGTGTCCCGGCAGCACATGTTCTGTGACCGGTTATGGTTCCAGTACATGCCTAATTTGATGTTTGATGTAGTCTGTCACTTAGATGTGATGCTCAGGGTGTGCATCACACGCAATGGCTGTTCACTGTGCTGTGCGCTGAGCAGTGTGATGCAGGAGTAGGACACTGCACACATGAGCTGCAGTGTTGATTTTGCAATGCATAATGTGCATATTGACAGGCATTCATTGTGATGTTACGTCTACGACTGTTGTAATGCATTTGGAATCAACGTATTTTGGGTGGGACTTTTTGTTGGTCTGTCATTTCATCGGATTCCGGGTCAGGCATCATTGTCCGATGCCACTGTACATTTAGGACATGGCAATGTGTACCTTATAGTTACTGGGTCGGTGTATGGGTATTGCTTGCCATGTCATGTTGATGTTTGGGAGGGTTTGACTGACATGACAGTGATGGCCATGGCCTGTTTTGCAGGTGTGTGTGATGCACACCTTGCATGTCCAGGTCATCCGCTTCTCAGAGCAACTAGCTGGGGGTAGGTTTCTCTCCGCAGCAGGGCCCTCCCCCTCGAACAGACTTCCTGCCTGACTTGAACTTGAGGGGAACCATCTCCAGTTCTGGAAGCACCTCAAGACCTTCCTCTTTGCTTCTGCTTACTCTCTGCCTCTCCCTTGCAGAATTCTTCACTGGAACTGCACAGGAGCTGCAACTGGGACACTCTCACCAACCTCGGTCCCTGGGCCAGCCACTGTCCACTTGCACTGCCACCCTGGCAACCCCTGCACTGCGGGACTGTCTCTCTATCCCTACAGCCCTCCCTTCACAGCACTTGTCTGCACTTACCTTTGCAGTTGCCACCAGGCGACCTATGTATTATTTTTTTGGCCTACTTCCCCTGTACTGGACTCCCCCCCACCCTTCCCCTTGCACTTTTCCCTTCCCCCTACCCCTGCACTTGCACAATCTCAATGACACCTGGCCTAGTAGTACCGTTCTCTGTGTTCCCTTGTTCCCCCCCCACTGCCTCATTGTGCCTTTGAATACTTGTGTATGGCTCATGTCATGTCACATGTCATATGTGTGCATTTTGGTTGCACAGGATAGCTTGTGTTTAAGTAGCTAGGGATGCAGACGATGTGGCACTTCCATGGCAACTATCTCAGGGTGGTAGGGTTGTGACAGTTGACTGTCACTTTGTCATCATCGATTGTCACCTGGTATGTGCCAGGCCTGTGTGCACTCCGCAGGGGTGGGAGTTTAGGTGAAAAATGTGGCCACAAGCTGGGTCCGGGCTACCTTGCCACGTGCCCTGTCCCCTCCCATGGGCAGCGCCTGTGCCTGTGGTTGGGGATGTGGGGGCACCACCATGTCCACCGGGACACCCTGCCGTGTTGCAACATTGTGCAGGACACATGCTGCCACAATAATCCTGCACACAACTGGTGGTGCATAGAGTAGTTGCCCACCAGAGCGGTCAAGGGAGCGGAAACGTGACTTGAGCACTCCGAATGTGCGCTCCACTATGGCCCTGGTTGCAATATGGGCAGCGTTGTATCTTACCTGGGGTGGTGTGGTGGGGTTCCGGATTGGCGTCATCATGTGGTTGCTCAGAGGGTAGGCACTGTCCCCTGGGGAGGTGATAATTGTTGAGATTATTAGGGTTGGTATATTTGTCTGTGTGTGACTTGCATGCATGTGCAAGGGCATTTGTACTCACCTAGGAGCCATGTGTCGCCATGCTGCCCAGCTTCCAGGGCCAGGCTCAGGGCGGACATTCTGTATATGAAACTGTCATGGGTGGAGCCAGGGTAGTTTGCATAGACAGAGGTGATGATTCCCTTTGCATCGCATACCACCTGTACATTGATGGAATGCCAGTGCTTGCGGTTTCGGTAGATGTGCTCAGTGGCCCTAGGTGGACGTAGGGCCACATGGGTGCAATCTATGGCACCGAGCACTTTGGGGAAGTGTGCCACCCTGAAAAAATCCAGGACAACGGCCTGCCTTTCTGCGGGTGTTCTGGGCATGTATATGTGCCTGCAGACTGAGGGGCGCGCTGTCATGATTGCCAGTACCTGGTGTAGGCAGCGTGACTGCGTGGCCTGTGAGACCCCCCCCACTATGGCAGTGGTCCGCTGAAACGACCCAGTGGCCAAAAAATGCAAGACATTGAGCAGCTTCTCCAAGGGGCTCAATGCTTGGGAGCAAAGGGTGGGGGATGTGAGGTCATCTTCCCACTCCCTGACCAGGTCTAGGATGATATGGGGTGGAAACCTATACCTGCCGTAGACCTGGTCGTCAGGCATCCCAAAAAGGCTTGTCCGTGGTGCAAAAATGCGTGCCCTGGCTATTCTCCTCCTCCTGCGGTGTCCCACAATCAGTGCAGCAACAAATGGGGCATTCATCGTCGCTGTATATACGCGTTTGTTGTTTGCGCGCACTTTTATGCTGTGCGCGGGCGCGGGACGCCTCCGTGTGGGCGGACTCGTTGGTTTCCCGTATTCGGGTGTCATCGCGTGTGATCGGAGGGGCCTGGCCTGGGTACGTGTGTTTCGGGGTGCGCGGGTAGTTCCACACGCCATTGGCCTGGGTACGTGTGTTTCGGGGTGCGCGGGTAGTTCCACACGCGATTGGCCTGGGTACGTGTGTTTCGGGGTGCGTGGGTAGTTCCACACGCCATTGGCCTGGGTACGTGTGTTTCGGGGTGCGCGGGTACTTCCACACGCCATTGGCCTGGGTACGTGTGTTCCGGGGTCCCGTGAACTTTCACACGCGATTGGTTGGAATCCACGTGTGTACTGTCATCACGTGCAAAGAGGGATACTCCCTCGCACGTCACGTCACAGACGCGCTCACGCGCTGAGGGCCTTTGGTCCAATGAAAATGCGTATGCGTGCAGACGCGCTTACGCGCTAAGGGCCTTTCCTCGAATTACACGCTGACGTGCAGAATTTTCACGTGCCAAATCACTCCGTATCAAGCTGGCCACGCGTAAGCACATGGAAGACCACGCTCCTGCCCAGAAGGCCGAACTACTGCCCCCCAGAGCCCCGAGCACGCTCCCACCTGCCATCTGCTGCTGCCTGACTGCCTGCTGCCCACGTGCCCTGCCATTTGCTGCCTGCACATCAGCCAGGGGTGCTGTTGGTGTGACCACCCCTGCTGGAACCAAAGACTCCCGACTGGGATTCCATCGCTCCACAGCCCAGCCCCAGGACCCAGTTGCCCACCCACTCCTGCCTCTGGGGTTGTCATGTCGGGGCAAACTCCATCTGTGACCACTGACAACCCCCGGCCAGAGAGGCAGAGGGGCACCAGCTTCAGTGCCACCGAAGTTGGTGTCCTGGTGGAGCAAGTCCTGGGGCAGTATGATGCCCTCTTCGGAAGTTTCCGCGCCGACAAGAAAGGACGGACTCGGATCTGGACTGACATCGTGACTGCCATCAACGCGGAGGGGGTGGCAGTCCGCGACTTCCAACATGTCAAGAAGCGCTGGGAGGACTTCAGGTCCAGGACCCTGAACAAGGCCCGGCGCCTCTTGAAGGCAGCGGATGCCAAGGGGCGCCGGGGCCACTTGTCGGAAGAACAGATGAGGGTCCTGGAACGCATATCCCCAGCACTCCACGTCCAGGTCCTTGAGAGGCAGACCCGTCTGGAGTCGAGCGGTGAGTGTACATGCATCCTGATTGTGAGCAGTGCGTGTGGTGATTGTTCAGTAGTGTGCAGGTTGCACATCTGTTTGTATGGGGTCGAGTATGGGTGCAGGTGTACAGGGCCGTGGGGCTGACACATGCGAGGGCTGTAATGTGTGAGACATGGATGGTGCCTGTGTGTGTGGGCTTGCATGCCATATGCAGTTGTGTGGGCACACAAGTTTGTATGAATGTGTATGTGAGTAGACATGTCCGTGATGTCACGCATGTATGTTGTTTTCAGCTGCATGTATCAGCGCTGTGTACATGTGCATGTGTGTGTATTTGACAAGGGTGCAACAGTGATGCAACATGGATGCATGTGACAGCTTTAAGTGGAAGCCTGATGGGCAGATGTGACATGGATGCCCGTCTGAACACTGCGACACTTGGCAGATGTGTACACATGCATGCAAGTGTGGTGGTGTGTGTACATGTGTGGTGCACTTCATGTGTTGCATGTGATGTCTGGCTCACCTTTGTCTGCTCATGCTGTTGTATGTGTATGGATGGTGTTGGCAGTTGCGAAATGGCTGTGGTATGGCTCGTGTGTGCGAGTTGTAATGACATGTGTGTTGGTGATCGTGATGACATGTCTGAGGTTTGCCAATGCCACTCATGTGCAACTGTCATGTGTGTATGTGTCCATTGTACAGTGCCCTGATGCGTGTGTTTTGTTTCTCCCTGTCTGCAGCGTCAACTGATGAAGAGGGCGGAGAAGGTGCTGTGGAGCACAGCGGCGGGGATCCCACCGCCAGCCGGAGACGCAAGGCCCGGCTCCCCTCCCATGTTGTCATCTCGTCGGGGAGTGAGGAGTCCGGTGCCGCGTCCCAGGCCGCAGCTGCCGGGGGGAGGTCCAAGAGGCGGAGGTTGCAGTTGGACTCCTCGGCAGCAGAAGGGGCAGCTGGGACCCCACAGGGCCCAACGGGGGAAGATGGCACAGAGTCATCCAGGTTGGTGGGGGGTTTGGTGGAGGAGGAGGCCGTGCAAGCACCAGAGACGGGGTCTGGGGGTGGGGATCCCACTGGTGCTAGTGGTGCAGTGCAGGACCAGGGACAGGAGGCAGCACAGGCCGCCGCGGAGGTGCCTGTGTGCAATCCTGTCCCTGATCCTGTCCCTGCATCATCTTGCACCAGCAGGGATGCCTATGTCCAGACCAGTTTTCAGGCAGGGGATGAGCTGACGTCAACTGGCCTTCCTCTGCCTGCGGACGTGGCTATCCAGGCCCGGGTTGAGCCTGTCCTGGCTGGTGTGGCGTTGCGTCAATGGGCCATGCGAGGTGACCTGCAGTCTTTTCATGAAGAGACTGCACGTCATCTCGAATGGCTCGTTGACCACGTCAGCCTGCTGGGACAGGTCACCCAGGCCGGATTCCTCCGTCTGATGGGGCTTGCCACGACCCCCTCCTCAGCTGGACCCCCTACGCGCCAGTCGTACTCTGTGCCATCTTCCCACCCATCAGTCACCTGGGTGCCCTGTGGAGCTGCCTCTGACGGTGCGGCCAGGCTGGTGGAGGAGGCATCCCTGCCACAGTCGGGAGTCGGACGTCCAGCAGGGGTGGCCACGTCAACGACTGCACCCCAGCCGGCGGAGGATGTGCAGGCAGCAGGAGGCAGTGCAGGGGCAGAGGCACAGCAGCAGCAGCACCATGGTGGGAGCCATGAAGGCTCGGGGCCTTCGACATCGGAGGGGCAGGCATCGGCCGGAGGGCAGGAGGACCCAGGACTAAAAGTGTCTTCCGTGTGGCAGCGGTTGGGCCACGCCATAGATGCGGAGCGGCAGCGGGCGGAAGAGGCACGGCTCTCTATGGTCAGGGCGGAGAACTCCATGCAGAGGGCCCTGAGGCGGGTCGAGTGCCTCGAGGCAATCCGCAGGGCTTTGGAGGTGGACACGTCGACGGCCCTGCGGACCCTCGGGGCCATGGAGGAGGACCGCCTCCGGGACATTGAGGAGGAGTTCGATGATGCCCTGGCCCGGCACATCCAGAAGTGAGCCGTGGAACTAGCCCGCTGCCCTTGTACATAGTTATGTAGATAGTGTTAAGTTTCATTTTTGTTTTTATTTCATTTGGACCTTTTGGACATTGGCCACATTTTTGTATATAGTTTTTTTTATTAGTTAGTGTAGTTAGTTAGGTTTCCTTTATTTTGTTGGGATAATGGACCCTGGCTTCTTGCATTGTACATAGTTGTGGACTTGTACATACTTTCTTTTTTAACATTCTCCATGGATCAATGGCTTATTATTTTTATTTCACATTGGATTTTGTTTGGTGGACATTGACTTTATACTACATTACTTTGGATTTCTATATTCTTTATTTTTTTAAGTTTTGAACGGACATGCTTCTTTTCATTTTTTTCCATTCACATTTCTGTTTCTTCTTTTTTGTTTCTATTCATCTTTCCTTTAATACATTATTTTTTTGTTGAACTTCAATGTGTGGTATCTCATTGTTTTCATGCATTTCATGTTATGTGTTTTGAGAATCACTGACACCCATTGGTTGTATGTGAGGGACATGTGTTTGTTTTGGAACTTGCAATTGGTGTTCTGTGATGTAATTGCAAAATATGAGTGGGTGGATGCAAAACTCGGGTGGGTGTTTTGCATTTGGGGGCTGACCATAGAGACCAGGGATCTGGACTGTGATGACATGTTGGGTGGGGAAAATGAGTTGGACATGGGTGAGGGCCTGCTGGCAGGTGCCCCACAGTGCTGGGGGGTGGGAGACATGAGTTGGACATGGGTGGGGGCCTGCTGGCAGGTGCCCCACAGTGCTGGGGGGTGGGAGACATGAGTTGGACATGGGTGGGGGCCTGCTGGCAGGTGCCCCACAGTGCTGGGGGGTGGGGGTGGTGGGAGACATGAGTTGGACATGGGTGGGGGCCTGCTGGCAGGTGCCCCACAGTGCTGGGGGGTGGGAGACATGAGTTGGACATGGGTGGGGGCCTGGTGGAGGGTGCCCCTGGTGGCTGGTGGCTGGGGGTGGTGGGAGACATGAGTCGGACATGGGTGGGGGCCTGGTGGAGGCTGCCCCTGGTGGCTGGTGGGTGGGGGTGGTGGGAGACATGAGTCGGACATGGGTGGGGGCCTGGTGGAGGCTGCCCCTGGTGGCTGGTGGGTGGGGGTGGTGGGAGACATGGGTGGGGGCCTGGTGGAGGCTGCCCCTGCACTGCTGTGGGGTGGGGGTGCTGGGAGACATGGGTGGGGGCCTGCTGGAGGCTGCCCCTGCACTGCTGGCGTGTGGGGGTGGTGGGAGACATGAGTCGGACATGGGTGGGGGCCTGGTGGAGGCTGCCCCTGGTGGGTGGGGGTGGTGGGAGACATGGGTGGGGGCCTGGTGGAGGCTGCCCCTGGTGGCTGGGGGGTGGGGGTGCTGGGAGACATGGGTGGGGGCCTGGTGGAGGGTGCCCCTGGTGGCTGGTGGGTGGGGGTGGTGGGAGACATGGGTGGGGGCCTGGTGGAGGCTGCCCCTGGTGGCTGGTGGGTGGGGGTGGTGGGAGACATGGGTGGGGGCCTGGTGGAGGCTGCCCCTGGTGGCTGGGGGGTGGGGGTGGTGGGAGACATGGGTGGGGGCCTGGTGGAGGCTGCCCCTGCACTGCTGGGGGGTGGGGGTGCTCGGAGACATGGGTGGGGGCCTGGTGGAGGGTGCCCCTGGTGGCTGGGGGGTGGGGGTGCTGGGAGACATGGGTGGGGGCCTGCTGGAGTCTGCCCCTGGTGGCTGGGGGGTGGGGGTGGTGGGAGACATGGGTGGGGGCCTGGTGGAGGCTGCCCCTGGTGGCTGGGGGGTGGGGGTGGTGGGAGACATGGGTGGGGGCCTGGTGGAGGCTGCCCCTGGTGGCTGGGGGGTGGGGGTGCTGGGAGACATGAGTCGGACATGGGTGGGGGCCTGCTGGAGGCTGCCCCTGGTGGCTGGGGGGTGGGGGTGCTGGGAGACATGGGTGGGGGCCTGCTGGAGGCTGCCCCTGGTGGCTGGGGGGTGGGGGTGCTGGGAGACATGGGTGGGGGCCTGCTGGAGGGTGCCCCTGGTGGCTGGGGGGTGGGGGTGCTGGGAGACATGGGTGGGGGCCTTCTGGAGGGTGCCCCTGGGGGGTGGGGGTGCTGGGAGACATGGGTGGGGGCCTGGTGGAGGCTGCCCCTGGTGGCTGGGGGGTGGGGGTGCTGGGAGACATGGGTGGGGGCCTGGTGGAGGCTGCCCCTGGTGGCTGGGGGGTGGGGGTGGTGGGAGACATGGGTGGGGGCCTGGTGGAGGCTGCCCCTGGTGGCTGGGGGGTGGGGGTGGTGGGAGACATGAGTCGGACATGGGTGGGGGCCTGCTGGAGGCTGCCCCTGGTGGCTGGTGGGTGGGGGTGGGGGTGGTGGGAGACATGGGTGGGGGCCTGGTGGAGGCTGCCCCTGGTGGCTGGTGGGTGGGGGTGGTGGGAGACATGGGTGGGAGCCTGGTGGAGGGTGCCCCTGGTGGCTGGGGGTGCAGGGGGACATGCGTTGGTGGGCAGTAGTGCTAGTTGATATGTGGGTTGGCTGGTGGGCATGGGCATGGTGGATGGGGTGCCTGCAGGACATGTGCTGGGTAGGCCCCTGTGGTGTGAGCCACCTGCAGGGGCCGTGGAGGGTGTAGAGGGTACACCTGGGAGGACCCACACGTGCAATTCACGTGTGCTGCTCCCCGCGCACCCCTGTAATACACATACCCCGCTCAATCGCGTGTGGAACTTCCCGCGCACCCCCGGAATACACGTACCTCACCCAATCGCGTGTGGAACTTCCCGCGCACCCCTGAAATCCACGTACCCAGCCATATCGCGTGTGGAACTTCCCGTGCACCCCTGAAATCCACGTACCGGCCAAATCGCGTGTGGAACTTCCCGCGCACCCCTGAAATCCACGTACCCGGCCGAATCGCGTGTGTAACTTCCCACGCACCCCCGGAATACACGTACCTCGCTCAATCGCATATTTAACTTCCCGCGCACCCCCGAAATACACGTACCCCGCTCAATCCCGTGTGTAACTTCCCGCGCACCCCCGGAATACACGTACCTCGCTCAATCGCGTGTGGAACTTCCCGCGCACCCCTGAAATCCACGTACCCGGCCAAATCGCGTGTGGAACTTCCCGCGCACCCCTGAAATCCACGTACCCGGCCGAATCGCGTGTGGAACTTCCCGCGCACCCCCGGAATACACGTACCCCGCTCAATCGCGTATTTTACTTCCCGCGGCGCAACTTTTTTGATGCGCTGGGACTCTACCGCCTGCTTTCTTGTGGCGGCCGTGTTTCAGCCTGTGCGTGGCTTTGGCTGTGCGTGGATTTGCCCTATTCCATTCCATGAATACGTGTGGTTCGAGTGCGTGTGGGCGTTCCCTCTGCTTCCGTGCAGTACATCCCCAGTTACGCCCTTATTTTCACGTGTTGTTCCCCATTCCGAGCGTTATGCCCCATGTCCCGCCCACTTTCTGGTGTGTGCGCTGAGGTTGTGCGCTTTCACTGTGCGCGTCGCGCACCGTCGCGCACGCCTTTCGCGATGTTGCAGTGACTTGTGCGCCATGCACGGGTTTGGCGCACATCCCGCGGTGAACACGCGCAGGGACTTCCATGAATCGCACGCGTGCGTGTGCGCCTGTTTTTTTCCGCTTGCGCATGCTTGCGCATGCTTGCGCCTAGATTTTCGGCGCACGTTTGTTCCATGAATCGGCCCCTATATGTCTACAGGAGACATGGTTAAGATCTACCCTAGTAAGTGATGGATATGTCAGCTACCTAAATATAGCTTAAAAGGGTGACAAGGGCAGAGCCTTCTCTGGCCTACTGACACTTGTCAAACGAGACCTAGATCTTTCTGTCCAAAACTTTCAGAGCCTGAACCCCTACGTACAATTAATATCCTTAGGCAAAAGAGTCGATAACAACTGCAAACAAACAACAAGGCTCTTATGCAATATCTACAACAATGTAGATAAATGTAACTATGACCAACTTCTTGAATTATTTTCAGATAATATAGATGTGACCAGATCAAACAACAATAATCCCACATGTTAGTGTGTATCGACTTAAGCATGAGGTTTATAGATGACCACAGATCAATCATCAATAAAGAGGCCCTAGCTAACAACGCACACAAATGGTTTACCTTAACCACTGAATGTGATCTTCACATGCTAAATGGCCAGACTTCTGGGCAGGGCCATCTTAAGCATTTTTGGGGCCCTGGGCATGGACATCTTTGGGGCCCCTTCCACATAACCGAAAGGAATTAATTGATCAAGAATATCTGGTGGTACCCCCGTCTCTCTCCTCCACCGTGAGCATAACCCATAGGTAGATATGCCACCTTGCAGCATTAACAATAAGCATGTTTACTCCATTTAAGTCCCCTTATCCTCTTCAGTCTTGCTCTAATCAGAATGATAAACAAGTAACATTTGAAGGCCAACATTAGCAATCTACGAAGAGGTTACTTCTCTTCTAGTTAGGAAATAGGATACTTTTCATCAATATCATCCGGGAGGTATGCAGCTTGTAGTATTAATGCAGGACTGTATGTAAAAGGTACATGTAACCCAGAATAGGCAGAGAACTCACATTAGCTACCTCAGAGAATGCAAAAGTGTTCAAGCATGGATACAGTAGACCATTTGAAATGGAAGGATATAGATACAAATAGCATAGCATGGATAGTGAATGCAGATTAGAGGCTACCAGGAAGGTGTCTCTATCCAGACAGATTGGGATTAGAAGTGGGACATGGTTTTCAAATAGTTTTGTCATTAGAGATCAAGGGAACAAGTGTCTGTGGTGTGCAGTATATCAATGTTCACTATTATAGTGGAAACAACCCTATAGCCAGTGAAACAATGAGTGAGGCTTTTATGAAGGTATACCCTGAGAAGGAAATCACTCTGAAGGGCTAACAATTTTTAAAGGTTTATGGACTAGCAATTCTGAGAGGTTAGGCAATTCAAGATTCAATGAGATGCCTATCACACATTGCTTAAGGGGTGAAGCTGGGATGTGTGCCAACTCTGCAATTTCTGCATTTGAACACTTTCCTTTCCAGCTCTTAGCATTGACTTGCAAAGTACACAAATCACATTTCCAGACCTGACCATTTTTAAAACCAAGATATTACAGAGGGGTGTTACGCAAAATGAGAATGATTTACCAATCGATGTGATTTAACAGATTAAATCTAGGTACGTCATTTGTACTTTAAAGTTTGAAATACTTCCAAAACAATGGCTTGTGAAATTGTCATTCATAAACGTGCGAAAAAAACCTTTGACTTTTATACAAAAAGCAAAATGTTTTTTGTGTCAAATGAGCAGACCTTAAAATATGCTTGCCCAAGGTCTACAACATCTGGTCCGCTCTCTCCTGTCTACCACCTCTTCCACTCAAATGACCTTCAGAAGAAGAAAGATCAAGTAATTTTCTAAACGAGGCCACCAGCATGCAAGAAGGAAAACCTCACAGAAGACAGCACAGTAATGCAAGAGATATATGATTTGCCCATGATCACTGTATCGTCTGCTGCAAAGCCAGGATACAAGCATGAACATTTTGGTTCCACAGTCTTTTATTCACCTCTTGGACTAATAGTTTATGGTCATCTTTGGAGGGGATTGCCTAGCTTTGAGAACGCCCCACCTGAACAAAACAATTTCTAGACCTTCACCATATGAATGGCATGTTAGTTTTTATAGCAACCCCTATCTGGTGCAGGAACATTGCTGATAATAGCACCTTTATGCTGCAAAACCAAGTACATATGCAGGTAGGTGTATAAACTTTAGAAATCGGAAAGCTTCAGCCAGCCTTGCTGGAGTGCTCTTCTAATTTTTCATATGAATGCTTATCTCTGCAATGAGTGCTTAACACACTGTGCTAACTTCTGAACCATTGTGGCACTCAATGTATCAATATGGATTTCAACTTTGGCTATTGCACATGATCAACATAATTCCCACAAGAATGAAAGAATGCCACAGAAGCTGTGCCATACGGAACGCACAAACTATGTATTCCACAGTGAACACAGAAAGCATTACATGATTAATTGATCAAGGCAGAATGTACTCGTCAAAACAGACAGGCAATAGGTTTAGCACTTCAGCAGCATGCCACAAAATCTCCTGGCATGTGCTATTTAAGTCTGGTAAACAATGGAATCTTACTTTAGATCAGGCAGCCTTGTGGGGGCCCCATCCAAGGTGGGGGCCCTGGGCAAGTGCCCCTTTTGCCCTCCCATAAAGCCGTCTCTGCTTCTTGGGATATACCAGGGAACCACACCTGGCGCAACAGCGAGAACTCAGCATGCATATATTATGCCTTTGCTTCTCTAAACCTCTTACAAACCATACCCATGCTGAAAATCAGACATATGTCTCCAGGTGACCATAATCTTCTTGAAATATCTTGTAACATCCTGACATGGAGACACATTAACACATTTGACCACAAACTGCAGATGACCTAAGGAAGAAACAGACATCGGATTAATGCTCAAGACATCAATAGCATGACCCAACCATTAAACAGACATATCAAAAGGAATTAAGCCTGCACTGAATACACATGGCTCCTAGAACTATTCACCAAGGCCGGGAAGCAAAACTCCAACCCACCCCTTAAACTGCGGCACTTATATAACCCCCAGATAGAAGAAGCAAATAAATTGCTGTGGAAAGACATGACTGACCGAAAAAGAGAGCCCCTGGTATGCTTCAACAAATAAAGCAATGAAACAACAATACAAACATTGGCAAATTGTGACTAAAGCAGTGAGAGATCAACATGACACAGAGACACCGTTAAAAGACATAAGTAACCAAAACACCAGAGGCCTTTGGGAACTATTTAATAATTATGGCAGCTTTCAACCAGATACCCAATCTACCAACATCTCTGAGAAATCTTGGATAACACATTTTACTAACCTATTTACCCTCCCACCCTCGCCCGCTCCACCTCTAAGTTCAATGAGCATGGGAGTGTGGGGTTTTCAATGCTCCCTCTCAGACATAGACATGGCCATCAAACAACTAAACCCATCTCGTGCTCCCAGCTCTGATGGGCTCAAAAATGCCATGCTAAAAGCCCACTGCAACGAATGGGCCAACCTAATTTCTCTACTTTGTAACTAGATTAAACGCCTAAAACGAATACCCTCATCATGGAAAAGAGCAATCATCATACCCATTTCCAAAATGGGAACAGAGAAGACCCCGCAAAACTACTGCCCAATGCCTTTTAGATATCATAGGCAAAATATTTGGAACCATTCTACTGTGCCACCTTAACAAATGGGCTATTGAAAACAAAAGGTTTGATTGCAGACAAATAGGATTCCTGAAGGGTGTGGGCACTCTGCTGAACCTCTTCATCCTGAATATACTAAAACTCCAGACAATCAAAAAGACGATCAAACAAAACCAATTCTACTACCTGGCATTCATTGACCTGGACAGGCATTTGACTGTGTTAACAGAGAGAAACTATGGGCCAAGCTAGATGCATGGTCCCATAGTTGCCCAAAAGACCTATTGAGCACAACCATGGCCATGTATCCAGACACTACTATAGAAGGATCCTTGCAGAACCCTGCATGGTATATGGATGGGGGGTGCACTGGCGGTGTCTGAGAAGATTCTCATGAATCTTTCTTTCAGGTAGGAGGCGACCTAGGTTGTGGACTCCTGCTAGAAGTTAGCAGTAGCCATGAGGTGGTGACAGATAGTTTTATGGTCTACCAGGTCAAAGGCGGCGGTGAGATCCATGAGTAGTAGGAGGGCTGGCTTCTTATCGTCTGAGAATGCATCAAGTTGATTTTTCAGGTCTAGTAGTGCCAATTCAGTTCTGAGTCCTGGCCGGAAGCCTGATTGGTACAACCCTAAGATGTGATTGGCTTCTAGAAAGGATTGAATTTGTTCATAGACTGCCCTGTCCAGGATCTTGAGTAGAATTGTCAGAAGAATTGACAAAATATCAACATTCCGAGGGCTTAAACAAGGCTGTCCCCTGGCGGCAACCTTATTTAATCTATACATATCGGATCTCCAAGATAACCAAAAAGAGGTGAGAGCATTTCCACAAAGATTCCAAGAAAAGGAAAAGGTGCCCTGGTTCCTCTATGCTGATGACCTGGTCTTTGTAGATAAAACGCTGATAGGTGTGCAATGGAGACTAAACAAGTTTCTAAATTACACCGCAACCAACGCCCTAAAAATCAACGTCCGTAAAACCTACGTCATGGAATTGTTTAGCCTGGCCAAACAACCACGGGTGAACAAGAGTGGATTCACATGGACATTAGCCGATGACAATATCTCCAAAACCAACTCGATAACATACCTTAGTGTGATATTTAACAAATCAAGAATTGACCTACGCAGACTCGAATATGATTCAAAATTAAAACTATAACAGCTCAAGCAAAAGCTATCCTCAGTCGATATGGAACCTACACACTAATACATGCCATTACCTTTTGCAAACCAGGGTAATACTGATCATCACATATGGTGCCAAGACAGCTTTAACACACCCATGGTAAATCTGGTCTCCCCTCAAAGGTCTATTTTGGAGAGGTCTGCTACATCTCCCGAACAGCCTACCCATAGCCTCAATTCAATACAAGCTCAAATTCCAATCAATGGAATCAGTTGTTCTATGGAAAGCACTTTCTCTTTACAGAAAGGCTATGTTGAATAATCATGATCCACCACTGGAAACCACCAGCAAAGTGGGTCATGAATGGGAATACAATTGTGCACTCTGGCTTGATGCCATCGGAATGACACTCAAAACATTGATTCTCAATCCTATTGGAATAAAAAAGAAAGTAAAATAATATGACTGGAAAGCAACTCAGGAACAACGACTTAAATACAAACTGATCATCAATCACAAGTTAGAAAGGAGACCTATTAATTCAATTCCATCGTATCTGTCGACATTTCCCTCTCGCGATTACAGAAATCAATTTTTACAATTCCTGCCCAACATCTTGCCCACAGCAGAAGTCCTTCAATGCAGGAAACAAATCAAGAAATAGATAATGGTGCCATTTCTGTAATGATGGAACCACCATAAAATTGCCATTTCATCTGACAACTGAATGCAAACCTCTCAGTGAGAGCAGAACAATGTACCTCGCTAAACTTGATCAGAAATCCCCATTCCTAAACACCAAAGACGGTGGGACTCTCTCTGTCTCATGGAGCAGATTCCCACGATTCTAGCGACAATGACATTTCTGGAAGAAAACATCCCTAACACAGAAACCATCTTGTCATCCACAGATGAAAAGTGAAAAGCATGGCCTAATCTATTAAGCCACTGGAAATAGAACCCGATGTATAAGAACTGAAGCTTGAATGTTTCACTTTGAAAGGTTTATTATAAACCAACCAATAAGAACATTAATAAATAGGGACTCCTTCCAGGTAAACCCCTAGAGTTTTAACAGATGTTGTGGTGGGGATGTGAATGACATCTATGGTGAAGGCTGAACATTGGGCATTGAGTTTTTGAAGGTTGAAGGTGATCCGACTTGAGGATTTCTGTTTTTTTGTCGTTTAGGCAAAGGTGGTTAGCGTCCATCCATACTTGGATTGTTGAGTATATTTTGTTGACGGTGAGGGGGATCTGTGTCATAGATGGCAGACAGGGGGATGATGATTTGGATGTCATCAGCATAGTTGGTGCATGCTACGCTGATGGAGTCCAGGAGGTCGAAGAGGGGTCGAGTGAAGATGTTGCAGAGGAAGGGCAAGAAGCAGGATCCTGCAGAACCCTGCATGGTATATGGATGGGGGGGCACTGGCGGTGTCTGAGAAGATTCTCATGAATCTTTCTTTCAGCAAGGAGGCGACCTAGGTTGTGGCCTCCTGGTAGAAGTTAGCAGTAGCCATGAGGTGGTGACAGAGAGTTTTATGGTCTACCAGGTCAAAGGCGGCAGAGAGATCCAAGAGTTGTAGGAGGGCTGGCTTCTTATCGTCTGAGAACGCATTGAGTTGATTTTTCAGGTCTAGTAGTGCCAATTCAGTTCTTTGTCCTGGCTGGAAGCATGATTGGTGCATCCCTAACATGTGATTGCCTTCTAGAAAGGCTTGAATTTGTTGATAGACTGCCCTGTCCAGGATCTTGAGTAGAAAAGATACTGTCGTGATGAGGCAGTAATTATTTGGCTCTGCAGGGTCCAGTGACGTTTTTTTTTTAGTAGGAGGAGAACCCAGCATTCCTGTAGGCTAAGTTGGATTTGGTTTGCAGAGAAGGATGCATTTATGAATCTCGTAATGAAAGGCACTAGGGCTTCTATGCAGTCTTAGATAATGTTGGGGGCAAGATGTCTCCTTGCATTTGGAGGGTTTGAGTTTGCTCGGAATGTTAGTGGTTTCAGCTTCCAAGATGTTTCTAAATTGCTAGGGGTGGAGTGATGGTGTTTTGTGGAGGGAGTGATGAGGGCTAGTTTCTCTTTAATTTTCTGTTTTTGGGTGATAATTTCAGCTCACGTGGCTTTCTGTATATTTCTGCACCATGACTCGTCTTTGATGATAGTGGTAGGGGGCATAGATGGTGATTCAAGTTCTCTGAGGATTCTGAAAATGTCCTGGGAATCTGAAATGGCATTCAATATTCTAGAATTGTATGCTGAGGCTATGGCCGCTGTGATGGATTGTTTGTATTCTTTGTCAATTCTGCTGAAGAAGTCTTTTGATTGGTGGGAGGGATCTTTTCTCCAGAGGGCTTCCATATGTATTTTTTTCTGGCGCAAGGCTTGTTGGTCTGTGATAAACCATGAGTTGAGGTGGCCTGATGGTTTAGCTTTCCTCTGTTTTAAAGGGGCTGTCAGGTGTATGGCCTTGGTTTGGGTACATGAGTAGATGTCAACTAAGGTTTTCGGGCATGTTGAGTCAAGGTTTTCTGGTAGCAGAGGTCTGAGGTGGGACGAGGTGGAATTTTTTTAGATTTCGCCAGTGCTGCACGAGAGTGTGGGGGGCATGGTTGGAGGGGTCAGTGGTTGTTGTTTGATGGGTTTGAACATAAAGGTTATGATGTGGTAATTTGACTATGGATAGATCAGGAAGGATAAGCAATACAAATAGGCAGACTTACAAAAAGTCTATGAATTCAAAATAATGATACTCCTACATCTCCTTCCCAAATGACCCTCATCCCACACGCATTATGTTTGTTCCTCTGTGAGTTTGTTTTCTGGCTCTTCTGAGCTACTTTAATTAAACTGAGTAGGTGTCTAAATTAAAGGTTGTTGTAAGGAGGCTATTGCTTCTATCCACCAACCCCACTGAATATCTGCAAGCACCCCTGATTGGGAGATGGAACTATAGCTGCCTTTGCTTGCCATATCTCTGCTTCTGCTCTGCCTCCACTTGCATTCATTAGACCTCCACTAAAGGAAGTGGCAGAAACAGCTGTTCGAGATGCTGACTGTGAGAGGATGTTAGTGGCTGTCAGTAACTTTGCTACACCACCCTCACCTCTGGGTGGTTGTAGCTCCCTCACATCCTTTTAGCAGGTATAAGGGATGGCAGAGAAATACCCTTTGTTTGACTGCATTCCCAGGAAAGTGGAGAGAATTTTGCTTTTTCATCTCAGAAATGGAGAGGAGAGCAGTAATGAGCCATCCCATGCCGGTATCCAGTGATTTTAATGACAATGGGCCTCATTATAATGTTGGCGGATATGGTCTGATGGTGCCCGTAACGCACCAGCACCGTTCATACTGTACCGCCGAATTACGAGTTCTGCTCTTGGGTGCTTGACAGCCCACCAGGTCCCATCTGGCGGGCTGTGCGGCACCCGCGAGCAGACCTTGTAATTGCACAAGCACCGTTGTGAACGGTGCCGGTGCTGCCTCACAGCCCGCCAGGTCTCACCTGGTGGGCTGTGCGGCACCTGTGAGCAGAACTTGTAATTGCACCAGCACTGTTATCAACAGTGCCGGTGCAACCATGATCCCCACCCCCATTCTGCCCTATGGGACAGAATGGGGATCGGGATCCTGGCAATACGCCACCCGTGAATGGGCAATTACTGCCCATTCACACAATTGTTTGGCGGCAGCCGTGCCACGCAGGCACGGCTGCTGCCAAACTCGTAATGAGACCCGATGTTTTTACCATGGATTGTTTAACCAAAACAAATCCATCGATGGTGGGGTGCCCATGGGTTTCCTGCAATGGATAATGGCTCAACTGTCTAGAATAAGGGATGGGAACTAACCGTGCTTCACTTGCCCAGTAAGTGGGGGTGCAAGTAACTTTCAGAGAGCACATCCAATGTGTCCCTATTTAGCAGGGTATGTCCCCACTTACGGCCTCATTACGAGTGGGGCGGTATCCTGTATTTAATACTGCCCAACTGTAATAGCTTTAGCACCCACCGGTCCAGCAGTATAACCACGAGATCAAGGGTTGGGCGTTACCCCAATGGACGCAATGGGGAATTTCTGGCGCTAATACTGCACGCTTATTCAGCCGGTGGTAATACAGAGAGCTAAATGGGATTTTTACCACCAGAAAAAAGCTGGAGGTAAAACAGCCCATTTAGTGCCTAACTCATGATAGGGCCAACCCTTAAATGCAGTGGTAATACTATTACCTCCACTTTTAAGGGATACCGTCCAACTCGTGATGAGGCCCTAAGTATTTTTCATGATGAATCATTTTGTCTTTGTACCTCTTATAAATCATTCTGCTCAAAGAATGTCGCAGCGGAAAGAGTCAATCTCCTGTTCCAGTCCCGAAAATATTTCCCTCCATTCTAATTACAAATGCTGTCAGATATTTAGGAAGCATATGGGTGCTTAACCAGGTACCTTATTTATGAGAGGCCATCTTTTTTTTTTGACAACTTTATTTAAAGATTTATCATAAGAAATACATATCATTCCAAAACAACAATTATGATAACAAGAAAACGACAAATAAAAGGAAAAAAGCATTATACAAGTTGATACAAATAGTACAGAATAAATAAGAAAAACCTATCAATTATCTCTACTAATCGCAACAAACCTAATTTGAAATGATAACTAGCCAAAAATCAGAGGAAAACAAGAGAAAAAAAGAAAAAAAAAACACAATCACACAACACAAGACAAACACAATAAAAAGAACACAATAGTAAATTAACCACTCTGAAACAAAAACCATCACCCATCAGCACTTAATTCACACATAGAGTTCATTAAAAGCCTCCCATTGTTCCTTATAAAATTCTTCTTTATGTAAAGGCCATCTTGACTTGCAAGCAAACTGAGTGATCGGCGATGTGTGTTTTATCATTGGCCTCCTTACAAATCCATTCTGTGCAAAGCATACAAATGGTGCGTTAGAACCTATTGAACATCTTCTGGGTTTTTTTCTTTTCTTGCCCACCATCCACTTGCTTGATGATGTTGAGAGCTGTGAGAGTACATAGGATAGAGCTCAAATGGGGCGTTCCTGCAAAGTGAGCAGGAAGCTTAATTTGATAACTCTTTCTTTTGCAGAAGAGTCCTCCTCGCCCAGTGAACTCTGTAATATGCTGGTGTTGGGTGTAGAACTGTTATCCTTTCGGAAGGGGGGCATAAAAGGAGTGTGTCAAATCCTGCAAATTCTAATTGACAAGACTAAATTGCCTTAACATTCCTAGAGCCCACAAAAGTGCAACATCCCTAGTTTTCACAGCGATTCCTAAAGGCTGCCAAGGGCAATCTGCTTGCATGGGCAACTATTAAGTCTGGGTGAACACATTTGGCTGAAACCCAAATCACACTAATATTCGCTATATTGTCATGTGCTCAACATCTTGGATCTGTAAGTGATTCATTCATTGATTTCAGGCCACCACATTTAACTGGCTACATATGGCTTATAAAGCTTTCTTCAGCAGTCACTGAGAACAGGCAAGGAGGAGAGTGCTGTCTGTCCTTTTGAGAGCTGGAGCATTTGACTTCGTTTTTTGGCTTTAGGCCTGCTAACAACGCATCAATGCATATTTTGCAATGACTATGCAATATTTATGCAGGAAAAAAGAGACAAGGACACATTTAAAAGGTAAAGCCGTTTTAATATGGAGGAGATCATGTGTGTAGTTTGATTTAAAGTAGGGTTCAAAAGAATAACACTGTGGTGTGTACATTTATGAACATAATTATAAAGAAGTTATCAATATTTCATCAGTTTGCTCAATAATGGGTACACCATGCATGTGTTGGGCAAGAAGAACTATGCCTGGGTGTTTTGCGAGTGCAGTGTCATCTTCAGCTCTGTCCTATAAAGTGGGGGTGAGAGTCTCTTATTCCCTGAAAACGAGGGTTGTTTGGATCAATTTTGGAGAGTTTTGAAACGAAGTAACATTTCATTGTTTCAAACATGTCTTTATTTGTGCTTCGCATCAGACAATCATAAGGACGTGGCAATACTCGATACATAGATGGGGTACATGAGGATGACAGTGACCTAAGGCAACAAAGCTGGAAATACTTAAGCTACTCCACACAATGCCAGCATAGGAGGTACAGTACCAAAGCAACGCGACCGTAGACGAGAGTAGGGTACCATGGCATTCTGCAGGCATAGGTGATGATAGAGGCTAAGAGGGCGTGCCAGAGGGGTGTCTTCTTAATAAGTAGCTATTCAAATAGACCCAAATGGCTTTCGGTTTGGCTGTCCCCGGCAGTGTGGGGATGTATCTGGAGTTCTTCAGGTTCCTTCCCCAAGTGACATCAGCAAGCCAGTTGTCAGTTGACGAGTATATAGCGTTTAGCTATAAGGCAGCCCACATTAACACACCTACATTGAAAGTGGTAAGATTAGGGCATAGGCCAGAGGCCAAATAGACATAACTGAGGTAATAGTTCTAAAAAAAAAAACGATTGCTGAAAGAGTGGTACAGACACTCCCCCTCCCACCCCCGAAGGAGTGCAGTGTAGGGCATGACCAAAGCATCTGTATTTAATTGGCTGCTTCAGGACCGCGGGCAGAAACCATTATTGCTTGCATCTCTGTGTTTCATTCTTGCCGATATATAGTGCAGTCTGTGTAGCACCTTGAATTAAACGATGCGAGAGGGGGAATTAAGTGAGACAGTGCCAGTTAATGTGCACATCATGGGCCAGCCATCATCAGAAATGCTGACACCCAAGTACACGCTCCATGCCTAGTGGAGCGTGCGCAGGCGGGGATGTCCCGCTTAGCAGGAGATTGTACAGTGTGGATACTATGGGCCCAATTCATGGAATATTTGCCCGGTTAAAGGTGCAATATGGCCCGATGGTGGCAAGTGCAAGGATAAGTGCAGACATCAGGTGAGAGTGGAACTGTTAGGGATATAGAAAACAGTCCCCAAGAGCAGGGTTTGCCAGAAAGGCAGTTCAGGAGTGCGACTGGCAGAGGGAGGTTGCCTGGGACCGAGATCAGAGGGTGGCCAGGTAACCAGTGCAGAATCAATTTCAGCCAGGAAGTCAGCAGGGCGTAGGAGGAGAAAAACAGAGGCAAAGAGAAAGGTTTTAAGGTGCTTCTGGAACCGGCGATAGTTCTCGTCACGTTTTCAGGGATGCAGTGAGACTGTTGCAGAGGGAGGCCCAGCCGAAGAAAGATATCGACCACCAACTGATTGCTTGCTGAAGCCAGTGACCCTGAGGTAGTTGGAGGCGGACGAGGGAAGAGCTCAGGCATGGAGAAATTTAGGAAGTGAGAGTTGCAGGTATTGAGGCCCCAGGGCCCAGAAGGCCTTGTGCATAATGCATATGGTTTTTACCTTATTCTTTGCTGCTACTGGGAGTCAATGCAGACATTTCAGTCCCAGAGAGATACAACCCCAAGCAGTCTTCTTCTGGATGAGTTGCAGAGGGCATAGAGTACAAGCAGGCAGATTTAGACTGAGGCTGTTGCAATAGTCTAGACTAGAGCGATCCAGAGCTGTGGAGAAAGTGAGCTTTTCAGAAGTTGTTTTTGGTTGGCAACAAACATTCAGTGCTGGTTTTGGTGGCATATTTTTACGATTTATATAGGAGATGCGTTCGTGGGGAAACAAATTTGTGGTATTGTCGGAAGGAAAGAAGAGAGTTCCTATTTCGATATTTCAATGGGTGAAACGGGTAAATGGAAACGTTGCAAGTAAGTGTGCACATGCTGGCTTTGCTCAATAATGCCAACTTTGCACAGACATTTTCATGCTCGCTGTACTAACATATGCCAGTTCTGCCCCTGTAAGTACACACTTGTGCTGGACTTGCCAACAATTGCTGGTGAATTTTTGCATTGGTGGGATGGAATCATTTCTCTGTAATGACCACAGAGAAAACAATGGTGGTTCAACAGGGGTTCTCCTACTGAGAATTAAAAACGAAATATTAGTTTAAAATTGTGGATTTTTAGAAAAAAGCCATACAAGCCTCATTCGGTTCTATAGAGTAGCACATGAAAAAGTAATTTAGATCCCAGGCCCCCAATAGTACACACAGGAATATTTTGCAACACAATTTTAGGATGTTGGTACCCACAATATATGTCGGCAAATCCACTGCAGGCACATACTCATGTTGGATTTGTCCAATAATTGCCAGCACCGTAACTTTAAGAACACATTTATGATTGCTTTACCCAATAAGGCTAGGACTGCCACTACAAGAACACGCCCATGCTGGCTTTGCCCAAAAAGGGTAACCTGCTTCGGAAGAACACATCCGTTATGGCTTTACCCAATTATTATAATATTGCACCTGCAAGAAAACACTTGTGATGACTTTTCCAAATAGGGTCACAATTGTCCACTGTAGGAGTACACTTCTAAATGGCTTTGCCAAAAAATGTCAATACCTGCCACCTGGAAAAATACACTTGCGTTGTCTTCGACACATATTTTCGGTGCCAGGAAACGAATTAAGGTGTTAATGCATTCCCACCTCAATTGCTGTTAGTTAATGGAGTAACTCTAGATTTAGAGGCATCATCTACTTTGGCTCTGCTTGTGACATGATGTTATTTTCCTAGGAATAATGAACTCTCCACCCTGGCACTAAGGTGAACATGTGGATATGGTCCCCCTGCGCCCCCTGTACCATCATGGTGCTGGAATATCCAGCGAGGCCCTCGCAGGCTCGATTGCTGCCTTGCAGATTCCCTCTTCCTGGTCCCGCCTCCCCATGGCTCCTATTGGCTATTGATCCCGTGTTTGCTGGTGACCCCCAGCACACGTGCATTCGATGCCATTCTCCACCCTGGCACTAAGGTGAGCGTGTGGATGTGGTCCCCCTGCCCACCCTGTACCATCATTGCGCTGGATTATCTATTGAGACCCTCGCGGGCTTGATTGCTGCCTTGCAGCTTCCCTCTTCCTGGTCCCGCCTCCCCATGCCTCCTATTGGCCATTGATGCTGTGTGTGCCGGTGGGGGCCTAGCCCCCAGCACACGTGCAGTCCATGCCATTCTCCACCCTGGCACTAAGGTGAGCGTGTGGATGTGGTCCCCTGCCCCCCCTGTAACATCATGGTGCTGGAATATCCAGCTAGGCCCTCGCGGGCTCGATTGCTGCCTTGCAGCTTTCCTCTTCCTGGTCCCGTCTCCACATGGCTCCTATTGGCCATTGATTCTGTGTGTGCTGGTGAGGCCTAGCTCCCAGCACATGTGCAGTCCATGCCATTCTCCACCCTGGCACTAAGATGAGCGTGTGGATGTGGTCCTCCCTGCCCCCCCCCGTAACATCATGGTGCTGGAATAGCCAGCGAGGCCCTCGCTGGCTCGATTGCTGCCTTGCAGCTTCCCTCTTCCTGGTCCCGCATCCCCATGGCTCCTATTGGCCATTGATTCTGTGTGTGCTGGTGAGGGCCTAGACCCCAGGATACGTGTAGTCCACTCCATTCTCCACCCTGGCACTAAGGTGAGCATTTGAAAGTGGTCCCCCTATCCCCCCCTTGTACCATCATGGCCCTGGAATATCCAGCAAGGCCATTGCGGGCTCGATTGCTGCCTTGCAGCTTCCCTCTTCCTGGTCCCGCCTCCCCATGGCTCCCATTGGCCCACCCCTCCTTTTCCTGGACCTTCCAGGGCAGCCCTCTGCCCGGCAGCCCCCAAGGCAAAGGGCGGCTCCAACATTGGCGGCTCCAAGATGTGTCTGCAGGTGCCCGCAAAGGAAGCCAGCAGTCAACAGACACCAACAAAACTGTAAGTGTGGCCTGGGTGGGGTGGAGAGCAATTACTCTACTCCAGAAAGCCCTCACCACTCTAACTTACCTCTCCATAATGTAGACTGCCATAGAATTACAACATGCATACTTATAGAGATTTGTGAACACCAGCCTAAATCCAGTACTGGCTGGACTGTAAATGTTGCATTGAATTACGCACTAACATACTAGTCAATGTTAACTAATGCCACACCTATAGAGAACGGTCAAGATTAGCCTGTGTCACCTTTAAACAGGTGTAATATTGTTAGCATGTGCCACACTTAGATGGAATTCTCAACTTCAGCCAGCGTCACATCTAGATAGAAATGTGAATGTTAGAATGTGCCACACTTAGATGGGATTCTTAACCTTAACTTGCATCACACCTAGACAGTATTATGAATGTTAGCATGTGCCACACTTAGATGGGATTCTTAACCCTAGCTTGTGTCACAACTAGACAGGATTATGAATGTTAGCATGTGCCACACCTAGATGGAACTCTTAACCTTAGCTTACGTCACATCTAGACAGAATTATGAATATTAGCATGTGCCACATTTGGATGGAATTCTCGACTTTGGCCTGCGTCGCATCTAGCTAGAGATGTGAATGTTAGCATGTGCCACATTTAGATGCAATTCTTAATTTTAGCCTGTGTTGCATCTAGATAGAAATGTGTATGTTAGCATGCACCACACTTAAATGAAACTGTGAAGGATGACAGGTGCAACACTTGAATGGAATTGTGATCACTAGCATGCTTCACATCTAGACAGAATATTGAAATTGGCAAGCGCCACACTCCGATGGAATAGTGAATGATAGCAAACATCACACCTAGACACAATTGCAAGGACAGCAATGCCAACTAACCAATCCACTAACAATTTCATCCCTCTGCATACACCCCTAAATCTGTTACCAAACACAACCACAAACCTAAAATGCAGCAATCAGCACAAACTTCACTACACTGCTACAACAAAACAAGCTGCACATAGACTTGGACAACAGCACACGATGACTACCGACCCTAAAACAACCGAAGCCTAGCCAATGGACCCACCGGGCTGAGGCTGCCAAAAGCACATCACTGCTATCTTGCACTTTTACAGCTTATTCCGACTAACTCAACCTCCACGCCTCTCCCTCTTTCAGAGCCGCCAGAGCGCCAGGGGACCACTCCGGTGGAGATAGTGCGCGGTACAAATATCCTTTAACATTAACATATACAATTGAAGTGGCACTTGACAATAGTGAATGGGAAAAAAAAAACGTAATGGAGGCTCACTGGCAGATACAGTGTGCACAGGCACTTACGACAGAGTTGTAAACATACTGCAGAAACAGTTTTCATACCTCCACTTTGTGGTTATGGGTGCTCATGTGGATGAATGTTGATGCACAAATCTAGCATTCTTTTACTGAACTTTCTACTAGATGTGCTTTCCAATGACACAACACTTGGAGGCTCAATGTGCAATGGTACATATGCAGTGTTGTACAGAAGTGACAGTGTTAGATGCTAATGTCTTGGATGTCATTGGTGGATGCATGTGTGACTATTTAACAGTACCCAATGAGGTAGTGATGGACAAAAAATAGTGAAAAGTGAAGAAAGATTGCTCCTGCTTTACTGGGGCATGGCCCTCGCGGTACTTGGGGAAGCACACATGCCACATTCTGCGCTTCTCACTATGCTGGCCAATGGAAATGGGGCTGTGGGAATTCTCCAATCAGGTGCGCAGGGTGTGCATCACAGGAAAGGGCAGCAACATTTTTTCATTACTCTGTGTAGTGAGGGTGGCAGGCAGAGATGGAGAGATGCAACTGTACATGGTGTGGTCGTGCAATATGGTAGGTTGCATTTGGGTTCCATTGCTTGTTCCTGTGTGTATCGTAAACTGAAGAAGTTGATTAAAGCAGTAAAGCGCATTTTTCCCACTGCCAAGGTGCTTTTCTCATTTATACCACCGAGAATAGTATGGGACTATTCCAATGATTGTTGTCGCCAGCCAGAGGTCGGAAGGGGTCTCATCAACAAAACTATGTGTGACTTCTTGAGTGCTGCTGGGTTGTTCTTCTGTGAGAATGACAACATTGGTTCTCGATATATAAACCGTTTCAAAGCAAATGGCATTTCTTTGTCGACCAGTGGCAATGATATTTTGCTTTACAATCTACAGGCTGCACTGAATACCCTATTGTAAGAATGTGAGCTGACCTACAAAACACACAAAAACTTATAAAAACTGCAAAAAACGGTGTTTCTATGGAAGCGCCTTAAAAAAAAAAGGCTCTTTTCAGAACCGCCACTACTAACGAAGTCCCCTACCCTGGTTGAAATGTATTACCCCACACACACATGCGTACAACATGAAAAGTCAGCGGACATTGCGATAGTTGCAGGGTTGCACTTGTCACATACACTCCTTTTGCAGATGGCAGCCATAGAAATGGGCCTGTGGAGGATACAGGATTGGTCAATAAGGTTTCTCAGTGTGGATTGTACGCACAGACTGTGGCGCACAGTGTATTTGTTGACAGAAATGCAGAGGGTGTGGTTATGGCTGTGTGTTTCACGAGCCACAGCGTACCGTTTTTGAGGGAGTTCTAAAAACATTGATTGAAAGTGAATGGAAAACACTGTGCAGTGGCTGCTCATTTTGCATTCTGTCATTTGGATGTGTACTGCTATGGAGTACCTACAATGAAGTGACGGATTTTGGTTTGTCTGTGTGAGACTTTGGTGACACGCGATCATGCCAACATTATTGTTCTTCATTGTGGTGGGAACGTTGCACAGCATGTTGCACGAGTTTCAGTGCCGTTTGCAATGATGGAGGCACTTGTCCAGGTCATGCATCTGTTTCTGATCTCCTGCATAATTCTTTATCACATTACGCAGACACCGATGTGGATGCGTTATTTTTCATTTGGTCTGCAAATGGAGAAAGTGCGGTACATTGTGAAGAAGTCTATTCGTGCCTTTTTACGAAATGTGCAAATGGCGTACTTCAAAAAAGGGAATATATCGTTTCACAGCACAAAGAGTGTTTCCCACCAATAACATTCATCATACTATTCCTGCCATCCCAATTTCTGCATGCCCTTTCCAAATTGTCCTGCTGCCCTTCTTGAAAGTACAGGAAGAATTATTGTAGTAAGTGTTAAACACCTAAACTCTTCAAAACACACTGCAACACCTAAAGAAACCTCTACAGCGAGCCCTTTCTACCGGATTCCACTACAGTGTTTTCCACAGTGCCAGACATCCCGTTATTTAGTGCACATTCTGTGGAACGTGTACGGTGCACGGTGCCCTGCATCCGTTCATTGGCAATTCCATTGTTCAACTCTGAAAGAAGTGTTCTTTATTTAACTTTTTTCCTTTTCCAGTTAATTTCTATTTATTTTGGTCTTGTAACATACACCACAGAAGGAACGGAAGGCAAGGGCCAGTAGGGAAGGTGCAGCACCTACAGGGATAACATATGGGACGTGCAGAGAGAGAAAAATGTTAGGTGGCCCTCACCTAAATAGTTCCCAGTCATTGTCATGCTCCCGGACGGACCCTTCCCAAGCACTTCCAAGTAGCTTCCCTCTGTAGAGTAGCACATCGCAGTACATGCACAAGTGTTAGGGAGAATTCTCCAGAATGGCTAATTTCCCTTATCTACTGAGTCCCTCAGCAGCTTTGCTGGATTTCTAGGATTTTTTTTTTTTCACCTGGAAAGAGTGTGAGCCTTTTTTCCCTCTCTTGCATGTGTTTTGCTGTGTGTGTTTAACATGTTTGTGTTCATAGACTGTGGAGCCACACCTACTCCATAGGCATCATCTTTTTACTATGTGTCACACAGCACCTTTAGTGCAGTGACACATGGTTGTCTTTTTCAGACTTCCCACTTTAAACTCCATATTCTGGGACTGATTACTGTCACTCAGAACATGTAAAGAGGCCATTGACTGTATTAGTCTTTTTAAACTCACAGACCCAGTACAACCTATCTTACATAGAGTACTGGAAAGGGTAAATATTTATCCCTTTTGGTCTGTCTCTCATGGAACATTGTTTTGTTGCCCTTTCATTAAGATTTGGCTGGTGGCAGTGGTATCTACCATATTTTTCCTACTGCGGTTTATTTAAATAGCCTTGGTACTGTTTTAGGCTATCTTGGTAGCTACAAACTTAAACCCGCTGGACCACATTTACTTTAATTTGGTTCCGGCTGGGTTTATTCGCCATTTATTTTTGTAAAGGTGTCTCTCGTGTTTTACTCTGCACGCCAAACCAGGTTTGGTTCTTTTGTTCACTGTCCTTTGGCAGGCTTCTGCACAGAAGCCCTCCTTAGGCACCTTTATGTCTGGGTAGGCAGGATGTGAGGGAGGGGTTTTAGGACCCCTGCCACTGGTTCCCTTGGTAACCCAAGTCGCACTCCTGTTTGATTGGCTAGGTGACTGTGCTGTCACAACAGCCACCCTGCTGTGTGATTGACAGCCAGGCTGTGTGAATGGGGAAAACTGCATACAAAGCAGGTCTCTGGGACTAGGAAGGCAGAGTCACCACTGGATCGAGAGAACCGAAGAGAAGCTGAAAAAAGGGGACCACTACCACGACTGAACCTCCCGGTGAAGCCCTGCTGCGGGTCCGAATCTCCAAACCTCTACGACAGAGAAGATCTGCAAGGAATCTTCTTCCCCTGTGCTGGTGGGACCAACCAGTTCGCCAAACACCAAGCAAGGCCTCCCTCTCCTGGTCAAATTTTCTGTGCACAGCTGCAGTGAACCGGATAGCCAGGAGGCTCGGACCCTCTTTGGGTTTTAAAGAACGCACCTTTTATTTGTTGCTGTGCTCTGCTGCTGGTTTCTTCCCTTGGCAATGCAGGACCCTGCAGTCTTCCTACTTCGTGTCAGTCTGACAGTCGCCTCAGGAACCGTGAGCCTGCAGGACCTGCCAGGAACTTCTGCTCAGCTACAGCCTCCTTCTTCATTTAAGGTACTGTTTAAATACGGTCGCTCGTTCCGTACGACTGCGGTAAAAGTGTTTGAAATCTTTTGCCAATCTGAGGGCTTGTCCTTCTCTACTCTTTTGAATAACTTGTCTGCCGACAAACTTTGTTTCGAACTCTTGGCAAAGACTTAACCGCAAACTACCCTGAACTGTGTAATCCTGAGCAAAGACTGTGACCCATTAACTTTGGCCCTGGCCTATTGATTTGAATCCTCATGATAGAAAGCCTTTTCTAGATTGTCCTGCCTATTCACTTGTTGGTGCTGCTTAATTTTGTATAACCTTGTCTTTCCCTCCCTTTTTAATTGCTGGATTGCCATTTTGCTCACACTTCATTTTGAGCTTAACTTGTCCAGAATTCATTGGATGTTGTGTAGTATATTAAGAGTGTGAATTTTCTGCTGATTTTACTTAGTGAACTGTTTTACAACTGATGTGTAAATACATGTATATTCTTTTACTCAAAACCTTGAGTCAGTGTTTGTTTGAACCATAGCAACTGCAGTCCTTTGTGTAACTATTGATACTGCTCACTTTACTCTTGAGATAAGCCCAGCTGCTCAGCCATCGCTACCACTTTACTGTGTAGTACGGGCTTGTACCAAAGGTGAATTTGTACAATGCCCTTTGCCGGGTAAGGGTCTGTAGCGCAGCATATGGTCTGCAAAGATGTTTTAAAACTCTGCTGTCCTACAGTATTGCCCCTGTTGTTGGCCGTAGCAGATGTGCAAAATGCTGTACATGAAATTACCTTACTGCATTGTTGGAAGGACAGTACCGTGCCCACTGGTCCCTTGTGCTTCCATTTCAGTTCTCGTCACATGCAGTACGGAAACTTCATGGTACGGCATTAGCCGTAGGACTAGCATTCACGTAGATGAATACATTCTGAAATACAAGAATGTTTACAACAACGAGAAACGCAGATTCATTGCGTGGCGCAGGAAGATAATTATTCAGCGAGACCCATGCAACTACAGTACTTGTCTAACCACCACTGACATTCTTTGGTCGCCAATGAATCTGCTGTTTGCTTACACACTAGCATGTGTGTGACCAAGCCACACCAGCTTTGCCATTTTGCAGACTTACTACAAACTGTCACACCTGCAGTTAAATGTTTTCTTCAACTCTACGACTACCAGGCGAACCCTTGACACTTTCCATCACAGTGCTCAGTGCATAGACAGTGTGTCTGTTTCACGGGTCATGGAAAGACAAGCAGCGCATCAATCAAATTAATGCAACATTTAACACGCCCACCGTACACTGGAGGTTGCTGTGCCTGTTTTCCAGTGTGCCTCATACAGCCAGGTGTGCTGCAACCATAAATTGGTAGGTTTGCACAGCAACGACCGGACTGAAATCCTTCGGCTACACGCGGAGACGTTTGATCCCTTCACAGGATCAAAAGCAGAATCCGTGTGCCCCTGCACCTGCCTCCCTTGAGTACCTTATATCAACAAAGGAGCCCCCTGCAGCCTTCTACAGCCCCGAGGACCGCACGCGCTGACATTTGCAAAAACAAAATGTCGGGCGCGATGCGGCCTGAAAGCGAGGCTGGTCATCCCAAACCATTGCTAAGCAACGTCTTCTAGCCTGCATTTGAGGCAAAACATCTGCCGGCAGGCGGAAGCCGCCGGCCACCTAAGGCCAACATAAGGCCGCTTGCCCTGTTTGCCCCTGTTCGCCGCGGTTCGGCACAAGGTGCCACTCCAATTCGAACATTACTGCACAAACTATCTTCTACTCACAGGTGCCTGTACATCTGATGTATGTACCACATTAACTGTACCATAACCCAGTATTGCGATCCAATGTATGCTCCTACACCATTGCAGCCAGCCATACTCCAATCTGTTCAAATAGCATCCTACCTATGCTCATGCCTGCATGCCGGCCCACTGCCTTCCTAAGCTCTACTACTGTGTGTGGCTTCATACTATAACCTGTACCAGGCGGCACAAACAGGCCCCCTCTATGTACCTCTCCCCTAACTGCCTACGGTGATAGTCCCATGGCGCTGAAAGGTCTAAATGGTTCCAGATCAGCACACTGTCAACTCCCTGATTGTTGCATTCAGCCTATTTTGCACAACATTTGATTGTTGCTTTTAGTCGATTTAGGCCCAATATTTGATTGTTGCATTTAACCTATTTTGCCCAATATTTGATTGTTGCTGTTAGTCGATTTTCGCCCAATATTTGATTGTTGCATTTAACCTATTTTGCCCAATATTTGATTGTTGCGTTTAGCGTATTCTGGCCAATATTTGATTGTTGCTTTTAGCCTATTGTGCCCAATATATGATTGTTGTTTTTAGTCGATTTTGGACCAATATTTGATTGTTGCATTTAACCTATTTTGCCTAATATTTGATTGTTGCTTTTAGCCTATTCTGCCCAATATTTGATTACTGCATTTAGCCTATTTTGCCCAATACCTAGCCCACTCGGCCAAATATCTAGCCCTATGCTGTCTAATATTCGACCGATGCATGTACTAGCAGGCCCCAGTTCGACTAGCCACAACACTATGTACTCTTACCTACCAACCCGAGTCTCTCGTGTATCATCCATTAATCTGATAGCTCTATTTATTACTACTGTCTACATCACCATGCCCTCCATACAGCCCCAGAGGGCGTGGGAGCCTCTCATATGCAACCTATCTCCAAATCCCCTTGCAACACAGCACAGAGAAACCGCAGACTCTGGGCACGACTACCCAAAATATTCGAACCGGTCAATAAATATAACATTAACCTAGATCACCTTCGACTGAAACTACCTCCTCCTTTGGCAACCACCGTTCTTCCTAGCCGCAAACCTAACCCTAAAAGAAATAAGCCCAACACTAACCGACTTGCCACCGCCAACCTGCGTCCTACTCCACAGCCAGAACCCGACCTTAAAGGCGCATTAATCAATGCTAGATCTTTAGTTGCTCATGCTACAGACATAGCACACACTATCCTGGAAAATTACCTTGACTTCATCACCATTACGGAATCCTGGCTCCACGAGGCAGCAGGCCCAGCACTAACGCTAGCAGTCCCAGACAACTACACTATCCTTAGAGCTGACAGACTAGATGCACGAGATGGAGGAATAACGATCATCGCCAAAACCAATCTCTCCATGAGAATTACCTCTACATCTAACCTTAAATCCTGCGAGTCCCTTTCCATTAAACTACCTACCACCAACTCTCAAACACTAAATATCCATCTCCTCTATAGACCCCCAGGCCCAATAAGCACCTTCAATGAAGAAATTACCACTGTTATCTCTGAGAAGCTAAAAAACTCCTCACAAACCCTAATGCTAGGAGATTTTAACCTAGGGTACAATGATATCAATATAAGAACACAGGGAACTTTTTGGAAGAATCACTCTTAAACCTCCGTGACTTAAGCTCTGATCACCGTTTAGGTGGTGTTGCAATGGTGCGTGCAGGAAGACTGGAGACACTGAGTTCCCCCACTCCGATTGTAACAATAATCAAAGAAACTGCACACATCTGTTTACTGCGCCACAATTAGATTTAAAAGACTTGAACTTGTTCCCATGTTGAAAAAAAGATTTATTGATAGCCCTTTGTTCGATGACACGTGTTTCGGCACATTCCCTGTGCCCTCCTCAGATCAGGGCAATGTCTATTTTGGTGAGTAAAAGTGATGCCACAAAATTATATAATAAAGGATGAGCAAAATGTCATAACGTAACAATTACAACAAAAACCCCAAATTGGGGCCACACAAAAAATATTATAAAATCATATGTTTTGCACAGTTCACATAAACACAAAAGACACAAATGGGACATCCATTGTGTGATAAGTTAGATCACATCCCGTAACATTACATGAAGGCCATATAGAATTCAATAGGCAGCAAATCAAATAGATTATAACAGTTGTGTAATTAGAAGACAATTGTGATTAAAACATACCATTCGGTCGTCGAAATTTCATTGGTAGAGGGTGGAAGTGGGGGTGAAGAGTATTTAAAAATATATAAAGAGGAGAAGAAGAAAGGAGAAAAAAGAGAGAAAAGACACCCAAATTAGAAGATATATACTAAGTAAAACTGCGGGGTTACATTGAGTATATTATCAAAGAAACCCCAAGTGGGTACAAAAAGCTTACCCATCAACTGATTTGTCAGCTACACATTAAAGTGGTTATCAAATGAGTCCCATCAGGCTCTATACGTCTTCTAAAATGTAGAGGTAAGACATAAAGGTCTATTTTGTGCATGAATAAATCCGTGTGCACTATTACATTTCAGCCAATTAGTTTAGACATATGTATTGTGACCAGTCCATGAGTACAATTACATTCTAGTACATGTTAGTTGTAGTGTCGCATTGATTACCCCTAACCGCCTATGCATTCATTTTCGTGGTGCTCCGACAAACTTATTTAATGGTGTGTTAAGTTACCTCAAGTGTATGCATATTCTTTAAATCCGTGTAACAATGCTCTGTCTTATGTATTCTTATGTTAGCGTGTGTACAACAATAAGGGTAGGAAAAGAGTAATGCGGTTTCACCCGTGTGACAGCGTATTAGCGTTATACGCAGCGGTGAAGATAAGGAATGGTGGGGGAATCAGTTGCTGTCTGCAGTGCGGACCCTTAGCTGATTGGTGCGCTGCTGGGTGGGCTAGATAGCCCCCTAGGACTTACCTGAAAATTTCAAGATTCATGCATCATGCGTTGGGTTTCCAAGATGGGAGTCGCCATATGGTTTCCTTTGTATAGAAGATGTTGCTATAGTAATACTAGTGGTCCTACCTCTATTTCCATCTTGTAATAGCTGTCGGCCATGTTTAAGGGCAAAGAACATTATTATTTACAATAGGTACGTACGTTGTAGCGAGAATACTTGAGTCCTACAAGAATGCGTTCCTATGGTACATTAAGAGATCATTTATCTCATTACATGACCTAATTACAGTGTCTCAATTATTACTAATGCGACAAGGGTAATCAATATACACCTTATCCGCATCAGGTCCCAGAGGAGTGTTAACTCTTCCAGAGGCATTCTGGAAGATGTAGTGTTATGTGGCTCAGGAGTCAGGGCAGTCATGCAAATCCCATGCAAACTATTTCATAGCAATGAGTCTGGTGTTCCTCATAAAATAATGAGAGTGTTGCTGGCTCTTGGGGAGACATTTGTGTTTCTACGTGAGACGTAAGCGAAACAGTGGTTTCGGTGTGTCGTAAGGATTTCATCTAAATTACAAGTGCGGGTCCAAATTGGATGAAAGAATTATGGGTGTATTTACCATATTTGAAAACATATTATTTCCATTTACCAGCTTCCATAATTAAACGCTTACAGTCATGAACATAAAACATTATTCCCAATTTGCATCGTTACATAATTATTCTTAGTGCAAAAATGTTCCCTTGGCGATCTGTTCAATGCAAAATGCAGTCTGCAGAAGTCATAGAAAGTATGACATTTCATTGTCTGTATTGAGGCCGGTTTCCACACATCTGAAGAAATTAATGAGTTTGGCCTCCTCCTGGCGTAGCAACAGTTCCTGGTTGCCTCCTCTGCACCCCAGAGTCACTTTTTTTAAACCAATAAATTTGATATGTTGCTTATTGTCCATCTGGTGTGCGCGCTGCCAATGGTCAGCGAGAGGCAGATTCTTGTCCTGGCTTCCGATCACTGCCAGGTGTTCTCTAATCCTGAAGCGAAGTTCACGAATCGTACTCCCTATGTAGATTTTCCTGCAAGTGCAGATGATTGCATATATGACATGTTTGCTTTTGCAATTTATCTGTTCTCGTATCCTGATTTGAAGTCCATTGTCTGCTTTAAAGACATCTGTCATCGGTGCAGCATATTTGCACATCGTGCAGGTGCCACATTTTCTAAAACCTGGACTCAATTCTTTTAGCCAGGTCGCAGTTGCCTCTTTTCTTTCTTCTGGTAGTAGTGACGGGCTGAGACTCTGTTTCAGGGTTTTTGCTCGTCTGTAGATCATCGACAGGTGGTCATGTATAAGTGCCCCAATATGGGGGTCCAACTTAAGTAAATGTCAATATTTTCTAAGAGATTTCTTGATAACATGCTTGTCTGCACAATATGTGGTAATAAATTGTATCTTGTCAGATGGAATGGGTTTAGTCCGTTGTGTCAAAGTCTGTATTCTCGGTATTTTTTGTGCTTTATTATGTGCAATTTCAATGCTCTTTGTCGAATAGCCCCTGGCTTGGAATCTTCTTGACAATATTTCACATTCTTCGTTGAAATGTGATAATTCTTTCCAGTTTCTCCTTGCCCTAATGTACTCCCCTTTTGGGATATTCCTAATTACCGGTTCATCGTGGCAACTGGTGGCATATAGTGTAGAATTTACTTCCGTCTCTTTCCGGTATGTTCTGGTTTTGAGATGTTCTCCTGAAACATAGACATTCAGATCCAAGAAATTGATCTCTGTCTTACTGCAAATTCCTGTGAATTCAATGCCCAGTTTGTTATTGTTGATTTGAAGTCTGAAGGTTTCCAGTTCTTGTGGTGTCCCGTTCCATACGAAGAAAACGTCATTGATGTATTGAATCCTTTTGACGACGTATCTATTATAAGTCTCTGTAGTATAAATTAGCATGTCCTCAAACATGCCCATTACTAGATTTGCTAGTGCTGGTGCATATTTAACCCCCATGGCTACCCCCCGTTTCTGTTTGAAAAAGATGTTGTTGAAGGTGAAAATGCTATTATCTAGGGTGGCCATGAGCATTTCTTTTAGCATGCAAACGAACGGGAAATGTGATGCTGATTCTTCTTTAAAAATGTAATTGACGGTATCAAGGGCAAGATCATGTCCAATGGACGTATAGAGGGCCTTGACATCCCATGTGGCGAGATAGTATGTGGACTGCCAGCGAATGCTTTCAATGATATGTATTGCAGCAGTTGTATCTTTTAGGTAGGCTTTTACCAGTTTGACCTTGGGTCTTAGTATGTTATCAATGTATTCTGATAGTGGTTCTGTGGCCCAACCTATTCCACTCAGAATTGGTCTTCCTTCTGGGATGGTGGAGAAGGCCTTGTGCACCTTGGGAAGGAAGTAAATGGTTGGTAATATCGGTTTGGGAATGAACAGAAATCTTTTTTCCTCATCTGTGATGAGGCCCTGTCGGTACCATCCGTCAATGGAATCCTTAAGGTCTTGGACAATCTTATTCTTCGGGTTACTTGTCAAAGCTTCATAGCAGTTTGGAGTGTTAAGATGATTTTGAGCCATCTTTATACAGTCCGTACGGTTCATGACAACTATATTTCCACCTTTGTCGGCTTCTTTAATGACCAGGTGTCGATTGGTTTTCAGTTTGTGGAGTGCGCTCTTCTCTTGTAGTGTGAGGTTCTCCCGTTCTGTCTGTATGCGGTTATTTCTCAGTTTGTCTTGAGTCTTGTACAGGTCTTTCATGACTGATTTATAGAACGCATCTATCATATTGTCCGGAGGTAGTAGTGGTAGGAATTTAGATGTGGGTTTGAGTTCTTTACTGATTAGACCAATAGGTAGGATTGTTAGTTCTTGCATGGTGTGATGGATGGGGAAATTTTCTGTGTCCTGTAATGATCTCAAAAGGTGAATGTTGCCTAGTTCCTCTATCGTGACTTCACTTGTTCTCACTGGATCTGAAGTTGGTTTCACTTTTTCTACTTGAGTCGTGAAGAATTTCTTAAGTTTTAATTTTCTCACAAATTTAAACAAATCTATATGCACTTGCATAGGTTCCATATAGGCAGTTGGTGCAAATGATAATCCTTTGTTAAGGAGAGAGATTTCATCCTGTGTCAGTTCTGTGTCTGCTCTTCTTGGCCGCTGCCCTGGTTCCTGCTCTCGTTAATCTTCGAGATTCTTCTAAGGCATCTGGGTTGCCTGTGTCTACCTGACCCCCTCCTTCCTCTTCTCCGAGTAAAGGTTGTTTCTTGTTTGGGAGGTTTGTTAACTGAAAATGGACTTGCTTTGGTGTTTGGGTCCTATTGCCTTTTTTATATCTCCTTATCTGGTTGAGGAAACCTTTCCTGCTCTGTTGTCGTCCTCTGATGCAAGTGGTTCACCTTCCGATAATTCCTCTGCATCCGAACTTGCCGGTGATGTATTTGTTGTGCTTTCTTTAGATGAGGGTGTGGTCAGTTTGTTATATTTATCCTGAAATGTATACACTCTGTCTTCTTTATAGTCTCTCTCATCTCTGTAAAATTTCCGTACTTTCCGTAATTTGATATCATCTTGGTATTCTTTTAGTACCTCATACATCTTCAAATAGTTTTTCTCCTTGGTTACTTCCAATACTTTTGCGTCCGTAATCTCTTTCTTAATTGTTTCTATTTGTTCAATGGCTCTCTTTGATATCAATGATCACCAGGCCACCTCCATAGCCAACACCCTGACAGAACTAGGTTTCACGCAGAAAGTGAATATGTCCACACATACCAAAGGGAGAACTCTTGACTGGATTGCCAGTCACAACTGTAACCTCTCCATTACATCCATCGCCCCCCAAATATGGACTGACCACCACTTAATCTCCTTTACTCTCAATACTAAAAGACCCACTGCTCCAACACCCACCCTCACCGTACCCACGTTAACTAGAAACAAGAAAAATATCACAGCGAACAATATCTTGCCCCATATCCTAGCTAATCTTAACTCCTTACCAGACCATACTGACCCAGGCCTCCTAGTGGAGGAATTCAATAAAGCCATGACCATGCTCTCGACAGCATTGCTATTCTTAAACTTAGGAACAGTAAACCAAAAAAGCATCTTAACTCTTGGTTTACACAACACCTAAAAAACCTAAGATTACAGAAAAGAAAACTCGAAACGGTATGGAACCTACATCCTACCGCAGAAAATAAAACCAATCTAATAAATATCTCAACGCAATACAAAAAGGATATCATCCTGGCCAAACAAGAAACGTATAACAACAGGATTACCCAAGCTAACTCCAGTATGAAGGAGCTCTTCTCTATTCTAAAAGAATTGGAAACCCCTATTGCAGTACAGGATGACTCTATTAAAGATATAACCTGGTGCACAGACATTCAGCTGGCACTAACCAACAAAGTGGCCAACCTCCAAACTAAAATTGCCCTAAATAAAGCTTCACTATCAGCCGAAACCCAATCTCCCCTGAACAAAACACCAATACCTAAACCCAAAGAACTCACCCAATTCAACCCAATTCAACTTCTCTAAGGTCTTAGTGCTCGAGGTAGAGAAAACTATTCTTGCACTTAAACCATCCAATTGCAAAGGCGACCAATGCCCAGCACAACTGATCAAGGACGCTGCTAGAGATGTACCTCCCTTCATCACCAAACTTATCAATGCCTCCTTTACTACTGGCACAATTCCGCGTAACCTAAAGGAATCCTGGGTACTCCCCCTTCTGAAAAAACAAACACTGGACCCCAACATTCCCACAAACTACAGGCCCATCACCACGGTGCCTTTCTTACTAAAAATACTAGATAAGGTAGCATACACCCAAATTCAGAACTTCCTTGAGGTGAACCATCTCCTTGGCGCCCGCCAATCTGGTTTCCGACCTCAACATGGCACAGAGACTGCCCTTATCGATTTAAAGGCCCAAATAGACTCAGTCAGAGACGAGGGTACATTAGCACTCCTCCTCCTATTAGACCTCTCAGCCACCTTTGACCTGGTGGACCACAGAGTCCTGTGCAATCACTTGGACTCTGCTGTCCACTTTTCAGGGGAGGCTATAGTCTGGATACAGTCATTCCTTAGTGACAGGACCATGAGGGTGTTCTCCGCTTCAGCGGCAGCAGACCCGATACCCATCACTTGTGGAGTGCCCCAGGGATCTTGTGTCTCGCCAACACTTTACAATATCTTCACCAAGCCACTCTTTGACGATCTCGACAATCTGGGTGTCACCTACACCAATTATGCAGACGATACCCAGATTCTCCTACCACTTACAGGGGATTTTGTGGAAGGCTTGGCGTTGGTGAACAGAGTCTGTAGCATCGTTCAGGCGTGGATGGCCAACCATGGCCTATGCTTGAACGATGACAAAATGGAGCTCATCATCCTGGGCACCATAGCTCGCATCTCTAAACTCAACCCTAATTACTCAGCATTTATCATCGATGGGAACACCATCAAGGTCGCCAGAGAAGTAAAAACTCTAGATTCGACCTTATCCATTACCAAACAGGTAAACTCACTGGCCTCATCCACGTCCTATAGATGCAAATTAATTCGAGCCGGGAAACAATTCCTATCAGATGACATTTGCCTAATCTTATCCAGAGCCCTTATCCTTTCAAAATTAGATCATTGTAAGTCCATCTACATAGGGGCATCTAAACAAACCATCAACAGAATACAAGTGCTCCAAAATAATGCTCTTACAGCGGCCCTAAATATTCCCAGAAGAGCACATATTTCTGAAATAAGACGGAAACACAAATGGCTCTCTACCCAAGAAAAAATCAACCTCAAATCTGCCTCCCTCATCCACAAATGCTTAAACAACAAAGCCCCTAGCTACCTAATAGAACGATTTACCAGAAAAAATTCCACTAGACCAACAAGAATAATCAGCCCCAACCACCTTCTGGTGCCCAGATTTAAACTGACCACTATTGGAGGGTCCAGCTTCCCAGTTAGGGCAGCTCAATTGTGGAACTCCCTACCTCACGCACTTAGATCTGACCAAACGTTTGACAAATTCAGAAAGAACACAATAAAATGGCTCACTGAGAATGCTCTGTAACCCTCATTCTCCCCACGCACCTACCGCATGTATTGTACCTGATATAGATTTGCTATTATGTAACGTCAGCTTTATGACCTGTTGTCTGCATACCGTTTGTACTTGTACTCTACTGCCCAACCTTTATCCTGTGGAGCCAGGAAAATTGTTCTAAAATGTTCTGTAAACTTGTAACTTCTGTAACCAAGCTGTAAGCCCTCTCGTCACATGCGCCCTGCTACCTCAGGGTCTGGCGCACACAATAAATAAATAAACAAACAAACAACAAACAAACAACCCACTAGTCGCCAGGACTACTTGAAATGCGGTAACCTACCGTATGAATCCATAGGGCTGGCAACAGGGGCAGTGTTACGAGCACACAGAGGATGCCATACGCATGCGTATAGCTGCACAATGGATACATGTGCTCTCCCACAACTAATTAAAAGTGCATTCAAAGATGCGGCCAGTGCTGGAGTCCTACGGATACTTGCAGTGTGATTGCACATATGCCGGCCAAGTGGAGTCTCCCTACAGTTATCTCAGTCAGTACTGTGCGGCACAGATTCACCAGGCAATTTTAACACAAAAAGAAAAACCACTCACACACTCACCAACACTTAACATGTACACCTTTAATTTCTAAGATACATTGACACTATTATGAAAGGGGTAGCACAAATGGATACATACACAGGAGAATTTGGGCGTTCGCCAAGTTTGTCATGAGGGCAGCCAAGGAGTCAGTGACAAACATTGTTAACCTATCACCTTTACAGAATACACTATGCTAAAGCAACGTTCCAGTTATAGTGCCCTACTAAAAACCTATGAAATTCACTAACAAAAAACATTGTTAAAGGGACGTTATGGTTAAGTTGTGCTACTGCAAACCTATTCCCTTTGCTGAACAAACTATGCTAAAGGAAGGGTCTGGTTACAGTGCCCTAGTATAAACCTATCAAATTCAGTGAAAAAACATTGGTAAAGGGATGTTATGCTTCAGTTGCCCTAACAACAACATAGCAACTTCAGTGCAAAAACTTTTGTTGCTGGGACGTTACAGTTACTTTGCACTAACAACAACCTATCCATACTATGGTTACAAGTAAAACCGTAAAACCCCAGAAATTCGCCAGTTATGGTAAGCTAAGCAACCATAACTCGCGCCACCACTGTGCACTGCTAAGACTAACACCCATTACATCAAAGATGACATCACAAATGCCATTGATGACATCACTGATGACATCCCATGTCTGGCTCCCTCTTTTTTTGTTCACTGACATGTGTAGGGCAGGTGGTTTTCTTCACTGACAGTCAAGAGGTTTGGCACTGCGCAATCAGGAGACAGTGCCTAGAACCATGAGGTTCTTGGCCATGCACTTCTAAAAGCGCCCGCCCGGAAGCAATTTAGAAGTCTTCTCACTGAGACCGACTGCAATATGGGGATTCAGAACACAAGGGTGGGGCCTCCTGAAAACAGCAATTAGAGATGCCTTTAGCAATCGAGTAGACTGCACACCATCAAGTGCTGTTTTTTTATAGCCCGGTGAAAGTGGTCCAATAAGAAGACACCACTGAAACCGGTGAGCTTTTTGTGACCTGACAAACGAGTGAAGAATCAACAACTTGGTGACAGGTCGCACATTAATCCTCTCAGAAACCAAGACAGAGGAAAAAGATACACTCTACACTAGGAATGGAGCCCAATAACTTCAAGACTCTTCTCGCAGTGCACAGGAGAATATATCAAGAGACTGCAGTCTGTTTTTTAACTGTGTTTCCAGAACAAACACAATATACATTCTTTGGCACTTTTTTCTCTGACCAAAGAATTATTCTAAGCTCTGATTTTCATAGAAATTGAATAAAAAGTAGAAAATATTTTACCTTTAAAGCAGTTTTTGGTACACATTAAAGGATGGCATGATAGACAGAACAAAAGAATTTGGAAAGTCGCAAACAACCTCAATTTGATTTACCTGAGATCGAAATGTGGGACTACATTGAACAGGGGAATACTCAGGTGCAAGACCCCTGCTGGTTCAACACGTGTGTGTTTTTCTTTTTAACAGTACATAGTGGGAATGAGGAAAGCGGGCCTGGATTGCAGTTAAATGAAGCTGAAGATGGCCACAGACACTAAAAGCAAATGCAAATGCACAGAATGAACTAATGAATGCATCTGCAAAAAACTGATGAACTAAATAATAATTTTATACAGTTGATGATGTTTGTGAAAAATCATGTGAAGGAAAATGTATGATATCACTGCCCTTTTACCTGTGCCCATTCACCATATCCCAACCAATCATCACCCATCATATTGCCTAAATGAAAGACACTATGATGAAACCTCAGTCCTTTCTTCCCCTCATAAACAGTGCATAGAAAATCCCAATTCTCCCATATATGTTTCCCATTCCGATTCCCCATTTCTTTCCTAATTGATTGTATGTTTTTGTTTTAATAAATATGTGTGGCTGTACTGTTGGGGCATTTAAAAAATAATAATAATTTGGAGTCCACAGACTGTGCGACTGTCTGGGCAGTTTGTGACCAAAATGGAGGTGCCCCCGGACATCATGCCTCTCTGGACATGTCTGCCCGGTAGTGTTGCACGTTTAATTAGCTCAGGGACTCCATTCCTGTCATACGGACATTAGCACGAATGCGCACCTGATCTCAATGTGTCCCCGGACACTGCGCCTGTTCGGATATGGCTGCACTGCTGTTTCAAACTTTTCATTAGTTCGGGGACTCTGCCCCTGTCCTGCAGACACAAGAACTCATGCACACCTAATCTCACTGTGCACCCAGACATTGCAAGTGTTCGGACTTGTCCGCAGGCACATGTCACACTTTTAATTAGTTCAGGGACTCCACCCCTGTACTGCGGAGACTGGTACGCAGGCGTAACTATTCTCACTGTGCCCCCAGAAAACATACCTGTCCGGACATGTCCGCTTGCACGTGTTGCCCTTCCTGCGGACACTTCCATGCATGGACGCACCTTCTCCCGCAGAACAGCCGCCATGTCTGCAGCTGTCCGGGGTGGCAACATGTGACCCCACCTGCGCTGTGCGTCGGGAGTATCTGCGGACAGTGTCAGCACCTCTGGACAGTTCAAAACTGTATTTCTGGCCAATCTAGGGTGCTTGAAGCTGAAACGTTACCCTTGCAGAACTTCTAGACCGTGTCTTAGTTGATCTTGCAACTTTTAATAACTTTTTAAGCCCTATGTGTGGCTCAATAGTCCATGGACAGTCGCGCCATCCGCGGACAGCCCCTCTAAAGGGACCCACCCACTACTGCTCCTCATTGTTAATCTGGCTGTACAGGAGACAACACCTACTGCTGGCTTTGCTGTGATTGTTGCAAGACAATGGCTTCTACTCTGGACACTGCAGCTGATCCTCCACCACTACCACCACCATCCAGAGGGCCTGGAGAGGGGAACAGACCTGGTGATACAGTAATGGATCAAGAGGAAGATGAGGATAAGGTACTGGAAGTCCCTCTCTCCAGCTCCCGATGTGAATCCTGGGTGTGGCAGATTTTTACCACTGTTGGGGGTGTACCTAAGGCTCGGGAAGACAAGGTTTGATGCAAGGTTGCACTCAGTCATGGAAAACCAGGTCTGTACAGCTACGGGACCACCTACATGCAGCATCACCTCGGGTCCAATCACAAGGCAGCAGTCGGGACGAGTAGGATGTCGGCCACTACCTCATCCTCATCATCCACTCCTGCCACCACAAGGGACACTCCTGTGGGGCAGAGGATCTTTGCGGAAGCCTCTCAGGCTATCCATAATGCAGCTGATCCTGATCTTTCAAGGGTGACAGTGTTGTACATGTACTGTGACACACCGCTCTGCAAGGGGGAGCAGTTTCTGAGTGCTTTCGAGGCTGTGGTCAAGGAGCATGAGAAACTCTGTCCCCTACCTGATTAAGGCCCACCCAACATCTTCGTCTCTCCACCTGCCACTTCATCCCTGTGGTTGGCGCCCCTTCCCTCCCCTATCTTGTCTCTCCTGCGACAAAAATGCCCAAAAATATATAAAACACAACATTTAAAAAAAAGCTCTTTTCAGAGCCACCTTTCACAGTTGAAAAATAGAAGTACCAAAAAAAGTTACAGTCCCCTAACCAGTCTGTGGAGTCAGTGGACAGCACAGCAGTCCGCAGACATAAAAAAATGTGTGTGGTGCTGGCATCAAAAACATTTAACTCTTTTGCGTGCAAAAGTGGTGGCTCTGAAAATAACCTTTTTTTGCATTTTTTGTTTGAAAAGTAGGCATTTTGTTTTCACTGTGCTTCCATGCATTTTTTTCTCACCTACTGGAAAATGCTTTCTATATTTACAAAAATTGTTTCAAAGCATTTTGAATCTTTTTTGCAGAAAAAGCTGATTAGCGGCATCAGTAAGAGGTACACCCATCTCTGCGGAATATGTTGGCAATGTCAAATTTAATATTTTCATTATGGAAAGGCGTCATGCCAACATCTCCCAAAAATATACACACAGACTTGTTCACAGTGTGTCTCGCTTGCTCGATTTGTGGACCAAATGAACTTGAGCGCATCCACATCTGTCTCTGGGCAAAATCAGTCTAGAATTCGGGAATATTTCCTTCAGTTTGCCAAATCTCTCCTTCATTGCAAACTGCAGTGCAATTCCAGTGACATACCCTAAACTGTTCCCTCCACAATGAACAATGAAAATGTCTGGATGTTGCAGTATGACTAAATTGACACAAAATGGGAGCAAGTACACCCACTCTGTGGTGTCTGCAGAAAGATTGTCCAAATGAAGGGGGTCGGGAGAGAATTGAAACACAATGTAAGTTATTTACTCTTTAGTGCTAGCTATGAAAAGAACCTTTTTTTCTGTTTTGATTTCTTTTTAGGCTCTTTCTGATGTTCTTTCCTACAACTACTCTTATGCACTCTACAACATTTTCACAAGAACTTTCTGAGTGCATTTTGAACATTTTCAAGACAGATTGCATTGATAAAATCAGTAAAAGGCATGCCATCACTGAACAAATTATGTCCATCATCCAGCAGAATGTTCTAATTTGGGAAGGATGTCATCCCGACAACACTCAAAAATGAACATACCCCTTTGTTCACAAGGCGCCTTCCTGCATCTTGTTGAGGTCCAAACACATTTGTGCATCGCCATAGTGCCCTAGGAGGTATATGTGAAAAGATTATCCTTCCACATGGAAATAGTTCCATTAGTGTTTTCAGCCCATGTTTCAATGAAATCTACAAAGATAATACACTGATGTAGCCCAAACTATGTCCTCCACAATGCATCAAAATGATATCAGGACATTGGAAATGAGACATATTTGTGCAATGTGCAAATAAAGTCTTCCAGTTTTGGCCAGACACAACATACCAAAAAGCCTCCACTCCCTCCAATCCAAGGTTTTGCAGATTTGCCACACATTTCTGTGTACCTTTTCAGATTCACCATCCAAGAATCTCCCACCATCCACATGTAAAGCCTTCAAATCTGAACAACCACAGCCATCTTCCCTACACACAGCTATGAAAATAACTGCTACCCTATCTTCGTATAAAGCACAACCAGAAGACCACATTGGCTAATCCCCACAGTCCCCTTTCCATGCCAGGCAGCCTTAAGTCCTGGATGTAGCACACATTGTCTGCAGCCTACCACACTGTTTTTGGACCCTCTTACACAGGACAGCCCTTCTTCCCTTTGCACTTAAATATTTGTAGCACAACCTCATTGGCTACTTTCAAGTAGTCACACACCCATCCACCAAACTCTTTCATGTCAGTTCAACACTTTAGATGTACTGTTGAACACTCAGAATACCTGTCTCCTGTTACCCCAAAGCACCAGCATCAAAAACTACTATACAAATCTCCAAGATGGTTATTCGCAGATTCAACCACATCTGCATGTATAGGTATGCATACATTTTTGAAATTATATTTCCAACTCTTTTACAAATGCATATAAAAGGGTTCCTGACACTTACCCTGCATTAACCTACTCAATAATCATACTCTTGTTTGTCCCATCTCCTGACATCAAGTGACTGTTACTTACAATGCTGTGTGGTTGCAAAGTGTTCTTTTAATGAGGATGTTCATAGCAGTTTCAAAATACATGTTTGCAATTTCTCCAACAGACAGAACAGAATGCCTACTAAAAAGCAACAAAACTGCTAATACAGTCAGTCAACAAAACTGAACAAGCTACCACTAAAAAAACTGGGGCCCCTCTTCCAAAAACAAAAAATGAAAACAAATGTATAAAGATGAATAAAACTGCTAATGACCCTACTGCTATATCTACCAATGTTAAGGTAGCCACAGTTAAGTATTCCAAAAAATGTATTTTGCACACAAAAAAATCCACTGTAGAATACTTCAAAATCTTTTGAAAACAGCTGAAAAGTCATGCTCGACACTTAACAATTAATGCATAAGACTAATCCTGGAAGCTCTCATTGACAGCACAATTCTCAATAGAAAATTGTTCATTTGAATTTTAATCAGAATGAAACCACTAACAAAATTAATCAGTAAATTACAAAAAGTACTTTTAAACATGCACAATGTCAACATAAATGCCTTTGCGAACTTCCGTGAAGATGAATGATCTCAGACAAGAAGCACAGAACCATATTTCAATCAACGGGCTTATAAACAAGACAAAAAACCCAATTGCAATGCATAGTTATGGCTGAGGGAATGACATGCTAGAAAACACCTTTAAGGCACAAGAAAGCATTATTGGAAAAAAGTCCCCAACAAACTTTCAATCTCCTGTTCCTTTCACCCAACCAATCTGTCCAGTCTACAAATGGTGATGCAGCTCGATGTGTAACGTACAGCAACAATCCTTCAAATCTTTATGAACATTTCTCACTTACTATGTGAAAGTAAAAGACAAAATTGGAATACAAACTTTACAAACCATGGGCTCCTGACCAGCGTGCAACTACACATGACTGCAAGGACATTTATTAGCCTGCATTTCGGGACCTGCTTGCAAAAGCACCTTCCACCACATCGAAATGTTAGCAACACACCATTCAAACATAAGAAATCTTCCGCAGAGACTGTACTATGCAAAAAGTCCTGCTTTACAACTGCAACATTTTAATAACATTCTCCTACATGGGACTGCCAATGAACTCATTCAACAAATAGAACACATCCAAAGTAAATATTTTGAAAGTGAAGATAATTTAGTAACTTTAGATAATATTAGCATAAACCTTATTAACACCAATCATCTAATAAACACATACAAAAAAGAAATAGCAAAGTTTAAATACATATCTGCTGAAGTACCAAACCAAGTATGTGTGTGTTGTCGCAGAACTTTTTTTGTAAAAAGAGCACAAAAATAATTGTAGATAGGACTAAGACAATGAGGGATTGCAATGGTTCAATTTATCTCTATATCTTATAACAGAATATAAATGCAAAAAAGTGACCCCTCAATACTTTGCACATAGTGCAATACAAAGATTGATATTAAACAAATGTCTTCACGCGCTGTCACTAATAACCTGGAAATATTCCTACAGCCAAAACCTCTGCAACAGCTTAATTTGTATGAGAGCATTATAATCCAAACAGTACACACATTTCTAGCTATAATACGCCTTCAACCGAAAACAAACAAATTGCCTCCTTCTGAATTACTAAAAGGCATTTGTGGCAAAGTAGTATATTTGCCATAAGATCTTAATGAAAATGTAGAAACTCTAGGAGTGCAATGGCCAATCGATCAATCTTTGATTATCCTAGTTCATGGTGTACCAACGAAAGACAAAAAAAAGTGACAACAACTAGTAGACTTAAACAAAGTTAGAAAAGCCCTACAACATCTAAAAGAAAACAATGAGTACTACAAAAATATAAACATTGAACAGAATTTAAGACAAACCACCCAAATAATTCAGGATTCATCACCAACTGGCCAATTTGAATTTGTAGATTCTATTACTGCATCTGAAATTTTAGACCAGTATACAATTCACCCACTACACTCCAAAGACACCATAGTAGATGCATTACAAACATATCAAATGCGTCAAGCCAAAGGATCTCTAATCAGCATATGGGAGAAAAGTGTTGAAGCACGTGCCTTTCCTCTACTCGTTCCTACGGGAAAAGGGGAACAATATGATAAAAGATCCACACAAATGACATCAGAATATTACTCTTTACAAATGTATTCTGAAGACCGCAGATTCAGACAAAAGGTTGAATACATATTCTACTTCCTGTTCAAAAGTGAACTAGCAACTCTATGTTACAGAGTTGCACACACATTGAAAACATGCCTGCTACCCAACTACTTCAAAAGATAAAATACAAAGATGAAGTTTTGCAGTCAAGTATCACAAATCTTTTGGCAAACATGCGTGGTACAAAAGAATACTGATTCCGACATCATGCTGATGTACAGTGTATGCTATGGAACCTCGGCCCACCCACATGGTTTGTTACTTTAAGTTGTGGAGAATATGCATGTGATGACTTGCAGGACTTCCTATGCATAGCAAACAAAAAAAAGAAGGAATAAATGAAAAAATATCAGGAGAATTCTGCTCTCTCGACCCTGTAAATATATCAACATACTTTCACCACTGCTTAATTACCATGCTGCACTTCATCTGTAATAAAAATATCCCTCCCCTAAAAGAAGTGAAACACTTCTTTTGGAGAAAAGAATATCAATCCAGAGGAGCACCACACATACACATGCTTTTGTGGATAAAAGATGCTCTTAAATTTGCTCATGACAGTGATGCCACTGTTTTGCAGTCATAAATACATATCCTGCAACATCTCTTCAGAGACCACACATACTGAGCTACCTGCACATATTTTACGCTTCCAAAAACATTATTGTACCAAATACTGCCGATGCAGATCTCAAAATAAAAACGTAAATACTACGCCAAATGCCATTTTGGTTTCCCTAGACCAGTTTCAGCAAAAGCACAAGTAAACAGCTTCATGTCTTCTGTTAGACACAGTGTGAAAAGAAAATCACCTAGAAACACATACAGCATTAATATAAATGAAGCTTCAAACTACATCAATGATTACAATGCAATAATTGACCTCTTGCGGAATGCAAACATATATATACAACATATTGCAGATAATTCCACTGCGTTTGGAAGATATGTCACAGCCTACCTAACCAAAGCTGAGGAAAGAGAGCTAAAAGACCTCTGGGATAACATATCATCTGACAAAACACTGTCACAAAAATTCTACAGGTTTGGCATAAAAATGCTGTGCCATAGGGAATGTGGAAGCTACCTAGCTGCAGACCATTTAACAGGCAAAGCCTTATGTGGCAAATCTGAACATATCGGGCTGATTCACAGAGCCTTTTTTCAATGGGATTGCACCATTATAAAATGCTTCTGTGAATCAGGCCCATAGCCTCGCTAAGCCTTGGTCCAGCCACATCCAGAAAAATAGTGCTGAAATCCTACTAAGACATAGAAACAATAGCCAAAAATTATCCCAACAGCCAGGGCATTCGAAATAAAACAATTTATTAGAGAAATACTACCCAAACAGAAGTAATGCTTTGGAAAACATGTGCCTGTACCTCATAACCCAAAATGTATCCTTCTAAAATAAGGTGAAACCAGATGAAAAATTTGGAAAATATGTGGTCCCAGCTTGTGAAGGAAGCCTCGTCAAAATTACCAAACCCAGCCTAATTGATCATTTGAAATTATCATTTAAACTCCTCAAGATAGACAACTTTACTACATGTCCCTACTGTAACTTTTTAAACAATGGAGAAAATAAGTGGGTTTATTAGGTAACCATGATTCATTTGAAGCTGCATGCAATGCAAATAAAAGCAGTATAATAAATGTCACTTTCAAGCAATACAAAAACATGTTGGACAATGAACGCCAACAAGAGGAAGAAGTTCAAGCACAACTACATGAAGACAATTCTGAGGGAAGTCAAACTTCTGTTACAGGAAGCCAAGAACCACTTAGAGAGCCACTCATTGTAAATGAAGCAGAATTATCCATGACTGAAGTAGAGAACGCCATGTACCAATATGAGCAATCAGAAGAAAACGTGTCAGTGCTGAAATCACAGCTAAATGATCAGCAACTTAGCATTTTCTAGAAGTGGCTAAAGAAATTGAACATGGTTTGAAGCATGAAAGCAAAACTTGTAGCTGTCAAATTTATAAACCTCCACTCTATGTGAGTGGTGAAGGTGGTTCTGGAAAAACATTCTTAATTAAAATCATCAGCAATTTCCTACAAAGGTTAAAAAACAACCACCTTTCAGCTATTAGTGCAGCCCCTACAGGTTTAGCTGCCTACAATATATACTAGGTGCTACCTTGCTCCGACTACTGCTCCTTCCAGTAGAACACCAAAACAAATTAGAGTACTACAAATTATCAATAGCAGCTGTTACGGAAGTACGCAGAATTCTGAAAAAAAAATGAAAATGCTCCTAATAGATGATGTAAGTATGGTTTCCAACCTTATGTTGGCTTTAATTAACCTCAGATTGCAAGAAGTCCTTAAAACGGACTACGAAGACCTCTTTAGAGGAATAGACATTATTGTTTTTCGAGATCTACAATTAACACCAGTGAAGGGTGAACCAATTTCTAAAACCTTAGGACAAATCTGTGCCACAACACACTTGGCAGCCTAGGAAATGCACATCGCTGGCAGCATTTCCAATACAGAGAACTAACTCAAAACATCTGTCAGTTTAGAGACCTCACCTATGCTAACATGTTAAAAAGCATTAGGACTGGTCTTCTTTCTAAGATACACAATCTATCTTAAATAGTAGACTCGTCCATGAGCTATATGGGCTTGACACATCTGGTTCTGATGTCATGGAACAATTAGCACACACACATGTAAAATGTATGTCCTTAATGCCAACCCTAGCAAATTGTACTCAATTCAGTGAGACAAATGTTAAAGAAAGAAATGCAACCAATAATGCATATTAGCTCCTATGTGTCAACAAGCAAAACCACAACTAAAAATCTTACAAAAATGTATCTCCGACACAGCTGGTTTGGAGAAAAAGTTGTTGTCTTCAAACTTCAGAGTAATTCTGAAATGGAGCAATTGGTACAGTTGTTGGCTACCAGACGTATCCACATGACAACAACATTCAGTTTGTCAATATCCACGTTGACAAAATGTCACAAGTTAAAAGGATAGGATGCTCAACAGCATGATTCCTTCTTTTCAAAGACACGTATGTACAAAGAGAGCAATTATCTCTGCCTCTTGCATATGCATTCACTTTTCACAAATCACAAGGTCTAACCCTAGATCAGGCATTGATTGACATTGGCAGTACAGTCTTTAAATAAGGTATGAGTTTTGTATCACTTTCACGTCTACATACACTCGAAGAACTATTTATAGTCAATGTTGATGCAAACAAAGTCAAAGCTGACATTCCTTGCATCCTAGAGTACAAAAGACTATGTGTACTCTATACACCCCATCTCAATATGTACCATGTTTGTGAAAAAGGTAAAGTTATGAAATTAAACGTAATGCAAACAGAACGTATACGAGATCTCCCAACAATACAACCAAAGAAACTAAAGACAACTGCTACTCCATCAAGTAGTACGACCACAAAACTATCTAGTGCAAACACAAGTGCACCTCCATCAGCAGATATAAAGAGACATATTCCTTCTAAAAAAATAAGTGGCGATCCAGCAAATGACACAGACACAGAACTCTCTGGTCCACTTACATTTTCCAACACAACTGGTGTAAATTGCCATGCAAATGTAGCAATCAATATTCTGTTCCAATTGCCACCAAGTGTTCAAAACAATTACTTGGACGGCTCAGATGAGTTGTGTTTACAAATGCTCGTCCTTCATAGAAATGCTACAAATAATCTTGACAACACTGGAATAAGGCAATGAATTGCACTACTATGCAGAAATGGTAAAAATCACCATAAACACACAGGAAGATCAACAAGAATTTCTAATGTACTTACTGCAAGAACTGGAAACCAAAAACATACCTATAGATCACGTGGAAACATACATGCACTCTCTGCAACCATGTTTCACAAGAGCACATCCCTAATGAACGATTTGTGTATGTATTGATGCCAAATTGTGAATCCATTCTATTTCATCAGCTGGTGCAAAATGCAAATCATGTCATATTATGCACTTTTTCCAATTCAGACAATTGTTCCACCTAGCATATAAACTCATACAGCCAATATGTAATACTAATGTTTTAAGGTACAATGCAGATTGTACCAAAAACAACCTCATACTTACTAGCTTCATACACAGGCAAGTATCTCTTGGCAAGAAAACTTTCACAACATAGGCATAACCTACCACACTGGTGTCACAACCACTGCAGGTCACTATACTGCATACATAATCAAAATATATGGTTGGTTTCCATTACTCTAAAACAGAGATTACCAGTAAATCTAACAAATACCTACTTAATAGTCCTTAAACCTAAATGTAGTCACTAACCTGTGAAACTCAACAGTTAGTGCACTTTAAACATTCCGTTAGGTACTGCACACTTCAAACAAACATACTGGTTACATTCACATACTTGTAGTACGTTTGTGTTAATGCTGTACCGATTTTTTTCCCAATGACCCAATGATTATGCAAACATAAACAACAACTGTGCAAACACACAGTAATGTTGTTTCAACCATAGTACTTACAATGTACTAATTATGAGGGTCTTCAAAGTTTAGTCGCTGACCTGTAGAACTATCAACTGTTAGAATACACCAACTGGTATCTAACTGCAGCCATACTACTGCAACACTACTTTAGAATACTGCTTAAAAAATTCACCTTCAGGTGTTACACTTAAGGCTTCCTTGTGGAATATGACTCCTTTACAAGCTCCTCTGTGGACCAGATACAGGTTGCCATGGCGCCTGTACAAACTACGACAGAGTCCCTGTCAGCTGACACGTCCTGTACGTGGAAGACGTACGGCAAGACACGCCCCCCCATACGGCTTTAAAACCACCGTCTTCCAAGGGGCTCATTGCTGCTAATTAGCGTTACAAGCTACAGCGGTTACGTCCATTTACTTCTTCGTGTCTTCTCCGCACAAATTCCTAATCTGCTTACCTGGTTTTCTGACCCATGCCTGGCTTCTGGATTGGCTTGCCTCCTCCATTATTCCTGTCTTGCTCGCCTGGCTTTTGACGCGGAACATTATTGGATCCTGCTTCCTGCTGTCTCTTGCGGTACTTCATTCCAGCAAGCTGCTACTTGACGCAGAACCACTTTGCCTTCCGCGCAGGTGACTTGCTATCAACCATCTGGAACTTCTCTATGTCTTACCTGGATGCGTGTGTGCTCAGGTACATACTTATAATTGGCAATTCCATCCCTACTGTTTATTTTCTCCACAGCCTTGTTTGGATCTTCACCTTTTGTTGGATTCTGGGACATTGAGTGACTATATTGTAAACTTATCTTCAAATGCATATAAACGCTTTGCTGCACCAACCCGGCACTAGTGCGACCTGCGTGCCGTTCGGGCTATTTCCCTATACTAACATTCCTGGTTGTTATTTTCTCCTTTCGTTGTCTTCTGTTTCATGGACTACTTTCCATCCTCAAAATATCCATATTTCAGGTTAGTTGTTATTGGTTCGATACTTTAGGAAGTCTCTTTAGAATTATTCCCACTCATTGTGATTATTCATATTTTTGTAGATTCATCCCGGTGAAGCTCCACTCCAGTACTTACCTAGGTATATTCCTGTAAATACTGCTGTTCTGATTACTTGAATTATTTTCAACACTGTCTAATATCTTTGTTTTCCTTTGCAGCATTGGTATTGGCGGTTTGTGTTCTCCCCGCTCTTTTATTCAATTGACACCTCTGTCTGTCCCAATCAAAACAGCAGAGGGGTACATTGTAGAAAAGAGCCCCTCTTTGAGGAAGCCTGAGTCTTGTACTCAGGGGAGCTGGGATGGAAGGCTGAATATCGATTCTTGTACAACCATCATATCCAAGGTCACTCATCCTCATCTTGGGCCTATTCCGGAGTGGTGAGTAACATCAGGACTATAAAACTATCATCAGTTAGAATATGCCAACTGGTATCTAACTGCATCCATAATACTGCATATTACTGCAATGTTACTTTTGAATAACAAAATAGTTATAATACACAAACAGGTATCTAACTATTTCAAAAAATATCTTTTAGAACTATAAAACTATCAACAGTTAGAATATGGCAACTGCTATGTAAGTACATCTATAGTACTGCAATGCTGTTTTTGAAATGGAAAACAATTGCAATACGCCAACAGATATACATGTAGTATGCTTTTTTTTAATGCTGAATAGATTGTTTTCCCAATTACCCAATGATTATGCAAACAGAAACAACAAATGTGCAGAACAAACAGTAATGTTGTTTCAAACATAGTACATAGAATGTATTGATTATGAGGGTCTACAAAGTTTAGTCACTGACCTGTTGAACTATGAACAGTTAGAATACACCAACTGACATCTAACTGTTACTACTTTTGAATAGCAAAATAGTTAAAACACACCAACAGAAATCAAACTGCTTAAAAGAATACCCTTCAGAACTGTAAAACTATCAACAGTTAGAATAGGCCAACTGGTATCTAACTGCAGCCATGATACTGCAATATTACTTTTGAATAGCAAAATACGCCAACTGGTATCTAATTGCTTCATGAAATACCTATCAGAACTACACAACTATCAACAGTTAGAAAACACAAACTGGCATCACAGTACTTCAAAAATATCCTTCATTACACTTCATTGCAAATACACCATTACAATTCTTTCTACTGCAACACTGTTTGTAACAAAAAATACACTTATTTCTGCACTTTAAACTTTCCCTTAAGTACTGCACACTTCAAACAAACATACTGTGAGAGTTAAAGTCACATAAATGTAGTATTTTTTTATCCTATATGAATTATTTTTCATGATGATTGTGCAAACAAAAACAGCAAATGTGCAGAGCACACATGTATGTTGTTTGAAACATAGTACTTAGAATCTACTGATTATCAGGGTCTTAAAAGTACATAAATATATGAGATTGTATGCAATGAAACATTGTAAACTATCCTACCTAACATATTATACTGTGTTTTTTTCACAGAAAAAGAAACAAAGATTTCTCCATCATGGGCATGTACAACAAACTCAACCTGTACCCCAATGGTACAGTGATCATGAGTACTATTTGCACTTCAATTGTATTGTGTCACCATGTTACATATACTATATAACGCCCACACACTATCTATAATTACTATACACATATTATAATGGTTGTATGAAATGGCCGGATTCAATTTCTGTAGATATATTATTATAATGGTTGTGGCAGTGTTCAGATTCTTGGGTGCCTGGCTGTATTAAGCTGTGGTGGTTGTGGCCGGTGCCTAGGTTCTTGGGTGCATGGCCGTATTATGCTGTGGTGGTTGTGGCCAGTACCAACGCCCATATATCCAAGAATCTAGACGCTGGCCACAACCACCACAGCATAATGCGACCATGCACCCAAGAATCTGGCGACTGGCCACAACCACTGCATCAAAACTTGCGCTGAACCACCCAATTCAAATGACATCTGTAGACATCGAAATGGACCACCAACCCTATTTTTGACCTATGCAAATATCCCCATATCAAATAAATTCCACTTCTCTACCCTGACCAAGCCCTCTTGCATTCACATAATAACCTCAAATGTGTTTCTCAAGCTGCATGTCCAAGATTCTGTCAGTGTTCTACCGCAAGGACGGCAGAATGCTGCGCCACCTGTACGCTCTTCTTCCACCTAAACAAAGAGCTCCATATCATCTTTGTTTCACTCCCCCACCCTTTCAGTTGTGGCTGTCCACAGACACAACATGGCGGGCATTTTCAGAAAATATAAAGCACCTCACACTTTTCACCATCCAATCTGTGGGCACGTCTGATGTCTGCGGGCATGTCATCGGCCCCTGGACCAATCAGAGGCCCGTCCATGGAGTGAAGTTAGTCTGCGTACTAAACCCAGATATCACTAATTTTGTTTTACCTACGTTTGCCCCATTTTAAAGAAAACTACTGGATGGATTTATAACAAATTTACAAAAGCACGCTTTCAGGACCAAGCCACTGCTCCTGCCGCAAATCTTGTGAAAATTTGTCCAGCGGTTTGGGCTGTAGACGTGAGCAAAATTTATTTTCCATTGTGTCAATGGATAAAATTGATATTTTGGGACCCCCCTTCAACTTTTCCCCACCTTGATGAAACCTCACCAACCTTCCCAGAGAAATTCAGACAGGGACATATAATTTTTTTGCAACTTTTGGTAAGGATTTGTTCAGGGCGAGCACAGTTATAAGCCACCCAAAAAGTACTCTTCCTATGGGTTGAGGAACTTAACCATAACTACAGGGCCACTACCGCAGACCCTCTATTTTATACACTGTGTAATTGGAGGGAGAATGGGTTTCTGGCTCTTTGCACTGACTCAAGCAACCAGAATCCCCTGAGGACATATTTGGTATACACCTGAACAAACTGCCTCCCTAATGAGTGCAAGAGGCATGAAAGTGCTTGGTGGAGAAGATCAACTCGACTGTGGAAGGTACACTAAGCCGGGTACCAGAGTTCGCCCCTCGTCCTCCCTAGTTTGAATATATATATAAATATATATATATATATATATATATATATATATATATAAATATATATATATATATATATATACATATATATTCAGTGAAAAAACGTTGTTAAAGGGACGTTATGATTAAGTTGCGCTACTAAAAACCTATGAAATTCAGTGAAAAAACGTTGTTAAAGGGACGTTATGGTTCCAAGTAAAACCAAAAAACCCTTGAAATTCGGCAGATATGGTAAGCTAAGCAACCATAACTCGCGCCACCACCGTGCACTGCTAAGACTAACACCCAGGACATCAAAGATGACATCACAAATGTCATTGATGACATCACTGATGACATCACATGTGCATTTACTTTTCATGAAATGTCTGTACAAGGTATTCTTATTATAATGTTGAGAAAAAAGTGTCAACGATCATTGGAATAAATATCATGAGCTACGTAGTGCATTAAACAATGAATTGATATAAATAGCATTCTATTATGAAGTTCTTTACAGTATAGTAAGCTACTCATGCAGAAACATAGGCATTGTGTGCAGCATACATGATGAAGGTATAATATTCATAATGTTGATATGTTGAATAATGAAATGATAACTGTTTTCTTATTAGCGTTTTGTGTACTGTGAAATATGTAATAAGTAGCTAATAAAACCCACGTATTATATAATTGCATAATTACAGACAAAACATATGATACAATAACATATACAAATATGGGTATATACAGGGAAAGTGAAGTACGCAAAAAGCAGAAGTAGTAGCAGAAACAATTCATAACTATAACTGATTATTTTTATGCTGATAAATGATTGCTCTGTTTCAAAGCTGCTATTTACCCTATGTATATGTATCAGATGATGTGACTGGACCCTAAGGAAAGTAGTGTGAGTACAATGTATACAAATATGAGCATATACAGGGAAAGTATAGTAATAAAAAAACAACAGAACTATCAGAAAGTGCTGATAACTCTACTGATTATTTTAATGCACAGAAAGGATTGCTGTCTTTCAAGCTTGTGTCTTCCCCTATGTATATGTTTCATATGATATGACTAGACCCTAAGGGAATTACTGTAAGAACATACTTGAAGGATAAGTCTACAAATATAGTACGATTACAATTTTTAGTTCATGACTGTTACTGAAGAAAACCATGTGGCCTAGATATGTCAGTAAAGGAAAAAAGAATGAGACAGACATGTGATGTCATCAGTGATGTCATCAATGACATTTGTGATGTCATCTTTGATGTCCTGGGTGTTAGTCTTAGCAGTGCACGGTGGTGGCGTGAGTTATGGTTGCTTAGCTTACCATAACTGGCGAATTTCAAGGGTTTTTCGGTTTTACTTGGAAGTTTTTTCACTGAATTTCATAGGTTTTTAGTAGCGCAACTTAATCATAACGTCCCTTTAACAACGTTTTTTCACTGAATTTGATAGGTTTTTAGTAGCGCAACTTAACCATAATGTCCCTTTAACAAAGTTTTTTTACTGAATTTAATAGGTTTTTATTAGTGCAACTTTACCATGACGTCCCTTTAACAAAGTTTTTTCATTGAATTTCATAGGTTTTTATTAGTGCAACTTAACCATAATGTCCCTTTAACAAAGTTTTTTCATTGAATTTCATAGTTTTATATTAGTGCAACTTAACCATAACGTCCCTTTAACACATTTTATTTTACTGAATTTCATATGTTTTTATTAGTGCAACGTAACCATAACGTCCTTTTCAATGGATGAAGACCACTAGCATCCTAGGTTCTCAAAATGGGAACCCGGGGTGGTAAAAAAAATAATTTTATTCCCAAACCGGTACGCCGTGTAGGAAGGAAAATCTTTTACCAAGATGGACACCATGGAAAGGGAAGGCGGGGTGTATAAAGAGAACACAACAGGGCATCGGCGGGAGGTGGGGGGGAACAGGAGGGAGACAAGGGGCATGATTGGGGGGTGGAGGGCAACAGGAGAGAGACACGGGGCATGAGCAGGGGGTGGGGAGAACAGAAGAGAGATACAGGGCATGAGCGGGGGGTGGGGGGTACAGGCGGGAGACACGGGGCATGAGCGGGGGGTGGGGGGCAACAGGAGAGAGACACAGGGCATGAGTGGGGGGGTAGGGGGAACAGGAGGGTGACACGGGGCATGAGCAGGGGGTGGGGGAACAGGAGAGAGACACCGGGCATGAGCGGGGTTGGGGGGAACAGGAGAGAGACACGGGGCATGAGCGGGGGGTGGGGGGAAGAGGAAAGAGACACAAGGCATGAGCGGGGGGTGGGGGGAACAGGAGGAAGACACAGGGCATGAGCTGGGGATGGGGGAACAGGAGGGTGACACGGGACATGAGCGGGGGTGGGGGAACAGGAGGGAGACACGGGGCATGAGCGGGGGTGGGGAGAACAGGAGAGAGACACGGGGCATGAGCGGATGGTGGGGGAACAGGAGAGAGACACAGGGCATGAGTGGGGGGTGGGGGGAACAGGAGAGAGACACGGGGCATGAGCAGGGGGTGGGGGGCAACAGGAGAGAGACACGGGGCATGACCGCAGGGTGGGGGGAACAGGAGGGAGACACGGGGCATGACTGGGGTGTGGGGGACAACAGGAGAGAGACACGGGGCATGAACAGGGGGTGGGGGGCAACAGGAGAGAGACACGGGGCATGAGCGGGGGGTGGTGGGTACAGGAGGGAGACACGGGACATGAGAGGGGGGTGGGAGGAACAGAAGAGCGACACAGGGCATGAGCGCAGGGTGGGGGGAACAGGAGAGAGACACAGGGCAGGAGCGGGGGTGGGAGGAACAGGAAGGAGACACGGGGCATGAGCTGGGGGTGGGGGAGAACAGGAGAGAGACACGGGGCATGAGCAGGGTGTGGGGGAACAGAAGACACGGGGCATGAGTGGGGGTGGGGGGAACAGGAGAGAGACACGGGGCATGAGCGGGGGGTGGGGGGAACAGGAGGGAGACACAGGGCATGAGCGGGGGGTGAGGGGAACAGGAGAGAGACACAGGGCATGAGCGGGGTGTGGGAGGAACAGGAGGGAGACATGGGGCATGGGCGGTGGGTGGGGGAACAGGAAAGAGACACAGGGCATGAGCTGGGGGTGGGGGGAACAGAAGAGATATACGGGGCGTGAGCGAGGGGTGGGGGGGTACAGGAGGGAGACAGGGGGCATGAGCGGGGGGTGGGGGGAACAGGAGAGAGACACAGGGCATGAGCGGGGGGTGGGGGGAACAGGAGAGAGACACGGGGCATGACCGGAGGGTAGGAGGAACAGGAGGGAGACACAGGGCATGAGCGGGGGGTGGGGGGAACAGGAGAAAGACACGGGGCATGAGCGGGGGGTGGGGGAACAGGAGGGAGACACGGGGCATGAGGGGGGGTGGGGAGGACCAGGAGAAAGACACAGGGCATGAGCAGAGGGTGGGGGGAACAGGAGAGAGACACAGGGCATGAGCGGGGGGTGGGGGGCAACAGGAGAGAGTCACTCACGGGGCATGACCGGGGGTGGGAGGAACAGGAGGGTGACACAGGGCATGAGCAGGGGGTGGGGGGAACATGAGAAAGACACGGGGCACGACCGGGGGGTGTGAGGAACTGGAGGGAGACACGGGGCATGAGCCGGGGGTGGGAAGGACCAGGAGAAAGACACGGGGCATGAGCAGAGGGTGGGGGGAACACGAGAGAGACACAGGGCATGAGCGGGGAGTGGGGAGCAACAGGAGAGAGTCACTCACGGGGCATGACCGGGGGTGGGAGGAACAGGAGGGTGACATAGGGCATGAGCGGGGGGTGGGGGAAACAGGAGAAATACACGGGGCATGACCGGGGGTGGGAGGAACTGGAGGGAGACATGGGGCATGAGCCGGGGGTGGGGGGGAAATGGGAGAAAGACACGGGGCATGAGCAGGAGGGTGGGGGAACAGGAGAGAGACACGGGGCATGAGCGGGGGGTTTGGGGAAAGGAGAAAGACACAGGGCATGAGCAGGGGGTGGGCGGAACAAGAGAGAGACACGGGGCATGGGCGGGGAGTGGGGGGAACAGGAGAGAGACACAGAGCATGAGCGGGGGTGGAGGGAACAGAAGAGAGACACGGGGCATGAGCGAGGGGTGGGGGTACAGGAGGGAGACACGGGGCATGAGCGGGGGCTGGGGGGAATAGGAGAGAGACACGGGGCATGAGCGGGGGGTGGGGGGAACAGGAGGGAGACACGGGGCATGAATGGGGGGTGGGGGGAACAGGAGAGAGAAATGGGGCCTGACTGGGGGGTGGGAGGAACAGGATGGAGACCCGGGGCATGAGCAGGGGGTGGGGGGAACAGGAGAAAGACACAGGGCATGAGTGGGATGTGGGGGAACAGGAGAGAGACACGGGGCATGAGCGGAGGGTGGGGGGGAACAGGAGAAAGACAAGGGGCATGAACAGGGGGTGGGGGGAACAGGAGAGAGACACGGGGCATGACCGGGGGGTGGGAGGAGCAGGAGGTAGACACAGGGCATGAGCGGGGGGTGGGGGGAACAGGAGAAAGACAAGGGGCATGAGTGGGGGGTGGGGGAACAGGAGAGAGACACGGGGCATGGGTGGGGGGTGGGGGGACCAGGAGAAAGACACGGGGCATGAGCAGAGGGTGGGGGGAACAGGAGAGAGACACGGGGCATGAGCGGGGGGTGGGGGGCAACAGGAGAGAGTCACGGGGCATGACCGGAGGGTTGGAGGAACAGGAGGGAGACACGGGGCATGAGCGGGGGGTGGGGAGAACAGGAGAAAGACACGGGGCATGACCGGGGGGTGGGAGGAACAGGAGGGAGACACGCGGCATGAGCCGGGGATGGGGTGAACAGGAGAAAGACACGGGGCATGAGCAGGGGGTGGGGGAACAGGAGAGAGACACGGGGCAAGAGCGGGGGTTGGGGGGAACAGGAGAAAGACACGGGGCATGAGCAGGGGGTGGGGGGAACAAGAGATAGACAAGGGGCATGGGCGGGTGGTAGGGGGAACAGGAGAGAGACACAGGGCATGAGCGGGGGTGGGGGAACAGAAGAGAGACACGGGGCATGAGCGAGGGGTGGGGGGGTACAGGAGGGAGACACGGGGCATGAGCGGGGGGTAGGGGGAATAGGAGAGAGACACGGGGCATGAGCGGGGGGTGGGGGGAACAGGAGAGAGACACAGGGCATGAGCTGGGGGTGGGGGGAACAGGAGAGAGACACAGGGCATGACCGGGGTATGGGAGGAATAGGAGGGAGACACAGTGCATGAGCGGGGGGTGGGGGAATAGGAGAGAGACACAGGGCATGAGCGGGGGGTGGGGGGAACAGGAGAAAGACACGGGGCATGAGCATGGGGTGGGGGAACAGGAGAGAGACACGGGGCATGAGCAGGTGGTGGGGGGCAACAGGAGAGAGGCACAGGACATGAGCGGGGGGTAGGGGAACAGGAGAGAGACACGGGGCATGACCGAGGGGTGGGAGGAACAGGAGAGAGACACGGGGCATGAGCCGGGGGTGGGGGAAACAGGAGAAAGACACGGGGCATGAGCATGTGGTGGGGGAACATGAGAGAGACACGGGGCATGAGCGGGGGTGGAGGGGAACAGGAGAGAGACACGGGACATGAGCAAGGGGTGGGGGCAATAGGAGAGAGACAAGGGGCATGACCGGGGGATGGAGGGAACAGGAGGGAGACACGGGGCATGAGCGGGGGGTGGGGGAGAATAGGAGGAAGACACGGGGCATGAGCAGGTGGTGGGGGAACAGGAGAGAGACACGGGGCATGAGCAGGGGGTGGGGGCTACAGGAGGGAGACACGGGGCATGAGCGGGGGTGGGGGGAACAGGAGGGAGACATGGGGCATGAGCGGGGGGGTGGGGGGGAACAGGAGAAAGACACGGGGCATGAGCGGGGGGTGGGAGGAACAGGAGAGAGACACGGGGCATGAGCAGAGGGTTGGTGGCAACAGGAGAGAGACACGGGGCATGAGCGGGGGGTGGGGGAACACGAGAGAGACACGGGGCATGTGTGGGGGGTGGGGGGACCAGGAGAAAGACACGGGGCATTAGCAGAGGGTGGGGGGAACAGGAGAGAGACACGGGGCATGAGCGGGGGGTGGGGGGCAACAGGAGAGAGTCACAGGGCATGACCGGAGGGTGGGAGGAACAGGAGGGAGACACGGGGCATGAGTGGGGGGTGGGGAGAACAGAAGAAAGACACGGGGCATGACCGGGGGGTGGGAGGAACAGGAGGGAGACACGCGGCATGAGCCGGGGGTGGGGTGAACAGGAGAAAGACACGGGGCATGAGCAGGGGGGTGGGGGAACAGGAGAGAGACACGGGGCAAGAGCGGGGGTTGGGGGGAACAGGAGAAAGACACGGGGCATGAGCAGGGGGTGGGGGGAACAAGAGATAGACATGGGGCATGGGCGGGGGGTGGGGGGAACAGGAGAGAGACACAGGGCATGAGCGGGGGTGGGGGAACAGAAGAGAGACACGGGGCATGAGCGAGGGGTGGGGGGTACAGGAGGGAGACACGGATAATGAGTGGGGGGTAGGGGGAATAGGAGAGAGACACGGGGCATGAGCGGGGGGGTGGAGGGAACAGGAGGGAGACACAGGGCATGAGCGGGGGTGGGGGGAACAGGAGAGAGACACAGGGCATGAGCAGGGGGTGGGGGGAACAGGAGAGAGACACGGGGCATGACCGGGGTATGGGAGGAACAGGAGGGAGACACAGTGCATGAGCGGGGGGTGGGGGAATAGGAGAGAGACACAGGGCATGAGCGGGGGGTGGGGGGAACAGGAGAAAGACACGGGGCATGAGCATGGGGTGGGGGAACAGGAGAGAGACACGGGGCATGAGCAGGTGGTGGGGGGCAACCGGAGAGAGGCAAAGGACATGAGCGGGGGGTGGGTGAACAGGAGAGAGACACGGGCATGACCGAGGGGTGGGAGGAACAGGAGAGAGACACGGGGCATGAGCCGGGGGTGGGGGAAACAGGAGGAAGACACGGGGCATGAGCATGTGGTGGGGGAACAGGAGAGAGACACAGGGCATGAGCGGGGGTGGAGGGGAACAGGAGAGAGACACGGGACATGAGCAAGGGGTGGGGGCAATATGAGAGAGACAAGGGGCATGACCGGGGGATGGAGGGAACAGGAGGGAGACACGGGGCATGAGCGGGGGGTGGGGGAGAATAGGAGGAAGACACGGGGCATGAGCAGGTGGTGGGGGAACAGGAGAGAGACACGGGGCATGAGCAGGGGGTGGGGGGCAACAGGAGGGAGACACGGGGCATGAGCAGGGGGGTGGGTGGCTACAGGAGGGAGACACGGGGCATGAGCGGGGCATGGGGGGAACAGGAGAGAGACACGGGGCATGAGCGGAGGGTGGGGGGGAACAGGAGAAAGACAAGGGGCATGAGCAGGGGGTGGGGGGAACAGGAGAGAGACACGGGGCATGACCGGGGGGGTGGGAGGAACAGGAGGGAGACAGAGGGCATGAGCGAGGGGTGGGGGGAACAGGAGAAAGACAAGGGGCATGAGTGGGGGGTGAGGGAACAGGAGAGAGACACGGGGCATGGGTGGGGGGTGGGGGGACCAGGAGAAAGACACGGGGCATGAGCAGAGGGTGGGGGGAACAGGAGAGAGACACGGGGCATGAGCGGGGGGTGGGGGGCAACAGGAGAGAGTCACGGGGCATGACCGGAGGGTGGGAGGAACAGGAGGGAGACACGGGGCATGAGCGGGGGGTGGGGAGAACAGGAGAAAGACACGGGGCATGACCGGGGGGTGGGAGGAACAGGAGGGAGACACGCGGCATGAGCCGGGGGTGGGGTGAACAGGAGAAAGACACGGGGCATGAGCAGGGGGGTGGGGGAACAGGAGAGAGACACGGGGCAAGAGCGGGGGTTGGGGGAACAGGAGAAAGACACGGGGCATGAGCAGGGGGTGGGGGGAACAAGAGATAGACACGGGGCGGGGGGTGGGGGGAACAGGAGAGAGACACAGGGCATGAGCGGAGGTGGGAGAACAGAAGAGAGACACGGGGCATGAGCGAGGGGTGGGGGGGTACAGGATGGAGACACGGGGCATGAGCGGGGGGTAGGGGGAATAGGAGAGAGACACGGGGCATGAGCGGAGGGTGGGGGGGAACAGGAGAAAGACAAGGGGCATGAGCAGGGGGTGGGGGGAACAGGAGAGAGACACAGGGCATGACCGGGGGGTGGGAGGAACAGGAGGGAGACACAGGGCATGAGCGGGGGGTGGGGGGAACAGGAGAAAGACAAGGGGCATGAGTGGGGGGTGGGGGAACAGGAGAGAGACACGGGGCATGGGTGGGGGGTGGGTGGAACAGGAGAAAGACACTGGGCATGAGCATGGGGTGGGGGAACTGGAGAGAGACACGGGGCATGAGCAGGCGGTGGGGGGCAACAGGAGAGAGGCACAGGACATGAGCGGGGGGTGGGGGAACAGGAGAGAGACACGGGGCATGACCGAGGGGTGGGAGGAACAGGAGAGAGACACGGGGCATTAGCCGGGGGTGGGGGAAACAGGAGAAAGACACGGGGCATGAGCATGTGGTGGGGGAACAGGAGAGAGACACGGGGCATGAGCGGGGGTGGAGGGGAACAGGAGAGAGACACGGGACATGAGCAAGGGGTGGTGGCAATAGGAGAGAGACAAGGGGCATGACCGGGGGATGGAGGGAACAGGAGGGAGACACGGGGCATGAGCGGGGGGTGGGGGAGAATAGGGGGAAGACACGGGGCATGAGCAGGTGGTGGGGGAACAGGAGAGAGACACGGGGCATGAGCAGGGGGTGGGGGGCAACAGGAGGGAGACACGGGGCATGAGCAGGGGGGTGGGTGGCTACAGGAGGGAGACACGGGGCATGAGCGGGGGTGGGGGGAACAGGAGGGAGACATGGGGCTTGAGCGGGGGGTTGGGGGGGAACAGGAGAAAGACACGGGGCATGAGCGGGGGGTGGGAGGAACAGGAGAGAGACATGGGGCATGAGCAGAGGGTTGGTGGCAACAGGAGAGAGACACGGGGCATGAGCGGGGCATGGGGGGAACAGGAGAGAGACAAGGGGCATGAGCGGGGGCTGGGGGGAACAGAAGAGAGACACGGGGCATGAGCGGGGTGTGGGGGGTACAGGAGGGAGACACGGGGCATGAGCAGGGGGTGGTGGGCAACAGGAGAGAGACATGGGGCATGACCGGGGGTGGGGGGAACAGGAGGGAGACATGGGGCATGAGCTGGGGGTGGGGGCAACAGGAGAGAGACACGGGGCATGAGCAGGGGGTGGGGGGAACTGAAGAGAGACACAGGGCATGAGAGGGGTTGGGGGAGAACAGGAGGAAGACACAGGGTATAAGCGGGGGTGGGGGGAACAGGAGGGAGACACGGGTCATGACCGGGGGGTGGGGCGAACAGGAGAGAGACACGGGGCATGAACGGGGGTGAAGGGAACAGGAGGGAGACATGGGGCATGAGCGGGGTGGAACAGGAGAGAGACACAGGGCATGAGCGGAAGGTGGGGGCAACAGGAGAGAGGAGAGACAAGGGGCATGAGTGGGGGTGTGGGGTACAGGAGGGAGACACGGGGCATGAGCGGGCGGTGGGGGGAACAGGAGAGAGACACGGGGCATGAGCGGGGGGTGGGGGTACAGGAGGAAGACATGGGGCATGAGCAGGGGATGGGGGAACAGGAGAGAGACACAGGCATGAGCGGTGGGTGGGGGAACAGGAGAAAGTCACGGGGCATGAGTGGGGGGTGGGAAGGAACAGGAGAGAGACACGGGGCATGAGCGGGGGTTGGGGGGAATAGGAGAGAGACACAGGGCATGAGCGGGGGGTGGGGGGAACAGGAGGGAGAAACGGGGCATGAGCGGGGGTTGGGGGGAATAGGAGAGAGACACGGGGCATGAGCGGGGGGTGGGGGGAACAGGAGGGCGACACGGGGCATGAGTGGGGTGGGGGGAACAGGAGAAAGACACAAGGCATGAGCGGGGGGTGGGGGGAACAGGAGAGAGACACGGGGCATGACTGGGGGGTGGGAGGAACAGGAGGGAGACCCGGGGCATGAGCGGGGGGTGGGGGGAACAGGAGAAAGACACAGGGCATGAGTGGGGGGTGGGGGAACAGGAGAGAGACACGGGGCATGAGCGGGGGGTGGGGGGAACAGGAGAAAGATAAGGGGCATGAGCAGGGGGTGGGGGGAACAGGAGAGAGACACGGGGCATGACCGGGGGGTGGGAGGAACAGGAGGGAGACACAGGGCATGAGCGGGGGGTGGGGGGAACAGGAGAAAGACAAGGGGCATGAGTGGGGGGTGGGAGAACAGGAGAGAGACACGGGGCATGGGCGGGGGGTGGGGGGACCAGGAGAAAGACACGGGGCATGAGCAGAGGGTGGGGGCAACAGGAGAGAGACACGGGGCATGAGCGGGGGGTGGGGGGCACAGGAGAGAGTCACGGGGCATGACCGGAGGGTGGGAGGAACAGGAGTGAGACACGGGGCATGAGCGGGGGGTGGGGAGAACAGGAGAAAGACACGGGGCATGACCGGGGGGTGGGAGGAACAGGAGAGAGACACGCGGCATGAGCCGGGGGTGGGGTGAACAGGAGAAAGACACGGGGCATGAGCAGGGGGTGGGGGAACAGGAGAGAGACACGGGGCAAGAGCGGGGGGTGGGGGGAACAGGAGAAAGACACGGGGCATGAGCAGGGGGTGGGGGGAACAAGAGATAGACACGGGGCATGGGCGGGGGGTGGGGGGAACAGGAGAGAGACACAGGGCATGAGCGGGGGTGGGGGAACAGAAGAGAGACACGGGGCATGAGCGGGGGTGGGGGGAACAGGAGAGAGACACAGGGCATGAGCGGGGGGTGGGGGAACAGGAGAGAGACACGGGGCATGACCGGGGTATGGGAGACACAGTGCATGAGCGGGGGGTGGGGGAATAGGAGAGAGACACAGGGCATGAGCGGGGGGTGGGGGGAACAGGAGAAAGACACGGGGCATGAGCATGGGGTGGGGGAACAGGAGAGAGACACGGGGCATGAGCAGGGGGTGGGGGGCAACAGGAGAGAGACACAGGACATGAGCGGGGGGTGGGGGAACAGGAGAGAGACACGGGGCATGACCGAGTGTGGGAGGAACAGGAGAGAGACACGGGGCATGAGCCGGGGGTGGGGGAACAGGAGAAAGACACGGGGCATGAGCATGGGGTGGGGGAACAGGAGAGAGACACGGGGCATGAGCGGGCGTGGAGGGGAACAGGAGAGAGACACGGCACATGAGCAGGGGGTGGGGGCAATAGGAGAGAGACAAGGGGCATGACCGGGTGATGGAGGGAACAGGAGGGAGACACGGGGCATGAGCGGGGGGTGGGGGAGAATAGGAGGAAGACACGGGGCATGAGTAGGTGGTGGGGGAACAGGAGAGAGACACGGGGCATGAGCAGGGGGTGGGGGGCAACAGGAGGGAGACACGGGGCATGAGCAGGGGGGTGGGTGGCTACAGGAGGGAGACACGGGGCATGAGCGGGGGTGGGGGGAACAGGAGGGAGACACGGGGGATGAGCGGGGGGGTGGGGGGAACAGGAGAAAGACACGGGGCATGAGCAGGGGGTGGGAGGAACAGGAGAGAGACACGGGGCATGAGCAGAGGGTTGGTGGCAACAGGAGAGAGACACGGGGCATGAGCGGGGCATGGGGGGAACAGGAGAGAGACACGGGGCATGAGCGGGGGGTGGGGGGAACAGAAGAGAGACACGGGGCATGAGCGGGGTGTGGGGGGTACAGGAGGGAGACACGGGGCATGAGGGGGGGTGGGGGGCAACAGGAGAGAGACATGGGGCATGACCAGGTGGTGGGGGGAACAGGAGGGAGACATGGGGCATGAGCTGGGGGTGGGGGCAACAGGAGAGAGACACGGGGCATGAGCAGGCGGTGGGGGAACTGAAGAGAGACACGGGGCATGAGAGGGGGTGGGGGAGAACAGGAGGAAGACACAGGGTATAAGCGGGGGTGGAGGAACAGGAGGGAGACACGGGTCATGACCGGGGGGTGGGGCGAACAGGAGAGAGACACGGGGCATGAACGGGGGTGAAGGGAACTGGAGGGAGACATGGGGCATGAGCGGGGTGGAACAGGAGAGAGACACAGGGCATGAGCGGAAGGTGGGGGCAACAGGAGAGAGGAGAGACAAGGGGCATGAGCGGGGGTGGGGGGTACAGGAGGGAGACACGGGGCATGAGCGGGCGGTGGGGGGAACAGGAGAGAGACAAGGGGCATGAGCGGTGGGTGGGGGTACAGGAGGAAGACATGGGGCATGAGCAGGGGATGGGGGGAACAGGAGAGAGACACGGGGCATGAGCAGTGGGTGGGGGAACAGGAGAAAGTCACGGGGGATGAGTGGGGGGTGGGGAGGAACAGGAGAGAGACACGGGGCATGAGCGGGGGGTGGGGGGAACAGGAGGAAGACACGGGGCATGAGCTAGGGGTGGAGGGCACAGGAGAGAGACATGGGGCATGAGCGGGTTGTGGGGGGAACAGGAGGGAGACATGGGGCATGAGCAGGGGTGGGAGGAACAGAAGACACGGGGCATGAGCAGGGGGTGGGCGGAACAGGATTGAGACACGGGGCAGGAGCGGGGGGTTGGGGAACAGGAGAGAGACACGGGGCATGAGCGAGGGATGGGGGGAACAGGAGGGAGACACGGGGCATGAGTGGGGGTTGGGGGAACAGAAGAGAGACATGGGGCATGAGCAGGGGGTGGGGGGGATAGGAGGGAGACACGGGGCATGAGCGGGGGTGGGGGGAACAGGAGGGAGACACGGGACATGAGCGGGGGCTGGGGAGGAACAGGAGAAAGACACAGGGCATGAGCGGAGGAACAGGAGGGAGACACAGGGCATGAGCAGGGGTTGGGGGGCAACAGGAGAGAGACACGGGGCATTAGCGGTGGGTGGGGGGTACAGAAGGGAGACATGGGACATGATCGGGGGTGGGAGGAACAGAAGAGAGACACAGGGCATGAGCGGGGGGGGTGGGAACAGGCGAGAGACACAGGGCATGAGCAGGGGGTGGGGGGGAACAGGAGGGAGACACAGGGCATGAGCGGGGGGTGGGGGGGAACAGGAGAGAGACACGGGGCATGAGCAGGGGGTGGGGGGAACAGGAGAGACACAGGGCATGAGCGGGGGGTGGGGGGAACAGGAGGGAGACACGGGGAATGAGCAGGGGGTGGGGGGAACAGGAGAGAGACAAAGGACATGAGCGGGGGTGGAGGGCAACAGCAGAGAGACACAGGGCATGAGTGGGGGGTGGGGAGGAACAGGAGAGAGACACGGGGCATGAGCGGGGGTTGGGGGGAACAGGAGGGAGACACAGGGCATGAGCTGGGGGTGGGGGAACAGAAGAGAGACACGGGGCATGAGCGGCGGGTGCAGGGAACAGGAGAAAGACACGGGGCATGAGCGGGGGGTGGGGGGAACAGGAGGAAGACACGGGGCATGAGCTAGGGGTGGGGGGGCACAGGAGAGAGACACGGGGCATGAGCGGGTTGTGGGGGGAACAGGAGGGAGACATGGGGCATGAGCAGGGGTGGGAGGAACAGAAGACACGGGGCATGAGCAGGGGGTGGGCGGAACAGGATTGAGACACGGGGCAGGAGCGGGGGGTTGGGGAACAGGAGAGAGACACGGGGCATGAGCGAGGGATGGGGGGAACAGGAGGGAGACACGGGGCATGAGTGGGGGTTGGGGGAACAGAAGAGAGACATGGGGCATGAGCAGGGGGTGGGGGGGATAGGAGGGAGACACGGGGCATGAGCGGGGGTGGGGGGAACAGGAGGGAGACACGGGACATGAGCGGGGGCTGGGGAGGAACAGGAGAAAGACACAGGGCATGAGCGGAGGAACAGGAGGGAGACACAGGGCATGAGCAGGGGTTGGGGGGCAACAGGAGAGAGACACGGGGCATTAGCGGTGGGTGGGGGGTACAGAAGGGAGTCATGGGACATGATCGGGGGTGGGAGGAACAGAAGAGAGACACAGGGCATGAGCGGGGGGGATGGGAACAGGCGAGAGACACAGGGCATGAGCAGGGGGTGGGGGGGAACAGGAGGGAGACACAGGGCATGAGCGGGGGGTGGGGGGGGAACAGGAGAGAGACACGGGGCATGAGCAGGGGGTGGGGGGAACAGGAGAGACACAGGGCATGAGCGGGGGGTGGGGGGAACAGGAGGGAGACACGGGGAATGAGCAGGGGGTGGGGGGAACAGGAGAGAGACAAAGGACATGAGCGGGGGTGGAGGGCAACAGCAGAGAGACACGGGGCATGATGGGGGGTGGGGGGTACAGAAGGCAGACATGGGGGCATGAGCGGGGGGTGCGGGGAACAGGAGGGAGACACGGGCATGAGCGGGGGTGGGGGGAACAGGAGAAAGACACAGACACGGGTCATGAGCGGGGGGTGGGGGGAACAGTAGATAGACACGGGGCATGAGTTGGGGGTGGGGGGCAACAGGAGAGAGACATGGGGATGAGCGGGGGGTGGGGTGTACAGGAGGGAGACACGGGGCCTGGGTGGGGGAACAGGAGGGAGACATGGGGCATGAACGGGGGGTGGGGGGAACAGGAGAGAGACACGGGACATGAGCGGGGGTGGGGGGAACAGGCGAGAGACACGGGGCATGAGCGGGGTGTGGGGGGAAAAGGAGGGAGACATGGGGCATGAGGCAGGGGTGGGGGTAACAGTAGAGAGACACAGGGCATGAGCGGGGGGTGTGGGAACAGGAGAGAGACACGGGGCAAGAGCGGGGGGTGGGGGAGAACAGGAGGCAGACACAGGGCATGAGCGGGGGGTGGGGGGAACAGGAGAGAGACACAGGGCATGAGCGGGGGGTGGGGGGAACAGGAGAGAGACACAGGGCATGAGCAGGGGGTGGGGGGAATAGGAGGGAGACACGGGGAATGAGCGGGGGTGGGGGGAACAGGAGAGAGACACGGGACATGAGCGGAGGGTGGGGGGCAACAGGAGAGAGACACAGGGCATGAGCGGGGGTGGGGGGTTCAGAAGGCAGACATGGGGGCATGAGTGGGGGGTGGGGGGAACAGGAGGGAGACACGTGCATGAGCGGGGGTGGGGGGAACAGGAGAAAGACACAGACACGGGTCATGAGCTGGGGTGGGGGGAACAGGAGAGAGACACGGGGCATGAGCAGGGGGTGGGGGCAACAGGAGAGAGACATGGGGCATGAGCGGGGGGTGGGGTGTACAGGAGGGAGACACGGGGCCTGGGTGTGGGGAACTGGAGGGAGACATGGGGCATGAGCGGGGGTGGGGGAACAGGAGAGAGACACGGGGCATGAGCGGGGGTGGGGGGGAACAGGCGAGAGACACGTGGCATGAGCGGGGGGTGGGGGGAACAGGAGGGAGACACGGGGCATGAGGCAGGGGTGGGGGAACAGGAGGAAGATATGGCACATGAGCTGGAGGTGGGGGGAACAGGAGGAAGACACGGGGCATGAGCGGGGGGTGGGGGGAACAGGAGAGAGACACGGGGCATGAGCGGGGGGTGGGGGAAACAGGAGAAATACACGGGGCATGACCGGGGGTGGGAGGAACTGGAGGGAGACATGGGGCATGAGCCGGGGGTGGGGGGGAAATGGGAGAAAGACACGGGGCATGAGCAGGAGGGTGGGGGAACAGGAGAGAGACACGGGGCATGAGCGGGGGGTTTGGGGAAAGGAGAAAGACACAGGGCATGAGCAGGGGGTGGGCGGAACAAGAGAGAGACACGGGGCATGGGCGGGGAGTGGGGGGAACAGGAGAGAGACACAGAGCATGAGCGGGGGTGGAGGGAACAGAAGAGAGACACGGGGCATGAGCGAGGGGTGGGGGTACAGGAGGGAGACACGGGGCATGAGCGGGGGCTGGGGGGAATAGGAGAGAGACACGGGGCATGAGCGGGGGGTGGGGGGAACAGGAGGGAGACACGGGGCATGAGTGGGGGGTGGGGGGAACAGGAGAGAGAAATGGGGCCTGACTGGGGGGTGGGAGGAACAGGATGGAGACCCGGGGCATGAGCAGGGGGTGGGGGGAACAGGAGAAAGACACAGGGCATGAGTGGGATGTGGGGGAACAGGAGAGAGACACGGGGCATGAGCGGAGGGTGGGGGGGAACAGGAGAAAGACAAGGGGCATGAGCAGGGGGTGGGGGGAACAGGAGAGAGACACGGGGCATGACCGGGGGGTGGGAGGAGCAGGAGGTAGACACAGGGCATGAGCGGGGGGTGGGGGGAACAGGAGAAAGACAAGGGGCATGAGTGGGGGTGGGGGAACAGGAGAGAGACACGGGGCATGGGTGGGGGGTGGGGGGACCAGGAGAAAGACACGGGGCATGAGCAGAGGGTGGGGGGAACAGGAGAGAGACACGGGGCATGAGCGGGGGGTGGGGGGCAACAGGAGAGAGTCACGGGGCATGACCGGAGGGTTGGAGGAACAGGAGGGAGACACGGGGCATGAGCGGGGGGTGGGGAGAACAGGAGAAAGACACGGGGCATGACCGGGGGGTGGGAGGAACAGGAGGGAGACACGCGGCATGAGCCGGGGATGGGGTGAACAGGAGAAAGACACGGGGCATGAGCAGGGGGTGGGGGAACAGGAGAGAGACACGGGGCAAGAGCGGGGGTTGGGGGGAACAGGAGAAAGACACGGGGCATGAGCAGGGGGTGGGGGGAACAAGAGATAGACAAGGGGCATGGGCGGGGGGTAGGGGGAACAGGAGAGAGACACAGGGCATGAGCGGGGGTGGGGGAACAGAAGAGAGACACGGGGCATGAGCGAGGGGTGGGGGGGTACAGGAGGGAGACACGGGGCATGAGCGGGGGGTAGGGGGAATAGGAGAGAGACACGGGGCATGAGCGGGGGGTGGGGGGAACAGGAGAGAGACACAGGGCATGAGCTGGGGGTGGGGGGAACAGGAGAGAGACACGGGGCATGACCGGGGTATGGGAGGAATAGGAGGGAGACACAGTGCATGAGCGGGGGGTGGGGGAATAGGAGAGAGACACAGGGCATGAGCGGGGGGTGGGGGGAACAGGAGAAAGACATGGGGCATGAGCATGGGGTGGGGGAACAGGAGAGAGACACGGGGCATGAGCAGGTGGTGGGGGGCAACAGGAGAGAGGCACAGGACATGAGCGGGGGGTAGGGGAACAGGAGAGAGACACGGGGCATGACCGAGGGGTGGGAGGAACAGGAGAGAGACACGGGGCATGAGCCGGGGGTGGGGGAAACAGGAGAAAGACACGGGGCATGAGCATGTGGTGGGGGAACATGAGAGAGACACGGGGCATGAGCGGGGGTGGAGGGGAACAGGAGAGAGACACGGGACATGAGCAAGGGGTGGGGGCAATAGGAGAGAGACAAGGGGCATGACCGGGGGATGGAGGGAACAGGAGGGAGACACGGGGCATGAGCGGGGGGTGGGGGAGAATAGGAGGAAGACACGGGGCATGAGCAGGTGGTGGGGGAACAGGAGAGAGACACGGGGCATGAGCAGGGGGTGGGGGCAACAGGAGGGAGACACGGGGCATGAGCAGGGGGTGGGTGGCTACAGGAGGGAGACACGGGGCATGAGCGGGGGTGGGGGGAACAGGAGGGAGACATGGGGCATGAGCGGGGGGGTGGGGGGGAACAGGAGAAAGACACGGGGCATGAGCGGGGGGTGGGAGGAACAGGAGAGAGACACGGGGCATGAGCAGAGGGTTGGTGGCAACAGGAGAGAGACACGGGGCATGAGCGGGGGGTGGGGGAACACGAGAGAGACACGGGGCATGTGTGGGGGGTGGGGGGACCAGGAGAAAGACACGGGGCATTAGCAGAGGGTGGGGGGAACAGGAGAGAGACACGGGGCATGAGCGGGGGGTGGGGGGCAACAGGAGAGAGTCACAGGGCATGACCGGAGGGTGGGAGGAACAGGAGGGAGACACGGGGCATGAGTGGGGGGTGGGGAGAACAGAAGAAAGACACGGGGCATGACCGGGGGGTGGGAGGAACAGGAGGGAGACACGCGGCATGAGCCGGGGGTGGGGTGAACAGGAGAAAGACACGGGGCATGAGCAGGGGGGTGGGGGAACAGGAGAGAGACACGGGGCAAGAGCGGGGGTTGGGGGGAACAGGAGAAAGACACGGGGCATGAGCAGGGGGTGGGGGGAACAAGAGATAGACACGGGGCATGGGCGGGGGGTGGGGGACCAGGAGAGAGACACAGGGCATGAGCGGGGGTGGGGGAACAGAAGAGAGACACGGGGCATGAGCGAGGGGTGGGGGGTACAGGAGGGAGACACGGATAATGAGTGGGGGGTAGGGGGAATAGGAGAGAGACACGGGGCATGAGCGGGGGGGTGGAGGGAACAGGAGGGAGACACGGGGCATGAGCGGGGGTGGGGGGAACAGGAGAGAGACACGGGGCATGACCGGGGTATGGGAGGAACAGGAGGGAGACACAGTGCATGAGCGGGGGGTGGGGGAATAGGAGAGAGACACAGGGCATGAGCGGGGGGTGGGGGGAACAGGAGAAAGACACGGGGCATGAGCGTGGGGTGGGGGAACAGGAGAGAGACACGGGGCATGAGCAGGTGGTGGGGGGCAACAGGAGAGAGGCAAAGGACATGAGCGGGGGGTGGGTGAACAGGAGAGAGACACGGGCATGACCGAGGGGTGGGAGGAACAGGAGAGAGACACGGGGCATGAGCCGGGGGTGGGGGAAACAGGAGAAAGACACGGGGCATGAGCATGTGGTGGGGGAACAGGAGAGAGACACAGGGCATGAGCGGGGGTGGAGGGGAACAGGAGAGAGACACGGGACATGAGCAAGGGGTGGGGGCAATAGGAGAGAGACAAGGGGCATGACCGGGGATGGAGGGAACAGGAGGGAGACACGGGGCATGAGCGGGGGGTGGGGGAGAATAGGAGGAAGACACGGGGCATGAGCAGGTGGTGGGGGAACAGGAGAGAGACACGGGGCATGAGCAGGGGGTGGGGGGCAACAGGAGGGAGACACGGGGCATGAGCAGGGGGGTGGGTGGCTACAGGAGGGAGACACGGGGCATGAGCGGGGCATGGGGGGAACAGGAGAGAGACACGGGGCATGAGCGGAGGGTGGGGGGGAAAAGGAGAAAGACAAGGGGCATGAGCAGGGGGTGGGGGGAACAGGAGAGAGACACGGGGCATGACCGGGGGGGTGGGAGGAACAGGAGGGAGACAGAGGGCATGAGCGAGGGGTGGGGGGAACAGGAGAAAGACAAGGGGCATGAGTGGGGGGTGAGGGAACAGGAGAGAGACACGGGGCATGGATGGGGGGTGGGGGGACCAGGAGAAAGACACGGGGCATGAGCAGAGGGTGGGGGGAACAGGAGAGAGACACGGGGCATGAGCGGGGGGTGGGGGGCAACAGGAGAGAGTCACGGGGCATGACCGGAGGGTGGGAGGAACAGGAGGGAGACACGGGGCATGAGCGGGGGGTGGGGAGAACAGGAGAAAGACACGGGGCATGACCGGGGGGTGGGAGGAACAGGAGGGAGACACGCGGCATGAGCCGGGGGTGGGGTGAACAGGAGAAAGACACGGGGCATGAGCAGGGGGGTGGGGGAACAGGAGAGAGACACGGGGCAAGAGCGGGGGTTGGGGGAACAGGAGAAAGACACGGGGCATGAGCAGGGGGTGGGGGGAACAAGAGATAGACACGGGGCGGGGGGTGGGGGGAACAGGAGAGAGACACAGGGCATGAGCGGGGGTGGGAGAACAGAAGAGAGACACGGGGCATGAGCGAGGGGTGGGGGGGTACAGGATGGAGACACGGGGCATGAGCGGGGGGTAGGGGGAATAGGAGAGAGACACGGGGCATGAGCGGAGGGTGGGGGGGAACAGGAGAAAGACAAGGGGCATGAGCAGGGGGTGGGGGGAACAGGAGAGAGACACAGGGCATGACCGGGGGGTGGGAGGAACAGGAGGGAGACACAGGGCATGAGCGGGGGGTGGGGGGAACAGGAGAAAGACAAGGGGCATGAGTGGGGGGTGGGGGAACAGGAGAGAGACACGGGGCATGGGTGGGGGGTGGGTGGAACAGGAGAAAGACACTGGGCATGAGCATGGGGTGGGGGAACTGGAGAGAGACACGGGGCATGAGCAGGCGGTGGGGGGCAACAGGAGAGAGGCACAGGACATGAGCGGGGGGTGGGGGAACAGGAGAGAGACACGGGGCATGACCGAGGGGTGGGAGGAACAGGAGAGAGACACGGGGCATGAGCCGGGGGTGGGGGAAACAGGAGAAAGACACGGGGCATGAGCATGTGGTGGGGGAACAGGAGAGAGACACGGGGCATGAGCGGGGGTGGAGGGGAACAGGAGAGAGACACGGGACATGAGCAAGGGGTGGTGGCAATAGGAGAGAGACAAGGGGCATGACCGGGGGATGGAGGGAACAGGAGGGAGACACGGGGCATGAGCGGGGGGTGGGGGAGAATAGGGGGAAGACACGGGGCATGAGCAGGTGGTGGGGGAACAGGAGAGAGACACGGGGCATGAGCAGGGGGTGGGGGGCAACAGGAGGGAGACACGGGGCATGAGCAGGGGGGTGGGTGGCTACAGGAGGGAGACACGGGGCATGAGCGGGGGTGGGGGGAACAGGAGGGAGACATGGGGCTTGAGCGGGGGGTTGGGGGGGAACAGGAGAAAGACACGGGGCATGAGCGGGGGGTGGGAGGAACAGGAGAGAGACATGGGGCATGAGCAGAGGGTTGGTGGCAACAGGAGAGAGACACGGGGCATGAGCGGGGCATGGGGGGAACAGGAGAGAGACAAGGGGCATGAGCGGGGGCTGGGGGGAACAGAAGAGAGACACGGGGCATGAGCGGGGTGTGGGGGGTACAGGAGGGAGACACGGGGCATGAGCAGGGGGTGGTGGGCAACAGGAGAGAGACATGGGGCATGACCGGGGGTGGGGGGAACAGGAGGGAGACATGGGGCATGAGCTGGGGGTGGGGGCAACAGGAGAGAGACACGGGGCATGAGCAGGGGGTGGGGGGAACTGAAGAGAGACACAGGGCATGAGAGGGGGTGGGGGAGAACAGGAGGAAGACACAGGGTATAAGCGGGGGTGGGGGGAACAGGAGGGAGACACGGGTCATGACCGGGGGGTGGGGCGAACAGGAGAGAGACACGGGGCATGAACGGGGGTGAAGGGAACAGGAGGGAGACATGGGGCATGAGCGGGGTGGAACAGGAGAGAGACACAGGGCATGAGCGGAAGGTGGGGGCAACAGGAGAGAGGAGAGACAAGGGGCATGAGCGGGGGTGTGGGGTACAGGAGGGAGACACGGGGCATGAGCGGGCGGTGGGGGGAACAGGAGAGAGACACGGGGCATGAGCGGGGGGTGGGGGTACAGGAGGAAGACATGGGGCATGAGCAGGGGATGGGGGAACAGGAGAGAGACACAGGCATGAGCGGTGGGTGGGGGAACAGGAGAAAGTCACGGGGCATGAGTGGGGGGTGGGAAGGAACAGGAGAGAGACACGGGGCATGAGCGGGGGTTGGGGGGAATAGGAGAGAGACACAGGGCATGAGCGGGGGGTGGGGGGAACAGGAGGGAGAAACGGGGCATGAGCGGGGGTTGGGGGGAATAGGAGAGAGACACGGGGCATGAGCGGGGGGTGGGGGGAACAGGAGGGCGACACGGGGCATGAGTGGGGTGGGGGGAACAGGAGAAAGACACAAGGCATGAGCGGGGGGTGGGGGGAACAGGAGAGAGACACGGGGCATGACTGGGGGGTGGGAGGAACAGGAGGGAGACCCGGGGCATGAGCGGGGGGTGGGGGGAACAGGAGAAAGACACAGGGCATGAGTGGGGGGTGGGGGAACAGGAGAGAGACACGGGGCATGAGCGGGGGGTGGGGGGAACAGGAGAAAGATAAGGGGCATGAGCAGGGGGTGGGGGGAACAGGAGAGAGACACGGGGCATGACCGGGGGGTGGGAGGAACAGGAGGGAGACACAGGGCATGAGCGGGGGGTGGGGGGAACAGGAGAAAGACAAGGGGCATGAGTGGGGGGTGGGAGAACAGGAGAGAGACACGGGGCATGGGCGGGGGGTGGGGGGACTAGGAGAAAGACACGGGGCATGAGCAGAGGGTGGGGGCAACAGGAGAGAGACACGGGGCATGAGCGGGGGGTGGGGGGCACAGGAGAGAGTCACGGGGCATGACCGGAGGGTGGGAGGAACAGGAGTGAGACACGGGGCATGAGCGGGGGGTGGGGAGAACAGGAGAAAGACACGGGGCATGACCGGGGGGTGGGAGGAACAGGAGAGAGACACGCGGCATGAGCCGGGGGTGGGGTGAACAGGAGAAAGACACGGGGCATGAGCAGGGGGTCGGGGAACAGGAGAGAGACACGGGGCAAGAGCGGGGGGTGGGGGGAACAGGAGAAAGACACGGGGCATGAGCATGGGGTGGGGGAACAGGAGAGAGACACGGGGCATGAGCAGGTGGTGGGGGGCAACAGGAGAGAGGCAAAGGACATGAGCGGGGGGTGGGTGAACAGGAGAGAGACACGGGCATGACCGAGGGGTGGGAGGAACAGGAGAGAGACACGGGGCATGAGCCGGGGGTGGGGGAAACAGGAGAAAGACACGGGGCATGAGCATGTGGTGGGGGAACAGGAGAGAGACACAGGGCATGAGCGGGGGTGGAGGGGAACAGGAGAGAGACACGGGACATGAGCAAGGGGTGGGGGCAATAGGAGAGAGACAAGGGGCATGACCGGGGATGGAGGGAACAGGAGGGAGACACGGGGCATGAGCGGGGGGTGGGGGAGAATAGGAGGAAGACACGGGGCATGAGCAGGTGGTGGGGGAACAGGAGAGAGACACGGGGCATGAGCAGGGGGTGGGGGGCAACAGGAGGGAGACACGGGGCATGAGCAGGGGGGTGGGTGGCTACAGGAGGGAGACACGGGGCATGAGCGGGGCATGGGGGGAACAGGAGAGAGACACGGGGCATGAGCGGAGGGTGGGGGGGAAAAGGAGAAAGACAAGGGGCATGAGCAGGGGGTGGGGGGAACAGGAGAGAGACACGGGGCATGACCGGGGGGGTGGGAGGAACAGGAGGGAGACAGAGGGCATGAGCGAGGGGTGGGGGGAACAGGAGAAAGACAAGGGGCATGAGTGGGGGGTGAGGGAACAGGAGAGAGACACGGGGCATGGATGGGGGGTGGGGGGACCAGGAGAAAGACACGGGGCATGAGCAGAGGGTGGGGGGAACAGGAGAGAGACACGGGGCATGAGCGGGGGGTGGGGGGCAACAGGAGAGAGTCACGGGGCATGACCGGAGGGTGGGAGGAACAGGAGGGAGACACGGGGCATGAGCGGGGGGTGGGGAGAACAGGAGAAAGACACGGGGCATGACCGGGGGGTGGGAGGAACAGGAGGGAGACAGGCGGCATGAGCCGGGGGTGGGGTGAACAGGAGAAAGACACGGGGCATGAGCAGGGGGGTGGGGGAACAGGAGAGAGACACGGGGCAAGAGCGGGGGTTGGGGGAACAGGAGAAAGACACGGGGCATGAGCAGGGGGTGGGGGGAACAAGAGATAGACACGGGGCGGGGGGTGGGGGGAACAGGAGAGAGACACAGGGCATGAGCGGGGGTGGGAGAACAGAAGAGAGACACGGGGCATGAGCGAGGGGTGGGGGGGTACAGGATGGAGACACGGGGCATGAGCGGGGGGTAGGGGGAATAGGAGAGAGACACGGGGCATGAGCGGAGGGTGGGGGGGAACAGGAGAAAGACAAGGGGCATGAGCAGGGGGTGGGGGGAACAGGAGAGAGACACAGGGCATGACCGGGGGGTGGGAGGAACAGGAGGGAGACACAGGGCATGAGCGGGGGGTGGGGGGAACAGGAGAAAGACAAGGGGCATGAGTGGGGGGTGGGGGAACAGGAGAGAGACACGGGGCATGGGTGGGGGGTGGGTGGAACAGGAGAAAGACACTGGGCATGAGCATGGGGTGGGGGAACTGGAGAGAGACACGGGGCATGAGCAGGCGGTGGGGGGCAACAGGAGAGAGGCACAGGACATGAGCGGGGGGTGGGGGAACAGGAGAGAGACACGGGGCATGACCGAGGGGTGGGAGGAACAGGAGAGAGACACGGGGCATGAGCCGGGGGTGGGGGAAACAGGAGAAAGACACGGGGCATGAGCATGTGGTGGGGGAACAGGAGAGAGACACGGGGCATGAGCGGGGGTGGAGGGGAACAGGAGAGAGACACGGGACATGAGCAAGGGGTGGTGGCAATAGGAGAGAGACAAGGGGCATGACCGGGGGATGGAGGGAACAGGAGGGAGACACGGGGCATGAGCGGGGGGTGGGGGAGAATAGGGGGAAGACACGGGGCATGAGCAGGTGGTGGGGGAACAGGAGAGAGACACGGGGCATGAGCAGGGGGTGGGGGGCAACAGGAGGGAGACACGGGGCATGAGCAGGGGGGTGGGTGGCTACAGGAGGGAGACACGGGGCATGAGCGGGGGTGGGGGGAACAGGAGGGAGACATGGGGCTTGAGCGGGGGGTTGGGGGGGAACAGGAGAAAGACACGGGGCATGAGCGGGGGGTGGGAGGAACAGGAGAGAGACATGGGGCATGAGCAGAGGGTTGGTGGCAACAGGAGAGAGACACGGGGCATGAGCGGGGCATGGGGGGAACAGGAGAGAGACAAGGGGCATGAGCGGGGGCTGGGGGGAACAGAAGAGAGACACGGGGCATGAGCGGGGTGTGGGGGGTACAGGAGGGAGACACGGGGCATGAGCAGGGGGTGGTGGGCAACAGGAGAGAGACATGGGGCATGACCGGGGGTGGGGGGAACAGGAGGGAGACATGGGGCATGAGCTGGGGGTGGGGGCAACAGGAGAGAGACACGGGGCATGAGCAGGGGGTGGGGGGAACTGAAGAGAGACACAGGGCATGAGAGGGGGTGGGGGAGAACAGGAGGAAGACACAGGGTATAAGCGGGGGTGGGGGGAACAGGAGGGAGACACGGGTCATGACCGGGGGGTGGGGCGAACAGGAGAGAGACACGGGGCATGAACGGGGGTGAAGGGAACAGGAGGGAGACATGGGGCATGAGCGGGGTGGAACAGGAGAGAGACACAGGGCATGAGCGGAAGGTGGGGGCAACAGGAGAGAGGAGAGACAAGGGGCATGAGCGGGGGTGTGGGGTACAGGAGGGAGACACGGGGCATGAGCGGGCGGTGGGGGGAACAGGAGAGAGACACGGGGCATGAGCGGGGGGTGGGGGTACAGGAGGAAGACATGGGGCATGAGCAGGGGATGGGGGAACAGGAGAGAGACAGAGGCATGAGCGGTGGGTGGGGGAACAGGAGAAAGTCACGGGGCATGAGTGGGGGGTGGGAAGGAACAGGAGAGAGACACGGGGCATGAGCGGGGGTTGGGGGGAATAGGAGAGAGACACAGGGCATGAGCGGGGGGTGGGGGGAACAGGAGGGAGAAACGGGGCATGAGCGGGGGTTGGGGGGAATAGGAGAGAGACACGGGGCATGAGCGGGGGGTGGGGGGAACAGGAGGGCGACACGGGGCATGAGTGGGGTGGGGGGAACAGGAGAAAGACACAAGGCATGAGCGGGGGGTGGGGGGAACAGGAGAGAGACACGGGGCATGACTGGGGGGTGGGAGGAACAGGAGGGAGACCCGGGGCATGAGCGGGGGGTGGGGGGAACAGGAGAAAGACACAGGGCATGAGTGGGGGGTGGGGGAACAGGAGAGAGACACGGGGCATGAGCGGGGGGTGGGGGGAACAGGAGAAAGATAAGGGGCATGAGCAGGGGGTGGGGGGAACAGGAGAGAGACACGGGGCATGACCGGGGGGTGGGAGGAACAGGAGGGAGACACAGGGCATGAGCGGGGGGTGGGGGGAACAGGAGAAAGACAAGGGGCATGAGTGGGGGGTGGGAGAACAGGAGAGAGACACGGGGCATGGGCGGGGGGTGGGGGGACTAGGAGAAAGACACGGGGCATGAGCAGAGGGTGGGGGCAACAGGAGAGAGACACGGGGCATGAGCGGGGGGTGGGGGGCACAGGAGAGAGTCACGGGGCATGACCGGAGGGTGGGAGGAACAGGAGTGAGACACGGGGCATGAGCGGGGGGTGGGGAGAACAGGAGAAAGACACGGGGCATGACCGGGGGGTGGGAGGAACAGGAGAGAGACACGCGGCATGAGCCGGGGGTGGGGTGAACAGGAGAAAGACACGGGGCATGAGCAGGGGGTGGGGGAACAGGAGAGAGACACGGGGCAAGAGCGGGGGGTGGGGGGAACAGGAGAAAGACACGGGGCATGAGCAGGGGGTGGGGGGAACAAGAGATAGACACGGGGCATGGGCGGGGGGTGGGGGGAACAGGAGAGAGACACAGGGCATGAGCGGGGGTGGGGGAACAGAAGAGAGACACGGGGCATGAGCGGGGGTGGGGGGAACAGGAGAGAGACACAGGGCATGAGCGGGGGGTGGGGGAACAGGAGAGAGACACGGGGCATGACCGGGGTATGGGAGACACAGTGCATGAGCGGGGGGTGGGGGAATAGGAGAGAGACACAGGGCATGAGCGGGGGGTGGGGGGAACAGGAGAAAGACACGGGGCATGAGCATGGGGTGGGGGAACAGGAGAGAGACACGGGGCATGAGCAGGGGGTGGGGGGCAACAGGAGAGAGACACAGGACATGAGCGGGGGGTGGGGGAACAGGAGAGAGACACGGGGCATGACCGAGTGTGGGAGGAACAGGAGAGAGACACGGGGCATGAGCCGGGGGTGGGGGAACAGGAGAAAGACACGGGGCATGAGCATGGGGTGGGGGAACAGGAGAGAGACACGGGGCATGAGCGGGGGTGGAGGGGAACAGGAGAGAGACACGGCACATGAGCAGGGGGTGGGGGCAATAGGAGAGAGACAAGGGGCATGACCGGGTGATGGAGGGAACAGGAGGGAGACACGGGGCATGAGCGGGGGGTGGGGGAGAATAGGAGGAAGACACGGGGCATGAGTAGGTGGTGGGGGAACAGGAGAGAGACACGGGGCATGAGCAGGGGGTGGGGGGCAACAGGAGGGAGACACGGGGCATGAGCAGGGGGGTGGGTGGCTACAGGAGGGAGACACGGGGCATGAGCGGGGGTGGGGGGAACAGGAGGGAGACACGGGGGATGAGCGGGGGGGTGGGGGGAACAGGAGAAAGACACGGGGCATGAGCGGGGGGTGGGAGGAACAGGAGAGAGACACGGGGCATGAGCAGAGGGTTGGTGGCAACAGGAGAGAGACACGGGGCATGAGCGGGGCATGGGGGGAACAGGAGAGAGACACGGGGCATGAGCGGGGGGTGGGGGGAACAGAAGAGAGACACGGGGCATGAGCGGGGTGTGGGGGGTACAGGAGGGAGACACGGGGCATGAGGGGGGGGTGGGGGGCAATAGGAGAGAGACATGGGGCATGACCAGGTGGTGGGGGGAACAGGAGGGAGACATGGGGCATGAGCTGGGGGTGGGGGCAACAGGAGAGAGACACGGGGCATGAGCAGGCGGTGGGGGAACTGAAGAGAGACACGGGGCATGAGAGGGGGTGGGGGAGAACAGGAGGAAGACACAGGGTATAAGCGGGGGTGGAGGAACAGGAGGGAGACACGGGTCATGACCGGGGGGTGGGGCGAACAGGAGAGAGACACGGGGCATGAACGGGGGTGAAGGGAACTGGAGGGAGACATGGGGCATGAGCGGGGTGGAACAGGAGAGAGACACAGGGCATGAGCGGAAGGTGGGGGCAACAGGAGAGAGGAGAGACAAGGGGCATGAGCGGGGGTGGGGGGTACAGGAGGGAGACACGGGGCATGAGCGGGCGGTGGGGGGAACAGGAGAGAGACAAGGGGCATGAGCGGTGGGTGGGGGTACAGGAGGAAGACATGGGGCATGAGCAGGGGATGGGGGGAACAGGAGAGAGACACGGGGCATGAGCAGTGGGTGGGGGAACAGGAGAAAGTCACGGGGGATGAGTGGGGGGTGGGGAGGAACAGGAGAGAGACACGGGGCATGAGCGGGGGGTGGGGGGAACAGGAGGAAGACACGGGGCATGAGCTAGGGGTGGAGGGCACAGGAGAGAGACACGGGGCATGAGCGGGTTGTGGGGGGAACAGGAGGGAGACATGGGGCATGAGCAGGGGTGGGAGGAACAGAAGACACGGGGCATGAGCAGGGGGTGGGCGGAACAGGATTGAGACACGGGGCAGGAGCGGGGGGTTGGGGAACAGGAGAGAGACACGGGGCATGAGCGAGGGATGGGGGGAACAGGAGGGAGACACGGGGCATGAGTGGGGGTTGGGGGAACAGAAGAGAGACATGGGGCATGAGCAGGGGGTGGGGGGGATAGGAGGGAGACACGGGGCATGAGCGGGGGTGGGGGGAACAGGAGGGAGACACGGGACATGAGCGGGGGCTGGGGAGGAACAGGAGAAAGACACAGGGCATGAGCGGAGGAACAGGAGGGAGACACAGGGCATGAGCAGGGGTTGGGGGGCAACAGGAGAGAGACACGGGGCATTAGCGGTGGGTGGGGGGTACAGAAGGGAGACATGGGACATGATCGGGGGTGGGAGGAACAGAAGAGAGACACAGGGCATGAGCGGGGGGGGGGTGGGAACAGGCGAGAGACACAGGGCATGAGCAGGGGGTGGGGGGAACAGGAGGGAGACACAGGCGGGGGGTGGGGGGGAACAGGAGAGAGACACGGGGCATGAGCAGGGGGTGGGGGGAACAGGAGAGACACAGGGCATGAGCGGGGGGTGGGGGGAACAGGAGGGAGACACGGGGAATGAGCAGGGGGTGGGGGGAACAGGAGAGAGACAAAGGACATGAGCGGGGGTGGAGGGCAACAGCAGAGAGACACAGGGCATGAGTGGGGGGTGGGGAGGAACAGGAGAGAGACACGGGGCATGAGCGGGGGTTGGGGGGAACAGGAGGGAGACACAGGGCATGAGCTGGGGGTGGGGGAACAGAAGAGAGACACGGGGCATGAGCGGCGGGTGCAGGGAACAGGAGAAAGACACGGGGCATGAGCGGGGGGTGGGGGGAACAGGAGGAAGACACGGGGCATGAGCTAGGGGTGGGGGGCACAGGAGAGAGACACGGGGCATGAGCGGGTTGTGGGGGGAACAGGAGGGAGACATGGGGCATGAGCAGGGGTGGGAGGAACAGAAGACACGGGGCATGAGCAGGGGGTGGGCGGAACAGGATTGAGACACGGGGCAGGAGCGGGGGGTTGGGGAACAGGAGAGAGACACGGGGCATGAGCGAGGGATGGGGGGAACAGGAGGGAGACACGGGGCATGAGTGGGGGTTGGGGGAACAGAAGAGAGACATGGGGCATGAGCAGGGGGTGGGGGGGATAGGAGGGAGACACGGGGCATGAGCGGGGGTGGGGGGAACAGGAGGGAGACACGGGACATGAGCGGGGGCTGGGGAGGAACAGGAGAAAGACACAGGGCATGAGCGGAGGAACAGGAGGGAGACACAGGGCATGAGCAGGGGTTGGGGGGCAACAGGAGAGAGACACGGGGCATTAGCGGTGGGTGGGGGGTACAGAAGGGAGACATGGGACATGATCGGGGGTGGGAGGAACAGAAGAGAGACACAGGGCATGAGCGGGGGGGTGGGAACAGGCGAGAGACACAGGGCATGAGCAGGGGGTGGGGGGGAACAGGAGGGAGACACAGGGCATGAGCGGGGGGTGGGGGGGGAACAGGAGAGAGACACGGGGCATGAGCAGGGGGTGGGGGGAACAGGAGAGACACAGGGCATGAGCGGGGGGTGGGGGGAACAGGAGGGAGACACGGGGAATGAGCAGGGGGTGGGGGGAACAGGAGAGAGACAAAGGACATGAGCGGGGGTGGAGGGCAACAGCAGAGAGACACGGTGCATGATGGGGGGTGGGGGGTACAGAAGGCAGACATGGGGGCATGAGCGGGGGGTGCGGGGAACAGGAGGGAGACACGGGCATGAGCGGGGGTGGGGGGAACAGGAGAAAGACACAGACACGGGTCATGAGCGGGGGGTGGGGGGAACAGTAGATAGACACGGGGCATGAGTTGGGGGTGGGGGGCAACAGGAGAGAGACATGGGGATGAGCGGGGGGTGGGGTGTACAGGAGGGAGACACGGGGCCTGGGTGGGGGAACAGGAGGGAGACATGGGGCATGAACGGGGGGTGGGGGGAACAGGAGAGAGACACGGGACATGAGCGGGGGTGGGGGGAACAGGCGAGAGACACGGGGCATGAGCGGGGTGTGGGGGGAAAAGGAGGGAGACATGGGGCATGAGGCAGGGGTGGGGGTAACAGTAGAGAGACACAGGGCATGAGCGGGGGGTGGGGGAACAGGAGGGAGACACGGGGAATGAGCGGGGGTGGGGGGAACAGGAGAGAGACACGGGACATGAGCGGAGGGTGGGGGGCAACAGGAGAGAGACACAGGGCATGAGCGGGGGTGGGGGGTTCAGAAGGCAGACATGGGGGCATGAGTGGGGGGTGGGGGGAACAGGAGGGAGACACGTGCATGAGCGGGGGTGGGGGGAACAGGAGAAAGACACAGACACGGGTCATGAGCGGGGGTGGGGGGAACAGGAGAGAGACACGGGGCATGAGCAGGGGGTGGGGGCAACAGGAGAGAGACATGGGGCATGAGCGGGGGGTGGGGTGTACAGGAGGGAGACACGGGGCCTGGGTGTGGGGAACTGGAGGGAGACATGGGGCATGAGCGGGGGTGGGGGAACAGGAGAGAGACACGGGGCATGAGCGGGGGTGGGGGGGAACAGGCGAGAGACACGTGGCATGAGCGGGGGGTGGGGGGAACAGGAGGGAGACACGGGGCATGAGGCAGGGGTGGGGGAACAGGAGGAAGATATGGCACATGAGCTGGAGGTGGGGGGAACAGGAGGAAGACACGGGGCATGAGCGGGGGGTGGGGGGAACAGGAGAGAGACACGGGGCATGAGCGGGGGGTTGGGGGAACAGGAGAGAGACACGGGGCATGAGCGGGGGTGGGGGGAACAGGCGAGAGACACGGGGCATGAGCGGGGTGTGGGGGGAACAGGAGGGAGACATGGGGCATGAGGCAGGGGTGGGGGTAACAGTAGAGAGACACAGGGCATGAGCGGGGGGTGTGGGAACAGGAGAGAGACACGGGGCAAGAGCGGGGGGTGGGGGAGAACAGGAGGGAGACACAGGGGATGAGCGGGGGGTGGGGGGGAACAGGAGAGAGACACAGGGCATGAGCGGGGGGTGGGGGAACAGGAGAGAGACACAGGGCATGAGCAGGGGGTGGGGGGAATAGGAGGGAGACACGGGGAATGAGCGGGGGGTGGGTGGAACAGGAGAGAGACACGGGACATGAGCGGGGGGTGTGGGAACAGGAGAGAGACACGGGGCAAGAGCGGGGGGTGGGGGGAACAGGATTGAGACGGGCATGAGCGGCGGTGGGGGGAACAGGAGAGAGACACGGGGCATGAGCAGGGGGTGGGGGGCAACAGGAGAGAGACATGGGGCATGAGCGGGGGGTGGGGTGTACAGGAGGGAGACACGGGGCCTGGGTGGGGGGAACTGGAGGGAGACATGGGGCATGAGCAGGGGGTGGGGGGAACAGGAGACAGACACGGGGCATGAGCGGGGGTGGGGGGGAACAGGCGAGAGACACGTGGCATGAGCGGGCGGTGGGGGGAACAGGAGGGAGACACGGGGCATGAGGCAGGGGTGGGGGAACAGGAGGAAGATATGGAGCATGAGCTGGAGGTGGGGGGAACAGGAGGAAGACACGGGGCATGAGCGGGGGGTGTGGGGAACAGGAGAGAGACACGGGGCATGAGCGGGGGGTTGGGGGAACAGGAGAGAGACACGGGGCATGAGCGGAGACATGGGGCATTAGCAGGTGTGGGGGTGAACAGGAGGGAGACACTTACTGTGCAGGCAGCAGATCCCGCTCCTGTTAACAAATCCTCTCGATGGGATAAACAAAGATGGCGGGCGTCTCTGAAAATACGACACACTGCACGCTTCACTGCAGCCACATGTCCATGGATATCACGCAAGCCGCTTGCACAATCCCTGTCCTGTCCGCGGAATGAACACGGAAGTGTGTCGCGAAGCAGACATAGATATCACACATTTTTTTCACTTACATTTTTGTCATTTAAAAAAGAAATACTGGACGGATTTTCACCAAATTAAGAAAAAGCACGCTTTCGGGACCAAGCCGCCGCTCCTGCCACAAATTTGGTGTAAATCCGTCCAGCAGTTTGGGCTGTAGGCGTGAGCAAAGTTTTTTCCCATTATGTCTATGGGAAAAAAGAACTTTTGGGACCCCCCTATAACTTTGCCCCCCCTGGACCAAACCTCACCAAACTTTGCTGAGGATTCGTCCAGGGGGAGCAAAGTTATAAGCCTCCCAAAAAGTGCTCTTCCTATGGAAACAGCAACTTAACCATAACTACACAGCCACTACCTAAGGCCATGCACCCAACAACAAAGTTATAACCTCTTCACTTTCAAGCCAACATGGGTTTTATCTAGTGCGGTGGTTGTGGCCAAGATGTTTACTTTAATGCTTCATGGTTGCAGGCTGTATGCCATACACCCAAGCATGTAGACACTGCTCACAACCACTGCAGCTTATCAAATTTATACTTCACACCCACACAATCGATTATGTATCTGGCAGGTGTGGCCAGCTCCCAGAGTTTTGGGTACAAATTCAGTACATGCTACATTTACAATGTTTCCTTCTATGGGTGTGCTACTGATTTTTACACAACCATGGGTGTAATATGCTGCAGTGATTGTGGCCAGGGCCTACAGTCTTGGACGCATAGCCATAGGCCGTAGGCCGGACGCCATACTTACAAGACAGTAGGCCCTGGCCACAGCCGCCACATCATGTCACAGCAATGGGTATACCTGTAGTATTCATTATTGATCAGATGGTTGTGGGGAGTGTGTACAGTCTAGGCTGCCTGGCCGAAACTTCTAAGCACTGGAGTTATAAGCCACTGCACATCCATATATTGAAATATATGGACATACACCTAAGATTGTAGGCCCTGCCCCCAATCACTGCAGCATTTCACAGCTACAGAGACACCCCTAGTATTGAACATCACTCAGGTTGCTATGGAGAGGTTCTGCAGTCATGCGTGCATGGCCGTAGGCCATGCATCCAACAGCACAGTTATATGTAGTGTACTTACAAGGCACAATGGGTGTGATATGGTGTGGTAGTGCATCACTAAGGTGGCTGTGGGGAGGGGCTGCAGTTATGGGTGCATGGCCGAAAGCCATGCCCCCAAAAGCACATTTGTACATAGTGTTGTTATATGCCCCAATGGATGTCATATGGTGTGGTAGTAGTGGCCAGGATGTAGAGTATTTGAACAAAGTAATACGCACTGCAGTTGTAAGCACGTATGGATTTTATATATATTGTATACCCATTCATTGATAAATCTATGGCCTCACACTCACGTCTGTAGCCTGTGGCTACAAACTACTGCAGCATATCACAGCTATAGGTACACTTGTACTATGCAACATCATTAAGATGGTTGGGGAGGGCGTAGCATTTTGGGAGCATGGCCGAAGGCTTTGCTCCCGAAACCAACTTTGTATGTAGTGAAATTACAAGGCACAATGGTTCCAATATGCTGTGGTGTTTCTGTCCTGCACCCAGAATGTTGCCTGCATGTCCAAAGGCCATGCACCATAGACTGAAGTCATAAGCAGTTGGGTTATTAGTGAATATGGGTGTGGTGTAATGCGGTAGTTGTGTACACGTCCTAGCATCTTGGCTGCATGGCTGCAGGCGATGGACCCAAAAGTTAACTTAAAAGTAGTTAATTTACAAGGACCATGGTTTTGATATGCAGCGATGGCTTTGGGTAGGAACTATACTCTTTGTACCTTGGTCGTAAGGCGCAGGTGGTAGGTTACACAACCAAGATGCAAGGGCACAGCAGCATATTGCTACCATAGAGTTGACGTGTATGTTCGCTTGTGTACAAAATGACTGCTAATATACTTACGCCTTACTTTATTCAGAATCCATATATGTTTAAAATGCCTTTAGTACTTGGCGAAAGTATCCTTTGTTAATTTCTGTGATAAAAGAAAAAGGTATGTTAGTTTTTGTATTTTATGAAAACTTATTACATTGCATAATAGAGAGTTTAACTTTTTTTTTTACCCTCATATTTAGTTTACAAACCAGTGTACTGTGCATTCTGCTCAGTTTCTGTGTTTGCTTTTTTAACCCTTGGGTCTGGGGAAAAAAAATCCTTGTCGGATTAAAAAAAAACTTTATTTGCTATCGTACTAACTACTTCCTTGTTTCCTTTGAGTGATTCCTTCTTCTTTCTGATTAATGCTATGTTTGTTGCCTTGCTGCCGATTTGTAACAACAGTTAGATACCTGTAGGCGTATTCTAACTGTGCATTTGTTCTTACAAATCTGTGATATTCATTTATTTGTGTCGTTGTTATATCCTCTTGGGCAGTTAGATACCTGTAGGTGTATTCTGTTTGTAGTCTTTCACATATTTTTTTGGTAATCTTGAAGTACATTATTTATTAAATTTTGGCTTTAAGAAGATTAAATATGCATTTGTAAGATTATCTGGAAATCTCTGCTTTAGAGTAATGGTGCTATCATTACATTCGAACCATCAACATTTCTTTTTAGTGTATGCTGTGTAGTGACCTGCATTGGTTGTAGCTCCTGCATGGTAGATAATACCTATTGTTGTAAAGGTTTTCTTTCCAAGTGACACTTGACCGTGTGTGAATCCAGTCAGTTTGCAGTTGTTTATAGTACCATCTGCATTATAACGTAGAAGCATAAGTATTATGCAGGCATTATGTAATTGTATCAATAAGGTGGAGCTATTGTCTGAATTGCAAATAGTACATAATCTGCCATGGTTTGCATTCTGTACAAGTTGCTGAAATGGAATATATTCACAATTAGATATGTAAACATACACAAATCGCTCATTTGGGATTTGTTCCTGTATCACATTGCTACAGAGAGTGCATGTTTCTACATGTACGAAATCTGAAAGATTCCATTTACAGGTATGCTTTTGTTTTCCAATACTAGTAGTAAGTACATTAGACATTCTTGTGGATCTTCTTGTGAGTGTATAGTGAATATCACCATTCTAGCACAGTGGACCAATTCTTGCCTTATTCCATGCACACTGTACGTGTTGTCAAGATTGTTTGTTGCGTTTCTATGAAGCACTAACATTTGCAAACACAATTGGTCTGTACTGTGTAAGTAAATATTTTTAACAATGGGTGGCAATTGAAATAGAATATTCATTGCTAGATTTGCATAGCAATTTACCCCAGTTTCATTTGCAAATTTGAGTGGACCAGCTAGTTCAGCATCTGAGTGCATTTTTCTGAGTTTCTGTTCCTTCTTTGAAGACGTACCTGGTTCACATTCCCTAATAGGTTCTTCTTTGTTTGTGGTAATTGATGAAGCTTTAGCTTCTTTTGTTTTCTTTGAGGGATTTGCTGTTCGATTCTGTTGTATTTCTGTTTGATTTAGTTTTCTCTTACCACGTTTTACTTTATCTGGAACAGGATATTGTTTCAGATGGGAGGTGTACAGTGAACGCAGTCTATTGTATTCTACAATGTAAGGAATATCAGCTTTGACTTTACTTGCATCAAAGTTCATTAGCAATAGACCGTCAAGTGTTCGTGAGTGTGATAATGCTACTTATCTCATGCCTTCTTAAAAGACTGTGTTTCCTATAACTATCAATGCTTTGTCTAGGGTAAAACCTTGGGATTTATGAATGGTAACTGCATATGGAAGAGTTACAGAAAATTGTTCTCTACGCACATACATGTCTTTGAAGAGAAGGAATCGAGCAATTGAGTGCCCTATCCTTTTCACTTCTGAAAGTTTATCAAAGCGAATATTGACAAACTGAATATTGCTATCACGCGGGTATGATTGAAAGCCAACAACTGTACTCAGTGCTCCATTAACTAGCCCTTACTCGATGTCAAGGTTACGTTTAAGCATTACTCTACGATTTAAAAATAATTTTAATATTTTTTCCAATCCAGCTGTGTTGGAAATTGAATTTTCTAAACTACTTAGTCTTGTTGTGGCTTGCTCATACGTGGGTACTGTCATACCATGTACGTCTACTTTGTCTGTAGCCCTAATTTCCATTATTGGTTGCATTTCTTTATTTAACATGGTTTCATTGAATTTGAAACAGCTTGCAAGAGTTGGCATTAAGGCCATACAATTGACATTTTTGTGTGCTAATTGTTCCATAACATCAGTTGCACATGCATTATCGCCATTAAGTGCATGAAGGTGCCGGTTTTTCAATACTACTTGTGCTTCTTGCGATAGTACACCAACTCTAATACTTTTCAAGATGTTGGCATAAGTGAGATCTGCAGATTGCTGCATGTTCTCTGTTAATTCTCTGTATTGGAAATGTTGCCAAAGGCTGACATTTCCTATGCTGCCAACAGTTTTACGGCACAGTTTGTGGCCTAAGGTTTCAAAAATGGGTTCACCTTTCTCTGGTGTCAATTGTAGAAGATCTCCAAAATCATTAATGTGCTTCCCTGCAAAGAGTTCTTTGTTGTTATTTTTAAGTACTTCCTGCAATCTGAGGTGAATCAAAGCCAACATTAGGTTGGAGACCATGCTCACTTCATCTATTAGTAACATTTTCTTTTGTTTCAATACTCTGCGTACTTCCATTACAGCTTCTGCAGAAAGTTTGTAATAGTCTAATTTATTTTGATGCTCTACTGGAAGCAGTAGTAATCGGTATAAAGTGACACCGCCTATGTTGTAGGCAGCTAAACCTGTGGGGGCCATTACAACAGTTAACAGTTTGTTGTTTGTCAACTGTTGAAGAAACTTGCTGATGATTTTGATCAAGAATGTTTTTCCTGATCCAGCTTCACCACTTACGTACAGCAGTATAGGTTTGTAATTTTGGCAGTTACATTCTTTATTTTCGTGTTGTACACCATGTACAATTTGTTTTGTTACGTCTTCAAAAATGGTGCGCTGATCTTTGTTAAGTTTTACTTGTTGTACAGTTAAGTCTTCTGTATCTTCTTGATACTGATACATGGTGTTTTCTACTTATGCCATAGCTACGTCTGCCTCATTTGCTATTAGTGGTTGTCCTAGTGGTTCTTGACTTCCTGTTACAGAAGGTTGACTACTGTCAGGAGAGTCCTTATCTTGTTGGACCTGAAGTTCTTCTTCCTGTTGCTGCTCATTGTGTAGCATTGTTTTGTACTGCGTAAAGTTTACATTGGTGATAGCGCTTTCATTTGCTTTGAAAGCATCTTCATAGCAGTCATAGTTATCTAGTATGTCTTCCTCTTTTCTCCATGGTTTAAAAAGTTGTAACAGAGACATGTGATATAGTTCTTTCTGTTGAGGAGTTTTTAATGACAATTTTACATGATTAATTAAGCTTCGTTTGGTAAGTTTCACTAAGCTCCCTTCACAATCGGTCACTCTATATCTACGTTTGCTTTCATCGGGTTTTATATTATTTTTGTATGCCAAGGTTTTGAGCTAGTTGGTATAGACATATGCTTTCCAAAGTGCTACTCCTGTTCGGATAGTATGTGTCCAGTAAATTGTTTTTTAGAATGTCTTGGCTGTTGGAATCATTTCTAGCAATTGTTTCTATGTCCTCATATTATTTCAGCACTCTTTTCCTAGATTTAGCAGGACCAAGATTTAGCCATACTATGTTGTCTGATTTTCCATACAAAGCAGTACCGGTTAAACAATCTGCTGCTTCATAGGCGCCACATTCTCTATGCGAGAGGATTTTTATGCCTAGGCTGTACAATTTCTGTGATAGTGTTTTGTCTTATGCTAGGTCATCCCAGATGTCTTGAAGCTCTGTTTTTTCAGCTTTTGTTAAGGAGGCTGTAACATATCGTGCAACAACAGTAGAATTGTCTGCAATGTACTGCACATCTATGTTTGCATTCCATAAGAGGGCAATGATTGCATTGTAATCATTGATATATTTTGATTCTTCTGTTCTTTTTATGTAATATGTGTTCTTAGGTGATTTACCTTTAACACTATGTCGAACTGAAGACATTACGTTGTTTACTTCACTTGTTTCTGTAACTGGTCTAGGGAAACCAAAGCGGCATTTGGTGTAGTATTTGTTTTTGTATTTGCAGCGACAATATTTGCCACATTTGTGTCTTTGAAATTGTAAAATCTGCCCATGCAACTCTCTATGTGTCTGTTCCTAAAGGATTTCACAAGTGACATATTTTTGGATAAACAGCAAAACAGTGCTATCACTGTCGTTACCAAATTTAGGTGCACCTTTGATCCATAACAGCATGTTAATATGTGGTGCTCCTCTCGCTTGATATTCTTTTCTCAAAAAGAAGTGATGCACTTCTCCAAGGGAGGAACAATTTTATTGCAAATAAAGTGTAGCATGGCAATGAAACAATGATGGAAATATCTTGACACATTCACTGGATCTAGAGAGCAAAGTTCTCCAGGTGTTAATATATCTATGTTGTTTTTGTTGCTGTTTGCTATGCGTAGGAACTCATGTAAATCTTCCCATGCATATTCTGCACAACTTAGTGTAACAAACCAAGTCGGTGGTCCAAGATTTCTGATCATACAACGCATGTCTCCGTGCCGTCGCAACCATTATTCCTTTGTACCATGCATGTTTGAAAACAAATTTGTTATACTTGATTGTAAAACCTCATCCTTTTCTTGTACTTTTTGTATTAACTGCGTAGCTGACATGTTTTTAAAGTGGGTTCCAGATTTCAAAATGTGTGCAACTCTGTAACATAGCATTGCTAATTCACTTTCATAAAGTAGGTGGAATATGTATTCCACATTTTGTCTAAAACTAGGATCTTGCGAATACTTTCGTAGTGAGCGGTATTCTGATGGCCAAATCTGAGTGGGTCTATCATCGTATCTTCCACCTTTGCCAGTAGGAAATAGGAGTGGAAAAAGCACATGCTTCTATACTTTTTTTCCCATAAACTCATTGGTGAACCTTTGGTTTTTCGCATTTGGTAAGTTTCTAGTGCATCATCTATGCTTTCATTGGAATGCAATGGATGAATTGCGTACTGGTCCAAAAGAGTGGATACTGTAGCAGGATCCAGAAGTTCAAATTGTCCAGTTTCTGATGGCTCTTGAATTATTTCAGTTGTTTCCCTTGAGCTTTCTTCAATATTAATTTCCTTGTAGTACTCGTTATTGTCTTTTAGATATTGCAATGCTTGTCTAACTTGATGTAAATCCACCAGTTGTTGCCACATTTTTTTGTGTTTTGTTGGTACACCATTTACCAAGACTAAATGCTCTATTGAACGTTGCACTCCTAGAGTGTGTACATTTTCGGTTAGGTCTAATGGCAAATAAACGACTTTGCCACGAATGCCTTTCACAAATTCAGAGGGAGGTAATCTTGCTGTTTTTGGATGAAGGCGTATAATTGCTTGAAATGGGTGAACTGTTTCAATTATGATGCTCTCATACAAATTGAGTTGTTGCAGGATTTTTGGTAGTGGGAACAATTCCAAATTATTTGTAATAGCACGTGAAGGAGTGTGGTTGTTGTCTAATTTTGAAGTGCAGTAACTGCAACATATTAGGCGTTCGGTTAGTTCAAATTTGTTTTCTTATAAAAGGTAGACAGCTAATTCAAACCATTTAGAATCTTCATTGTTTTCTATTTTGTATGTTATGTCTATATTTTTTGTGTTCCTTTTGTAAAACTTTCTACGGCAACACACACACACATGGTTTGGTACTTCTGCCGATGCCCTTTTACATTTTAGTATTTCTTTTCTGTATGTGTGTAATAGAAGGTTGCTATGTGCAGAATTGTTGCTAATATGTTCTAAAACGATTGCATTGTGTAAGTGGCTTTCACTTCCAAAATATTTTCTCTGAATACGGTAAATTTATTCTTGTAAGTATTTGGGTGTACCATGCAGAAGAGTATTATTTAAATTGCCTAATTCTGAAGCTGGACTTTTTGCATAGTATATTTTATACACTAGATTTCTTACATTTGAATGATTTACTGATATCCTTTTGATATCATGGAAGGTGCTTTTGCAAATAGGCCCAGAAATGCAGGCTAATGAATATCCATGTAGTCCTGTGTATTTGCGCACTGGACAAATATCTATTTTTTGCAGCACTTTCATTTTACTTTTGTCTTTCCCTTTTAAATACTGATTGAGGAACTAACGTAAAGATTTGAAAGATTTGTTTGGAATGGCACACATTGATGTGCACGGCCATTTGTATACTGGATGGTGTGGTTCTGTCGAAATGAGAGGTAATTCTGAGTTTTAAGGGGATACTTTTGTAAGCAGTGTTTCTTGTTCCATGATGGTATTATTGATTTTTTCATACCTTCGTCCACTGCTATGGATGGCAATTGTGTTTGTTTGATTTTGTTTGTATGCTTCTTCGTTAAAATATGGTTCATTGTCTGTTGTGTGACTCCATTCACCGCCACAAATATTTAAGACATTATTTGTGTTCACATTCCGTTTATGGCTGTGTTTCTTTTGTATTTTGGTACTTAGTTTTGTTAGTGCTTTCATACTACTTAACACTAATATGAACAACTTCCTTTTGAGAAGGATTGCACTGTCCACGAGAGCTTGTAGGATTAATTTTCTACTGTAGGTTTTAAGGTTTGAGGATGATTTCGGACCTGTTCTTATTAGATTCTGAAGGACTCTGTGGCGAAACAGTTTTGCTAAAATACTGTTTCTACTGTGGGTTCTTGTTACTATATCAGGATTATTAGGAGCATTGCTAGCTGTACTGATAGCCGATTGTTTGGCAACATGTTTGTGGTTTGTGACACATTTTGATGGAGGAGGTAAAGTTTCAGTAGCTGACGCATCCTATGTTCTGCTAAACGACTGTATTACCTGGTTTGTTCCTACATTCTCTACAAACTCTACTACAGATGGATGCTTAGATTGGACACTTTTCTTTTTATTTGCTATAATCCTGCGTTCCTTTCTACAGACTTGCTTTTTGGTAGGCATTCTTTGGTGTCTGTTGAAAAAAAGAAGGCATGCTTTGGTCTGTTGTACAATGTATGTGTGTTGTGTGCATGCGTGCATATTTTTGATGGGGAAGCTGTTTTTCGTGGTGTGTGAATGTGCATTGGACTCTTACAATGATTTGGGAAGTCCATTTTTCTATGTATATAGCACTACAATGTGCTTCAGATGACAGTACAAAGTGGCCTACTGGTGACGAGAAGCATTATTTGTAAACAAAATGGCATACAATTGAAACAGCTATTTCTTTCCTAGTACTAACATTCTAATGATCACGTATGTTTGAGACCCAAACACACAAGGATTTATGAGCCATTCTGCCTGTTATTCTTTGTTTAACAAATGGGGATTTGTGAGTAGAATGGTGCAGAAATCAATGTTTGATTTGGTGCCCAAAGTTAACAAATAACCCACGCACCCTCATTGAGGAACAGTTAGAATATAAAGGTAGTACTGTACTCACTTTTCTTTGGAAAAGACCAGGTTTCTTCGGATATGTCGTTTGCAGAGTAGATGTGGTTGCTTCCCTGGAGAGTAGTCTTCACTGCGATTGAGAATAAAAAATGTATTCACTTTGTGTGTTTAAAGCAGTGATGACACTGTACACGTTAATTGTGCATCATTTGTCAGAGTATTCTCCTTATGTATTGCAACACAGTGCATGTGTGCATTTCACTTCACTATGTGCTGTCTTTGTATGTTTTCTGCAGTATGTTACTTGCAAGTCCTTCAGAAATTAGAACAATTTTAAGGTTATGAAAATGCCTTGTTTTTTTAAAGCTATTTTATCTATAGGAGAGAGGTTTGTAAGCGATAGGACATTATAGTAGATGGGAAAACATTTTCTACTTTCAAATTATAAGTACGATGCCGAAAAATCGGGATACCCCCAGAGGGAGCTGTCACCACAGCAATCGGGAGCGTTTATTTTTCCCATACGATCACATTGCAAGTAGTATTACTGAAGGCCGCACACAGTACACAACTCAGACATTTTGTAATGTAAACTCGAGTTTCACGGTAAATAGGCATGCCTGTAACGTATGTATAGGTTATGCGGGAGACAATAAGACATAGTGTGGCTTGCCAATGAAAAATCAGACATCTTGCACTTAAAATGGGAAGCGTTGGTATGTATTCCCTATGCAGATTTGGCGGCATTAGTTTGTTTAAATGAAATCATAAGTGTTGTACATCTTCCCTGATTAAAATATGCATACCTGTACTCTATACTCATGCATGTGCGCATGCATGGAGGTGTACGTAGAAATCTGAGACACTTCCACAGTCGTTTGTGAGGTAGGTGCTTTGCAACGATATGCACCTTCCATTCAGAGTCATCGATAGTAAATTTGAAGTGCGCAATGTTGCTGACAGAGTTAGATTTAGCGATGTTGAATGTGATTGGTGGATGGTTGTGTGACCGCTTAGTTGTGTCCAATGAGGGACTGGATTTGCGACTGATGTGGAAAGGGTAGAAGGACTGGGTAAGAGTTACGTGCCGTACGTCGACAACGCTTGTCCGCGGTAGGGTGTGTCACATACGGGTTTCTACAGCAAATCCAGCATGCAAAGGGGACTGTAGGCATTAGCCAATCAGACGTTCACATTGCTCTTTTGTGTCGAAAGAGGTTGCATATAGTATAGATGGCAGAGGTGGAGAGGGTCAGGGTTTTGGTGCTTGGAGATATTTTTGTCCATGGTTTACAGCACTATGCCGAGAGTAGGCATGTGGCACACCATTTCGATGTGAGAGGAGTGGAGGTGGTGTCGAGTGCTGAGGGTGATGGCGATGTTGTGTCAATTCTGCAAGTTTGCAGACAAATGCTTACGATGACCTCTCCTCATGTGGTACTTTTGCACTATGGTGCTTGCTATTTGGGGTACGTGATTTCAGGTACTTTGTTGAAAGATTTAAGAGAGTTGGTTCAAGCATTCATGAACATCTTTCCAACTGCGAAAGTTATTTTTTCTGGTTTACTCCCTAGCGGAAAATGGGACAACAGGTCTGTTTTCTGTCCAGATCAAAGTATTGGGAGGTGTAACATCAATCGCTGCATGCGTACCTTCATGTTACGAGCTGGTATGTTTTTCTGCAACCACGACAACATTGATCCGAGTAATGCGGCTTATTTTGCAGCAGATGGTGTTGCACTGTCTTCTTTGGGAAATGCCATGTTCTTTTGGAATGTACGGCTTGCTTTAGAGAACGTTCTGTAATGGTTGTAGGAGGAAAGTAAGAACACATTTTTTTTTTAAAAAACACAAAATAAGAGGTGTCTGTAAGGCATCTGCCCAAAAATTTAAAAAAACGGTTCTTTTCAGAGCCCACCTTCAAGGTGAAAATGGGATTATTACTTAACTGTACAGTCGTCACGCTCTGATCCTGTACTTGTCCGCGGACATGGCGGTAGTTTGCAGGCAGCGCATATTACCAACAGGGATTCTGGGGTGGAGACGCATGCAAATGAGAATGAGCGCAGCTAGTGATTGGTCGACAAAATTCAGTAGGTGTGTTCTGAACAGAGAGATTTAGTGAGACCGTCCTCTCCCTGACAGAAGACCACTCAGCTATGGCTCTGTGTGCTTGAAAACAGATTATCTGGATTTTGGGAGACTCATGGATACATTGGTTGAATGTGCATGCAGAAAGTTGCTGTCTATCTACAGATCTTGGATTGCCTCATGCGGAAGTGCACTGGCATGGCATGCGTGTAATGAGATGGCTGGACTTGGTACCTCTCTGTGTTACTTTACTGACAGAGCGTCATCCTGATATACTTATGATTCATTGCGGAGGCAACAGTTTAGGCCACGTGTCTGGAATTTCTTTGCAATTTGCAATGAAGGAAGGACTTGCGCATATCATGGACATGTTCCCCAATTACCACATACTTTTTTCCCATATAGCACAAAGACAAAGATGGCTGTGTTCTTCTGCATTTGGTACACAAATGGAGAAAGCGAGACGCAATGTGCATAAGGCTGTTTGCGCTTTTCTAAGAGATGTTGGCATGTCCTCATTCCACAATAAAACATTTTATTTCAGAGCTCTTTCATATTTCGCCAGATGGCGTCCATCTCACATATGCTGGCAACCACATTTTTTTTCACAATGTACAAAAAGCATTTCACCCTTTTTTGGAATCACCCTAATCTATTTGCTATTCCGTTTTTCCCAATGTACAGTTTTTGAAGCAGACACAACACCACCAAAGGCTCTTTTCAGAGCCACCACTTACCCGCAGCGTAAAATTCCATTGGTTTTACTCCGCATGCACCCTCGATTTCTGTGTCCTACCACTGTCCGCTGACTTATTCAAAAATGCGCGGGGGCCTACAACAGTCACCTGCTAATTCTACTGTTAAACTGAGAAAGGCGGCTCTGAAAAGAGCCATTTGTTTTAAATTTTTATTGTTTTCCACTTTCCTGCTTTTGGCCACACGACACACTAGGAGAGGAAGGCAAAGGAGGGTAAGGAAGGGCCACCAACCACAGGGATAAGAAGGTGCAGGTGGAGAGAGAAAGCTATAGGGTGATCTTTACTTGGGTAGGAAGCAGTTATTCTGATGCTCCGTGACCGCAGCCTCAAAAGCACTTTGAAAACTCTCCCCCCTGCAGAGTACTGCGTCACAATACATACACACTATTGCCATCTTTGAAAGAAAAGTGTCAATAGAATTTCGAATGGCTTGTGAGGCAGCTGAAGGGAGGCGCTCTCCCACAGGAGTGTCTCTTGTGTTGAGAGGATCGGACACGGAGGATGCTGTGGAGGAACTTAATCTACTACGTTCTTCACATGGCACCACCTTGCGAACGTCTCTGCACTGTGGAAAGAAGTTAGGTGGCGCTTCATGGCTGTAGTACCAAAGCTGTACACACCAGGTCTCCCGCGACTCAGCACCAACTGGCACTGGTTACACCTGACCCAGTTCGCACATGCTTTTGGTACGTTCCCACAAACGGAAAACACCCACCACACCCACGACTCCTGGCGAGTGCTTGTAGTGCGCAGTTCCTCCACCTCATTCTCTTCTTCCTCCTCTTCCTCGATCTCTACATCCTCACCCGTATATCCCTCTGCAGGCCCTTGGGTAGGTGGTGATGGTGGAGGGTTTGGGGGTGTTGCTGAGGCTAATGAAGCGACAGTAGCCATGGATGCCATAACAATTAGTTTTCCTATTGGTCACTACAGCAGTAAAGGCAGCACAACTCAATCTTCTATGGCCAGAAGCATAATGAAGATGCGCTCGGGGGTGTGGCCATTTATAGGGGTGGAGGGATGCGCCTCATCGCCATCTTCATCACTGAAAAGCGTTCCAAAAATGTTACACACCATGTCCACAGGTAAACTATTGTCTGCGATATGTGAAATGATATTTTTATACTGAACAAAAATTTGCCTTGTGTGTATAAATCATTTTGTACTGTTGCGGAAGCACACAAACTGTGCAAATTAGTCCACACGCTCAGCGTGGGTGCGGTCACATGATGACGTCCTGAACACATCCGCGACAGAAATGGGTGTCTGCTGGACAGCAAATGCAGAGTAACAAACGTGCGCATGCGCGCAAGTGTCCTACGGACAGTGTTCGGGTTCTCAAACTAATTCAAAGTGTGACACAAGTGAGATGGACAGTTAGGGACAGGTGCGATGTTCGCTGTACTTATGGTTGTACTGCACATGTGCATACAAGATATGCTCACTGTACGGACAGGTCCAGTGTCCTTAGGACAACTCCATTTTGTTTGACTACGAACATGCCAGCCACCGGGTCTGTTTTACGGATGGTACCACCTTGGCTGCCGACGATACGGACAGGTATAGTGCCCTTAACATGCTCCCATTTTGCTCATTTACAGACATCCCGGACATCTGATGTGTTCTACGAACACGTTTTATGTCGTTCGTAAGCGGTACTGCGAGGTATATTGTCTTTAGGATGTTGCTTTCTGTTTCTTTACGCACAACTTGCACAGATGGTGCTGTCAAACATCAATTCCATCTTAGTTCACATTAGTACGGGTAGGTTTAGTGCCATTACAACATCCACATTCCATTCCTTACAGATAGGTCAAACAGGCGCCCTGTTCGCGAACATTTGAAGTCTTTTTTAAAAAAAGAAGTACTACTCAAACTCTTTAACTACAACTACTATACATAAACATTCCAAACACGCACATGCACTTCATTCCAAAGAAATACCGGGGGAAGCAGATACTGACACAAATATAGGGGAATTAGGATTCAACACGGGCTGGTCATTAGGGGAATATTTGTGAGGGGAAGAAGGGATGGATGTTTTGTCAAAACGTCTATTTTCTACTTGAAGGTTTGGGGATGGTTCACTAGGGAATGGAGAAGGGGGGCAGGTACAGGTGGGACAGTGGTAACATACTTTTCCTCTCACATAGTCCTCCACAAATTCCCTTAAACTTTTAAAATTCTCATTCAGTGTCTACATTTTCAGTTCAATCCTTTTTAGCCTGTCTTCTTCTGTGTCGTTTGTTGCCCTTTCTTCTTTTCTTTCCTGGTCTGTAAAAAATAAGTATATATCTATTAAATGTCCATAAAATACTGGCCATTACTTTGCATACGCAGAGTGCTGTGTACCATTGTTATCGCTATCTTCTGACATTTCCCCATGCGGAAAGTACTCTTCCAACCACTCCAAAGTACTCGTCATTTCTGTGTCAAAACAACAAAAAGGCATTATTATTTCTGCACCACATGCCAAAAAAAGCACACACACATATAAAAAAATGACCTTCACTTACTATTTTGATGTTATTTTCCTTCGTCCTACTGTGTGCGTCCACTGTCAGACTAGGCTGCAGAGTTTTTGTGAAGTAATTACGATGGAGGCATCCTTTTTTTTATGGTACCATCCATTTCATTCTACATGGTTATTAAATGCGTTGTTTCCATTTCACACATTTAGGTTTCCATATTTATTTATTAATACTTATAATGTCTTTGTGTCCTTTTTCTACGTTGAACATTTTTTGTGTAAGAGAATAGTACATTTTCAGATACCCCCTGCCTCTTTGGGTACTATTGACCTTGTCCGCCCCCGTCTGCAAACTGGCGCTCAGTCTGTCCCTTTCTAATATCAATAGGGAAGGGGTTCTGTATGGTGTATGTTACATGTATATCAAGTATGTCCATTACACTACATATCTCCCAAAATCACATGATGACAGTGTATATTCAGCACATCAACTTCATTAACACAATGGTATGATTAAGTTCCCCTTCCAAAAACCTATACAATTCACTACAAAAAAAACTTTGTTAAGGAGATGTTATGGTTAAGTTGCCCACCTGTAAAATTCACTACAAAAAAAACTTTGTTAAGGGGACATTATGGTTAAGTTGCCCTACCAAAAACCTGTGCACTTCACTAAAAAAAAACTTTTCCACCTCCCCATTATAGTTCAAATTAAAACCGAAAAACCCCTGAAATTCGCCAGTTATGGTAAACTAAGCCACCATACCTGCCATCACCATTGTGCACTGCTAACACTAACACCCAGAACATGAACAATGGCATCACAAATGTCATTGATGACATCACTGACGACATCACATGTTTAGCCCCTTTGTTTTCGTTCTCTGCCATACATATATATGTCCATTCAGTAAAAAAACTTTGTTAAAGGGATGTTACACTTCACATTGAAACCAAAAAACACTGCACATTCCCCAATTATGCTAAGCTAAATAACCATAACTTGCACCACCTACGTGCATTGTTAAGCCTAACACCCAGGACAGTGATATATATTATTTATTTATTTTTTTCTCTGGAAACTCTTTGCTAAAGGGACATTATTGTTAAGTTGCACTAATAAAAACCTAAGAAATTCAACGAAAAAACTTTGATAAAGGGACATTATGGTTACAAGTAAAACTGAGAAAAAGCCAGAAATGTACCAGTTATGGTAAGCTAAGCAACCATGACTCACACCACCACCGTGCACTGCTAAGACTAGCATGCAGGACATCAAATATGACATCACACATGTAATTGATGACATCACTGATGACATCACATATGTGGGCCACTTGTTTTTGTTCAGTGACATATATAGTCCAGTTGTTTTTGTCCACAGACAGTGAGCATTTTACAATTTGAATGTGATATATATGTAGATGTTAACCTTGTCCTATGTTGTTAAGGAACTTTACTTAGGGTTTGGTTTTAGCTCATGGTGCACATATGTGGGGCAATAAGCAGGCCTCAAACACACAATTCAGTTGTATATATGAAAATGAACTTTAATGTTATTGACATTTTCTGGTGATGTTGTTTCTTTCTTCCTTACTTTATTTTCACTGTATGTGTGTCTGATGTGTATGAATCGTGGGTCTTCATATGTAGTGTTTGTAAAAACACAAGTATGTAGTAAGTCTTTAATTATTAGCTATTGGTTCCATGTTTAACATTATTCAAAACTATAATAAGGAAGCATTCATTATTTTACTATCCAAAATGACCAGATTAAAAATGTTGTACTTGTATGGTGCATGATGCAGCCATTGTCTATGTGTATGTATGATTAGGTTCCTGTATTAACAACAACAATCCAGTATAATGTTTTATTTAGATGACTACATTCCTTAATACATTAAGTAGTTCATGCTATGGATCCAGATCACCCCTGACATGTTGTTACCAACATTATGAACACAACCCCTTGGAGGGACTTTTCATCAAAATTAATTTAATTTGTGATGTCATCAATGACATTTGTGATGTCATCTTTGGGTTTTACCAGTGCACGGTGGTGGTGCGAGTTATGGTTGCTTAGTTTACCATAACTGGCGAATTTCTGGGGGGGTATTAGGTTTTACTTGTAACCATAATATCCCTGTAGCAAAGTTGTTTCATTGAATTTCATAGGTTTTTATTAGTGCAACTTAACCATAACGTGCCTTTAACAAAGTATTTTCAGTGAATTTCATAGGTTTCAATTAGTGCAACTTAACCATAATGTCCCTTTAAGTTTTTTCAGTGAATTTCATGGGATTTTATTAGTGCAACTTAACCATAATGTCCCATTAACACAGTTCTTTCAGTGAATTTCATAGACTTTTACCAGTGCACCCTTAATTTCCAACAGTTTACTAATATAATACTTACCCCAATATAGCAACATTTTGTCCAATTTACAATGTTTCACCTCAAAACTCTGTCGTTTCGCACCTTCTAGCATGATTTTTAACACTTCTAACACTTCTATACATGTTTTACAACTTCTTCTGTGTTCGTTGACATCCGTCAAATGTCTGACGTCATTGCAGACTTGCCGGACATTGTCACATGACCACACGCTCATGCGCAGCATGATGACGTGTCTGCCATCCAGTTCACACTTTGCAATCGGGTCCCTGCTTCGCAAACCATTCAGAACTGCATTTTCTGCTGATCTAGGAATTTTCAAGCTTAAAAAGTACCCTTGTACAGTTCCTACACCTATTCTTGCTCATTATCCATTAACAGTATAGAACAAAGCACTTACTTGGAAGAATATTAGCAAAACTGCTATTCATTTTTAAAATGGCATCAGCTATTATCATCCCTCCTCCCCAAGAGCCACCACCACCACCTGGAGGACCTACACAGCAAAAAAGTTCAGTATGTCCAAAGACAATGAAGAGGACCAAGAAGATGAGGTAGAGGAAGTGCTTACCTCTAGCAGCCAGAGAGGATCATGGGTGTGGCAGTTATTTACCACTGTTGGGAATGCACCAAAGACTAAAGCTCCCAAAGTACAATGCTCTCAGTGCAACATTGTACTCAGTCACGGACTACCTGGACAGTACTCCTATGGGACCACCTCCACACACCGTAATACCTAATCCAAACATTGCAATGATCTCAGAAAAGTTGTTCCTTTCTTAGCAAGTAGTAGGCTGTCTTCCTCCACCTCATCTTCCTCAAACAATACTGTAACCACACAGCCTACTTCTGTGGGACACGAAATACCACCAGCTACCTTGCAAGCGATACAATAGGCTGTTGATCCATATCTTTTGAAGACAACAGTACTATTTATATACTGCAACACACCACTCTGCAGGGGGGAGCAATTTCAAAGTGCTTTTGAAGCTGAAATCAAGGAGCATGAGAAACACTTCCCGCTACCTTACGTGTAACACGCAAGTAACATCTTTTCATGTCCAGCTAACCCTCCATTTTATTAGTTTGTGCCTCTTCTCTCATTTCCATACCCACCATACTTTCTGACGTCTCCTGCAAAAATGAAAGAATCAAAGGTTACTTTAGGAACCACCTTTCACAGTTAAAAAATAGAACAAGAAAAAATAATCTTATATACTCATCTACTTCACATTTCTCAATGAAGTAGATAGACTCAAAAATATTCTCCAACATTTCCGTTAGCATTTTGTGTTATGCTAATGGGAATAATGTGGCGTTCATCCCCCATACCAAGGTCAGCCCAAGTTATCGGCCCAAGTGAAGCGAGGGCGGATAACAAGGGTTCCAGGCTGTTATCCCCGGTTCCAGTCCCTGCAACAGGGATGAAGGCCATTAGCCCCCGGGTTGCCAAAATGGTAACGCAGGGTAATAAAAAAGGAATTTTAATTCCAACAGTGGATTAAAGGAATTTAATTACAACACCATAGGAAGGAAAATCCTTTTCCAATTTAGCCATTTAGGAAAGGGAAGGAGCAAATGCGGCAATGGCACCCGTGACTGAGAGAAATAAGGTAAATAGGGGATGGAAAAGTAACAAGAAATGGGACATAGGGTGTGGGGGAAGATGGCGGCCGGGAAAGCCGGCCATCAGGCGGCTTGGAACGCAGGCTTTTACCTGGTTCAGGCCCGCGTTCCTAGTCAAATTATTGTCTGGCTCCCCTGCCCAGGGTGCTATTGAACAATTGTATACTAGAGAAAAATATAAAAGGACAGAAACAACTTTCTTTCCCAAATACTTCAACTAACATAAAATAAGGAACCATCATCTATTAACCTTTATAACTATCCATGGTCTCCACAGTCCCCTTTCTAGGCCATTGATCATTAAAAGATCCAAATGGCAGGTGCACACCATCACACAAGGCAGCCCTTCTACTCTGGTTAATGTTATATTTGTATCACTCCCTCAATGCCTGCTTTCAAACAGTCACACATCCACCCAATAATCACTATCAAAAATGTACATATAACCCTATGACAATACTAAGCTTCCACACACCAACTGCCATTTAACCATCTTCTACAAACCTTTTGCATCTGCATTTCCCTTACTTAAACACAAAATTATACACAATTCTCCTATTAATGCACATATGCATTGTGCAGTGAGAGAAGTGAACAAATAGAAGGGGCAGTACGAATGGGCAAGTGCTCATGAGAACCCAGGAGGAAAATGCCAAAGAATGCCAAGGTCAGACACCGCTGGCTAACTAGTGGAGCAGAGGAGTCCCAAGGTTGGGATGCATCTTAACCATAAGATCACTTTAACACATTTATTTTCTGTCAGTTTAATAGGTTTCTATAAGTCAAAATGTTTCATGGTGTTACATCACTGTATATAAGTTATTAATAATTCCTCTTTTTATATATGAACCTCCTTTAAAAACATATTGTTTGCAACACATACTACTGTATGTCATTATCAGCAGCGCATGATGGGGACGGAAATCATTGTTCAATTGCATATGGCATAAGGCTCCACCATGACCCCAGCCAAACCAAAGCATAATTCTCCACCATGACCCCAGCCATACCAAAACACCACTATAATTCACTATAATTCACTATACCTGCCCTGCATTACAGCTCAGCGTCCTCTATACCCTAAAAATGTAACCAATGGCCAGTGCTCATTGTTTGCAGCCATGGCCATTCTCCAAATCAATTGGGCATAGGTTTTGCCTATGCCACATTCCCCAAAAGGCAAATCAGAGTACACAATTGCATTTGCCGAGGGCCAGGCCCACACACCAAATGTATATCACTAGATGTTCTACCTATATTCTTACACTTTTCAAAAATAAAACACAAGACATATTTCCCAAAACATGCTTTCAGGTCCTTGCTAATCCTCGACGAGTACGTTTATTGTAATCTTGTCCACCACTTCAGGCTGTTACAGCAAGCAGAATATTTATGCCCATTCAATCCTACCTTTTCGGCCATGCTGCATGCCCTAATAACCAAATTATAGTATACATTTCTTCTTGCTAATGGCCAGGCCCTTTGCCCAGACACCAATCTTACATCACTGTGTTGTGTACTTACATTTTACAATTTTGAAAACAAATAAAACACAGGACATATTTGCAAAACCATGCTTTCAAGTTCTTGCTGTCCCTCCTCATGCATATTGCTACAATCCCATCCAGCAATTCAACCTGTACCCGCAAGCAGGTTTTTTCCCCCTATTCAAACCTATCACAATTTCGAAAAACGTTACCGCATAGCCGGTCCCTAGTGGCCATGCCCAAATTAACTCCATTGCTGGTCCTTCGTGTTTTTTCTTGCTGTATCTGGTGGCAAGCAAACTATACAGACAGGTACAGAACAATCAGTATTTTTGTTTTATGTGATTGACATAATTAACATAGTGGGACAATAATCCTGATTTTTGATTTTTCTGTTTGATCATTTTGTATCCACTGATTTGGGGTTGCGTGATAGTATAATCATTATGCTTTATATGAAATAGTATTGGTTATTTTAAAGGGTTTGCCCTGAAGATGGACAATGTCCGAAATGCATAGGCTGACCCATGTCATGTGTGTATAATTAAAATGTTCACGTTTTAAGAATCATGGTAGTTTTCTGATATTTTGCACGAAAATTGACCATGACAGATTGTCATATAAATGTGAAGCTCCTTTAAGCAGATTGTGAGCACATGGCTTTCTAAAGGACACCCTCTAGAATAATTTAGTCTATACTTTTTACCCTAGTGCCTGGGTTTTTTCGACAGTGCTCATCATACAGTAGAAGGACTTAGACATGAGTGTGTAGCTTTGATTGCATATTTATAAGTAGTGGTGTCCACCTTTCCTCATTTTTATTTGGTAATGGAATTACCCACACTTTTTACTGAACCTCCAAACTCGTAATGAGGCCTATATCTCTTTGTATCAGCTGTAGTGACTTTCAGCACATCAGTGGCTTGAAAGGTCATTTGTGGTCTTGATTGAGACTGGAAGTCTTTCAAAAATGCTTCACTCCAACTTAGCACATATGAGGTTGCTAGCCCGTAATGGGTGAATGGGCTAGCATCCACTAATTATGACATAACTTGTAACCAAAACAAATGCTGGAAACGTTAGGAGACATGAGTGTTCTCTCTCCCTGAAGGAACATTTACCAGCTGTACATGCTCAATGGATATGCCTGGCTGTGGCCTACGGATTCCGTACCCAGGCATGACCCTAGGCATGCTGGCTGGTGTGCTGCAGGGAGAGGGTGCACACCTGCCACGAATCCTCACTAAACAGCTGAATGGAATGATTGAGGCATTAATGTTTCAGATCTGCAGACATGTGTAATACTCTCAAATATGATACTTCCAAGGCTTCCTGGTGGATGTGGTATCTGGCAGTGAGCAGTTGGAACATGTTGAGCGAGGCAGGTACACAATGTATGTGTGTGCATTTGAATCAAAACATGTGTGTTTGTTTACATGTCTGTGTGTGTGTGCCCAGGGAAATGACGATTTGTGGCACATGTGTATGGGAATCATCTGGATGTGTTACAGTGGCAATGCAAGCATATATTGGTTGCCATATGTGCTTTACAGGGCAATTATGAAATATATTAAGTGACATGCATTATGAAAACCTATGTTACTGAGCAATCCTCCACATCAGTTGGGGCATACATCACGAACACAGTAGGATCGATGCAAACTAGCATCAGTGCCACGTGCTCTCAGAATTAGTGCAACCACCATACACAATACGTATTTTTTTTAAATAATGATTCATCGTAAAAGAACCACAAGTCTTAAAATTAGAAAGTCATTATATTGGAAAATGCAAATCACACACATAATAATCAGACGGAGGAAAACAGAGAACATGGTCAATCCGTTTTTTTATAGAACCATAGAACCCTATCCTTCTTCAGAGCACGTCTACACCAATCAAATCAAACAATGCGTAAAACAAAATGTAACACTAATAAAAAGAAAGAAACAAAAAACACCCATGAAAAAACACACAAAGACAAGGAAAAAAGAAACAAAATGTTTGAACAAAGAAGTGGGGCATTATTGGTTTCTAGATTGGATATAAATACACAAATACAGGGTATGGTGGGTTTGTCAATGTTTTCTATAGACATGGGTTTAGAATAGAAGCTTTTATTTTGGAGAACACAGAATCTTGATTCATCTAAAGGGTCACACAAGACAATATAAATTTGAGATGAAAAAGTAAGTGAACATTTTAATTGCCACTAGCTGATATACCTGGCGTTGTTCGGGATGCCATTTCATCATAGGTACTATTTGTTAGAAATCTCTTGCGGAAGGCAGTTTTACGCTTTTCATAAAGGCTGCATAAGAAAGGTGAAAATAAAAATTCACAACATTTTTCAATTATTTAATATTAAAACAATGTTTTCTTATAAAGACTACACAACACCATTGTTTGTTCTATTTCTTAAAAACTCATGGAGGTTCCTGAGCAGCACGATAGCTGACATGATGCCAATGGTGCCAATAACTATGGACCTAAATTTGAATATTACCAAAGTACATGTTCATTGTAAGGCTTGTTTATAAAGAACATTGTTTGTTTTTCCAGGTGGAGCAAAGATATACAGTTCATTCATGGAACCCACTCTAGAACACGCAACATATAACTGCACATGGGAGAAACATGAAGATTCCAAGTTGGTACGAGTCTACTTGACTGACTGGCTCTGTGCCTTGTTGATTGTGATACCGAGTGCCAGCCTGACTGGAAAATGTAGGTGCTTGAAACTGAATGGCATATCTGTCAGAATGAGTGGAATGTGGGGGATGAATACATCTTCTCCTTTTCCCTTCCCGGACAAAAATGTCACTTCAAATAATTTGGGCATCAATCTTTGGACTCACAGCCATGTGCATACACAGCCTAGGTGGGTCGAGATTGCTGAGGAGCATTATGGGTGAACCAACTTTCAGTTGGAGGTGATATGGTGGCATTCCCAGGAGGTCAGGTGAGTCAAGAAATTCTGTTGGAAAGTTTACAGTTTTGTCTGTATCCACCACTGTATCGATTGAGTTGTACTCCGTAACTGTGACTGGAAGCATATCCTGAATCTGATTATCAATTTCATTATCAGAATAAATTTCAGAAGCAAGGATTGCTCATTCACACAGGCACTTGTGAAATAACACTCCAGCACTTTTCGTAAGAGAGTAACAGAAATGCCTGTTGCACCTCTTCATATAGAAACAATTTGGAAAACTTCTGGTATGATACCGGCCTTCACCTTCGCCACGCAGGTCCATTCGACTCCCATACCCCTCGCCTTCACCTACCATATACTCTCCCTTACGCCTCTCATACGGCTTTGCCTACCATGTGCCAACGCTTCACCAAGTCACAAACCCACAAGCAAACAAGGTTTAACTTTTATATATGTAGATTAGGAGTCCACTTAAAGCAAAGTGTTTTATTTTATTTTTTCTCAGCAATGATATTTAGAAAAATGCCACTGTTTAATTCAATTGATACATTTTTCTTTGGAATAAAGTGGAAAAACAACCTTCCTATTCTATTTCAAAGGGTCTAAAACTCTATTCAGGTCTTCTCTTGTTTTATGTAAACTATGTTTTTTCAAAGATCAAGAAGTTTATCCATTGCTGCAAGTCTGCGAAACACATTGAACACCATGCCACAAATCCAGGTGTAAACTGCTCTTATGTATAAACTCGTGTATGGTCACAATATAAATAAATTATCATATCATATGATATCCTGTGAAAAAGATTAATTCATGTGGTTACTGTTAGAGAGTAATATGACCTGCACATTCAAATTCTCTGACATACTTACACAAAGTGTTCCGTACAGGCCCAATCCCCATTTAGTGGTATAGCTTTTAAAATGTTCACCAAAAGACTTTCAATTTCAATCAGGACTTTAACTAGATATTGGGCCATATATCGAAATGTACATGGGTTGTTGTACTCACTTTTAATTAGTCTTTTAAAGGTGCATGGACAGATAGGAACATTAACAGATCTAGGCAGGTCAACCAAGTAAGCTCTGAGCCCAGTCTGTGCTCTGCTTTCAAAATCCCTCTCAGGACATCTGGTTATGTATAGCGAAAAGCTTCTGAATTAGGCTCCCTCTGGAAAAGGCAGATTTGCAGGATTTCCAGAGGATTTGCAACAGGTACATACAGGTGCAACCCCAAACAGCAATTCTCCGGTCGGATACACTTTTTTTCTGTGCAGATTTTCCCTGAACTCTCCAAATTTTGTTTGTTTAACCGTAAATAATTGATAAACTACACACATGCAGCATCAATTGATGCAGCACTTTGTCATTGGATAGGGCCTATGATAGGCTCTTTTCAGATACTTTGGCTTCATTACGAGCTTGCCGGTCCAGATACAACGGTACCGGTAAGCTAACCGGTACCATTGTAGCCGGATCTGCAAACTCTGAGTTGTGCTCGCACCCGATCTGGCGGAATGAAAGGCACCCACGAGCACAGCATGCCTGTAGCACAGGCACCGTTACGGACAGTGCCGGTGCTACAGGCATCCCCATTACCATTGAGACCTATTAGGCTCAAATGGGAATGGGGATCACCGATACTGGCACCTGCGAAAAGGCAATTACCAAGTCCGGCGTGGCCAGAATACCCCATTAATTGGCCATTCGTGGGTGGCAGACTTTCTTGAAGTTTGGAGGCTACCTCCAACCTTGTAATGAGGCCCACTGACACTCTGGGTCTCATTACGAGTATGGAGGTAGCCATGGTGATATTAGCGCCATGGCTGCCTCCATACCGCAATCCCGGCCCGGGTTCCTCGAATGAGGAATTACCGGGCCATCGTAACCTTGGTGGACCCGGTAATTCCCCGTCCGAGGAACCCGGACCCGGTCCATCCCCATTCCCATTCGAGCCCCCATAGGGCTCAATGGGAATGGGGATGGAGCTAACAACGGGCCCATTAATGACGGGCCCGTGGTTAGCTCCCTGGTCCCCTCGCGGGACCCGGTAAGGACGCCTGTTTTTTGCAGGCGCTCATTGCGGGTCCCGCGAGGAGACCTTGTAATAGGGCGGAACGGGTTTACTGGCACCTTTACCGGTGTCGGTAAACCCGTTCCGCCAACCTTATAGTGAGGGCCTCTGACCTGTCCACCCCTTTGTTGTGATTGTCCAATATATTGTTACATGTCACTTGGGGAACACTTTATTTCCTTCAATCCAGCATTCTTACCAAATTGAACTAAAATCTATTTTTCTCTCATAATTTGTTGTATGGACCTGAAATTATATTGAAATGCATTCAAAGTTGTACACACATTCTGAACTCATGGACGTCCTTCATGTTCCAATAATCAGTACTATGAGAATGTTATTGAAATAAGTACATTTATTAATAGGTCACACATATTAATGCATTGTGTGTATTAAGAGTGTGATCTGGAGTGCTTTGATGAATTCTATTCTGTTTTCAGTTCTTAAATCAATCATAGCATTCAAATGTTATAGATGATAATATGACTTATATTTGGTGCCTTCCAAATTAATTGGTTAACTTCATTTTTCAAAAGCTGTATGTTGCATATTTTATGGGGGTCTATCATTATCAAAATGTGCTGGATAAATTCATCTGAGACCCAGGCCATGAAGCAGACACACATTAGTTTGTTGATGTGCCTCAGGTCAAAAGTGCCATGGTTGTATGGCTTTGTGGTATTTAGAAAAATGTTAATTAAAGAAGCACACCCAAGAATGTTTCACCCAGCATTCCTCATACATCTTGAATTTAAGGACTTGATTTTCTTGTATTTTTTAAACTGGAACATATTCTCTGAATGCTCACAACTGTCTCTGTTTATCTCAGCTAATGGATTAATGTTTATTCTACTGAAAAGCTATCCTCTGTAAAACACCTTAATTGCTGAGCACTGAAGGTGTCTCGGGCAGATAGCTAAGGGGCAACATGGTCACCTTGGAAGCAAGATGACGCAGAGCACCACAGGTTGGATCCCCAGGTCTGCACTTCGAAACCTCTGGGTATATAGCACATTATAAATAACCGTGTATAATAAAAAAGAAGCATAGGCCAGATTTACAAGATGCCAGCTACATTTACCACTTAAAGTGACATACATAGAAAACAATCCTATTGTTGTACTTTTTACTTAACAATAACCTAGTGTATGAATTATGAACAAATTTCATTCAATCACATAACTTGCATTGATTTTTCATTTTCTTGCAGAATATGAGAACACACTTTATGGATAATGTATGTAACATGGCTGCACAAATAAACACTGTTTGATCCAGACATTGCTCGGAAAAAATTTATGTTGTGACATGTTAACATCATGGGGATGAAAAACCATGCACAATGCATTGTGTTTAGTGAGGAATGTGTTATTCAAAATAAAGAAACTTGAAAACAAATAGATCTGTACGTTCCTTCAGAACTTTCCCTACCATACCCTTCATTTTCTCTACTTCATCTTATCCGTACCCTCATTACCTTCTCTTAACCATCCCCATCTATGCAACTTTATTAGGGGCCAAAGATGTGGAGAGAAACCTTTGGGCAAATGGACATGTAGTCCTTTTACCCAACACAATTCAATATTCATGAACAATCATTAATGGATATCCATCAACCACCATAAATCCATGCATCCTGTGTGTGTCTTGAAATAAACCATCCAACATATGAACATCCCTGGAATTGCAAGTCTCTGTAGGCTCAGCACACTCCTCAAAATGTGTCTCCCAGTTCTTCCCATGATATTTAAACATTTTGGATTCACACACTGTAAGTTCCATATTTCTACAGTTTGAGGTCCCTCAGTGAAATGGAAGAAAGAAAAGCGTGGGCCCAAAAAAAGAGGAACGTTCAAAGATGTAAACCACAGAAAAGGAAAACATGGTATTTGCAGCTCTATCCTGAAACAACGATGGGTATGAAGATACACATGAGTGCAATTGATGAGTTTTGACAGTGGAGTTGCTGGCTTCTCTTTTCATCTTCAACCCTATGAGCACATGCACTTTGTGGTCCCACATCCACTCGTCAGTCCCTGTGTGCCACAGTGTCTCCATGAGCCTCCGACACACTGCTTGGCCACCAAGAGTCAGCACTTACTCTTTTGAAAGCCACCAATAGCAGTAGCCCCAGTGCTGGTGTCAGCTATCAGGGCTCTGGGGGTATGCTGAGGTTCGACCATATCTCACTTTGTAGGCAAACTTGCGGAAAAATGCACTACTCTGAAATCAAAACTTAGGGCCTCTTCACAAGTGTGGCATTGCAGGAAAAACATCTGGTATATCACCACACCGCCGTACTGCGACTTTGGTGGTAATGTGGAGGATTTTCCTCCAGCAAAATGCTGGAGGAAAATCCACCATTTTACTGCCAAAAAAGGTGAAAATGGCAGAATTACCACCAGCGCAAATTCTACTGAAATCTCCATGCAGTCTCGAGGACTTCAAACAAATTGAGCTTTAATCTGCCTATCAATACTTGTAATCCTGCAGTAAATCCACAGGACCAAGTGGCGCTAACGATAATTCAGTTTGGTGGTATTTTGCCAGATTTTTCACCGAAATACCATTGAAGTTCTAATGAGACTCTTAGGCCCTCATTACAAGTCAGGCGTTAAGGGTTTAACGGCGCCATCGGCGCCGTTAACCCTTAACGCCTGATTCACACTTTAACGCATGCTTTTTGCAGGCGTTAAAGTCCCAGGTGCTAAGCGACCTTGGTGCTAATTACGGCACCGTAATTTACGGTGCCGTAATTAGCGCCTTCCCCATCCCCATTATGCCCTATGGGGCAAAAATGGGAATGGGGAAGGGCAAATGGTGAATGGGGAATTACCGCCCCACTCACCTTGGAATGGGGCGGTAATTCCGCCATCCACCATGGCGGAATCCGGCATGGACCATGGTGCTAATAGCACCATGGTCCACTGCCTGACTTGTAATGAGGGCCTTAGACTGGAAGGACCAAAATGAGACAATCAACATTGTTCCTCCAGGTTCCAACAGAAGAGAAGCAGAGAGACAGAGAGAGGGCGGGGGAGGTATGGGGGAGAGAGAGAGAATGAGCGATAGATAGGAGAACAAAGAGCTCTGCTACTTTATCTCATTTGAACAGGCTGTGGTACACACCAAATGACAAAAATTTGCAGGGGACTACTGGCTTCGATCATCCTGTCCCCATGGCAATGATCCAACAGAGAGAAGCATTTCTTATCGATTTTCTTATAAGGATCTTATAAAAAACGTATGACACCTTGCAAATGTCCTTAAAAACGTATACGACTTTATATGGGGGTATCCAGCTTGTTCACTAAAGGGCTGAATCTACTACATAAGTCTCATACAGTGGGAGAACTATCCATGGGAATGAGCGGGTAGTGGACTTGTGTGTGAATTTGAGTTGAAATAAACATGGGTTTTAAAATGTACTTTTTATTTCTTACTTTTCTACTGTAACACATGATACATAGCTCTTTATTGACATTACCGCTATGAAGCATTTGCCTCATGGGATTGAAATCCTAGTTTGAAATATAAGTAAAACTGCATGTATCATGAGGCAAAGACTAAAACTGGACCACAGAGGCTTCACACACCTGACATGGCAGATTTAGTGACTGACTAACGGACTTTAGGACAGTCAACACTTCATCATTAAATTCAAGTAGCTTGGAGGGCCATACAAAATGCCCTGAAAGATTGCATTGAGCCCATAGTTCGCTTGTTCTGCACCACTGATTTATAGCAATTAAGTATTAGGGTGTTGTATACATTCTTAATAGTGTTCCCGAAATCACACTAGTTTTTCACAAATTCTTTGTGAGCTACTAGATGGAATCTTACAAGGCATTTTTTGGGGAGAAGTCCCATATGTCCACAATGATGCATTACCCCGCTATAGCTGTGAAAGTGGCTACATTCCTTTCATGGGGAAGTGTGACAAATCATCTTCAGGGGTACCAGTGATCCAAGGATGAATATCAGTTTTTAAACCATCAATCAGCTCCACATCTCTAATACACCAGAAGGGATCCAAACAGATTGGAATAACCAGCAAACTATAAACCTCCTTGTCCAATTTTAGTAACATGGGGGGACCGGCAGGCTTATCTCCAAAAGGTTGTGGATCGTTGGTTAGTTGCTACACAGCGAAAATACACTTATTAACCAATGATAAAAGGAGTGTCCAGTCAAGGTTGTATTAAAAATATCTACTTTATTAATCAAAGCAAACAGTCTAATGACACTATGAAATACAACCCACCCTGTAAAGGAATGCAGAGGACAGACAGTTTCAAAGAAAGAAAAGGGATGCACTCTGGTTACTGACAGGAGGGGAGTCGGTATGGTTAATAACCCCAACAGTTTGTTAAGGTTTCTTGGCTTGAGCACAAAGGGAACAATTAGTCTTAACATTTCTCTTAGGGCCTTCTGGGAAGGACCTGGGGAACATCGCCACAAAGTACCTTGTGCTGTAGATGTTCTTGGTGCTCTACATGGTTGAGTCGGCTTCAAGGCACTTTTCAGGCTTCTGTGACAGAGTTTGATATGGGAGTCGCTGCGGGTATCAGGCGGCAAGGCGGTTCGGCAGGCTCTGCTGGACGAATGGCTTTAGGCTGGCCTACACAGTGGCTTGGGCCCAGGAATCACTGTCTCTGTGCTGATTGGCGCTTCAGAATCACTGGTCAAGATGTTTAGATGTCTTTAAGTGATGGCAGATTGACAACGGTCAGCGTTGCCATCGGTTGCGGATCGAGGAACTGAACTTGCTCAAAAATGTTCTTCAAGGCAGACGTCGGCAGAGGATCATTGCGGAACTTCTCCCAGCTTATTCCATAGGCTTGAGTCATCCTTTAAAGTGGATGGCTCAAAGCTGAGGGGTATGTTGCAGGCAGCTGCCTTGCACTTGGCAGTAGGTTCAGAGACCTTCTGGCACTTCCTATCAAGGAAGCTTGCTGCAGAGTCAAGCAGGCCACGCTGTGTGCTGCCTGGGTACCGGTTCTGAAGTGGCTGGAGGGTCCTCTGAGTTCTGTTTCTCCATCTGATCCCTGGGAGAAGATTAGGGGAAGGAAATCCTTGCCTTCTTTCACTGGCGGAATATGTAAGGCAGACTGTACCTTCAACCAGGGTCCAAGGTTGAGTTCTTCTTTGTTACTTTAAGTGATGTCTTCAGATGGTTTGCCAAAGGAGGGCTTCTGCCCTCTTTTAAATCCAAGTGGGCTACAGTAATTGGTTTAGGCTAAGCCTACCTTAATGAACCAATCCTCGGATCCCTAACAACAATTTATATATGCGTGAGGTCATATCCATATTGATTTGCAACAGGAACAGGTAAAGGGGTGAAAACAGGAACCAGGGTCTCCCTAAACCAATATGGTGGTAACATTCTTTCAACAGAAAGAGCTCTGGGCACACTCCCTTGTGATACTAAGTACCACCCATCTTCCTGTCTGTTGTTGATCAAAGAGTCTCTCTTGTGAATGGCTTGCTCTGTGGTTCCTGATTAAAGCATCAGATCTCACTTGAAGTTGCGGCGAGACCATACTGTTGGGCTCCTGCAAACCATATTCTCATACCTTATGAATGGGGTCCCCCTAGTGAGGTGGCCTACTGTAAACAACAGTCCTAGACATGACCGTTCATTTTGTTTGATACTGAGGGCAAGAGCTGACTTCAGGTTAAGAAAGTTACATATGAAAGGATGTTGGGTTTCCTGTTTCCTTTGTTAACCTCTGAAGCCAGGCCCCATGTGGGCCGGTCTGAAGTACCCTCTATTGGTATGTTAATCGCTGCCACCAGCTGCCGGGCCTTACAAAATAGCAGGGCGGATCCATGGAGCCTTTGTTAGTTAATCAGGCTGACCATGGCAGGAGGAACGTTGGTCCTCCCCCTTCCTGGAGATAACATTGTGCACCCCTGGCTGTCACATTCAAACTAAATATGGGACTGTGCCTGGAGGCTGTGTATACCCAGAGTAAGCAACTCTATGCATTTGATTTCGTGTGAGCAGAGGGACATGTTTGTGGACTAGCCCCACACATTTTCCTGAGGTTGGCCTACCATGATTCCATTGAATCATATATTTCAATAATGCCAAGGCAAGCGTACACCCACCATGGGGATGGTCACATTCCTCACAGGAAGAGAACATGAAATAGCTCAAACGATGATTTTCTATGCACCTAATACACTAGACATGTCTCACATTGTGTGTGCAGCAACTAAATTGATCAATTGATCTGCTTTTTGATACATAAGGTACAGCCACTGGTAACCCTCCACCCTGCTGTAGCTACAAGACACAGACCTTACTGCAGAGGTCTTCACACTGTGGGGCACGCCCCACCGCGGGCCTGCTGACACATTCCCGGGGGTGGGGGAGGAGTGTCCCCAGAGTGAGTTATTTTTTTTTGTTAAGGGAGGAATGAAAAAGGGGATGGTACCCAGGGTCGGGCTGGGGAATGAAAGAGTCTCGGGCATCCGTGAAAAAATGGCCCACCGTTGCAAATGATGAAGTAACTTATCAAACTGGCGCACATGGACCAAAAAACTGGCCCACTTTGAACCAAAAAACTGGCCCACACTAGTATTTTGTGTTTTTGGTTCAGGTATTGCCCTATTGCCGTAGAGGTCAGTCAATACTGCGCCCTTGCACCCAACATAAATCCTGACTATTATTATGCTGAGGAGAGCAGGTGTTGCAGGGGTGTCCCCTGCTCCCATTAGTCAGTGTAATGGGTGTCAGGTATGCGGGGGTGTCCCCCACTTATATTAGATGGTAACGGGGGACAATAAAGAATACAAGTACAAAGAACAATAGAGCCTCTGGAGCCAGTTCTGACCCACATTAGTGGAAAAGAACTGAGGCTGCAGGGATAGAGGAGAGGCGGCAGCACACACAGAAGTGTGCCATCAAAAAGGTGAGTGGGTAGGGGGGAGGTAGGTAGGGGGATACGGGAGACAGTGATCTATGTGATCACTGTGTTGCGACGTAATGGAAGTTGGCATTTTGAAAGTCAACATTATGGGCGGTGCAGTGATCACATAGATCCATGAAAAAGCAGGGCAGCGGGGAACCCTGGGCAGGTGTGGCTTGTTCATAATAGATGAAGGGGCGTCGACCCAGAGGTCCCCTCACCCATTGTGGAGTATGTGAGGAGCCAGCCCAGTGAAACACTGAGCGCTCCCTCACTTGCTCTTTCCAGCTGAGGGAGTGCTGCTGGGCTGGCTGAACTGTCATAGGGAAAAACAGTTTCCCTTTGCCAGTTCAGTTCCCCAGCCGTACATGCTCAATGAGCCATGCATGGCTGGGGGCACTTTGCTTCATCAGCTTTGCATAGCTCATTGGAAATGTTAGCTGGGGAACTGCATGTCTGTATGTACGATGGGGAGCTCCCGTGCCTCCTCATACATGCAGACAGAGCAGGCTGGAGCAGGGCGTTTCAGCACCCACACTCAGGCCCCTGCATGCAGGAACCAGGAAGCTCTTGCTTCTCGATTGCTGTTCATGATGCAGAAGCTGGAGCACTGGGGAGGGAACTTCAGGACTGGGGCAGAAGGTATGTTTATGTTCATTTATATTTTACTTATTTATGTGTATAGATGAGTGTATGCATTTATTATGAATGAGTGTATGATGATGGGTGCTCGTGTGAATGATAGAGTGCTTGCCTTGTGAATGTGTTTGTATTTGTATTGATCCGTGGAGCTGATTTCTGCAACTGGTGGGAGGGTTGTTCAACAAAGGCATTTTAAAAATGCCTTTGTTGCAGAATCCCCCTTACCCACCTGCCAAAATCAGCTCTCCTTCTCAGGCACTGTGGAGCCCAGGGGACAGGGATGGTATTGTTTTACTAGACATCTATCATAGATGTCCATTACAAAATATCATGCCTGTCTCCTGGGCCCCAATTGCAAACTGTTTGGCTTTTTATGCAATGTTTTTTTAAAGTGTGCTCTAAAATGTAACGTTTTAATTCATTATTTAAGTATTTAAAAGAAAATCCCACAGTGAGAACCTCCCTGCCCCCAAACACCCCTTTGTTGGATCGGCCCCCCTCGCTACGCTCGGGTGCTATGGCATATCTGGGAGAAATATTTATGTCCCTACACTTAAATAAGTCACCAGCCGCACCTGGCCCTGCAACTATGCTGGGAGTGGGGTGAGATGAGCCCAGGGCCTGTGGTGTGAGCAGGATGGGGGGAGCCATTGCATGGTGGTGGAAGCAGGGTGGGGAGAGTGCAAGGACATTGGTGGGAGCAGGGTGGGAGAGCCTCTGGTCTGTGGCGGGGTGAGGAGAGCCCAGGAACTGGTCTAGGAGTGGGGAGAGGGAGCCCAGAGACTGATAGGAGAAGATGGCGAGCCTAGGTACTATACTGGGAGTAGGGTGCAGTGATGGTGCGCGACAGTTCATAGCCATTTGGACTTCCTGTACATTTGACATTTTTTGGGGCCCGTCCTGCCCTCATTTTGCTAAGGAGGCGACGAGGCCAAAAACATTTGGAAACCACTGCCTTACAGGTTGCTTATGTGAGCACAGAACTACTGGAGCATTCCCTCGCAAGAGGCAAAGCCTGGCAAACAAACAGTCCAGGGAAACATATTAACCCTCCTCCTCTCTGTTTGTGTTTCTGTTATGAAGTCGAAAACGCCTACATCGCATCTGGTGGTATGAACTGTCGAATGTCCAGAGGGAGTGAACAAGTGGCGAAAATGAATGCCGTGCAATCTGTCGGCACCGTGCCGCAGCCCTCCGCTGTCCGCGTGCAAATGTTACAGTTAAACCGCAAGATTACTCCCGGAGCTGCTGCAGCAGGTGATTACACATAGATCGCGCGCGCACAGAAAGCTGCGTCAGAAACGCCTTCACGTTTGTGGTGAAGGCTGAAATAGTGCCGGATACAGTAGGGGTGCGGTTCCGATGGGCGCCATTCCACATCTAGAAATACCCAACTCGCGATTTTGCTCTAGTCCACTTATTTTCAAGATCGGTTCCCTCGTGTTGTCCCGCACAGAGAAGGTTAGGCGAGTTCTAGGCTTCAACGCTTGCAAGCACTGAATCAAACCGGCCTACAGTAAAATGTCACCTGCGTCAGGCAGGGACTCAGCCTGTCGCTAGCAAGATAGCTTCCAGTATCCCTCCATGGGTGTTTATTCATGTGTTTGCTACATTTTTGGACACACAAAACACGTTCTCCAACGAGCAACGAAGGACCGTGAAAAATAAAGGATAAAACAATATTATGTGAGATGATGCACCCCCCTGCTGTATTTTGGAAGCAAATTAGAAGTCACCGAGGGAGAAAATGGAGGGCCAACGCTGAAGGTCGAGTTCCCAGAAGCTCGTGGTACTCTGAGGTTACTTGCAATACGTATTATAACACATCTTTGTGTATCTATTTTGTACAGTTTCTTTTTCATTAAATGACATGGTAACGGCTTCAATCCTTGGGCTCTTGCGTATTCGCCAAGTTGTTGAATTGGAGAATTAATTGAGAATTTTCTCAGGTCAAAAACAACACTACACCACTTGGAATGTGTTGAAAGCACATACCTTAAGCAGTTTAATCCACCTAAAATCCGTCTTAAAATGAGTGGTCCCATCCAGACAGATGCATGCTATCTTATAGTAATATGCAGCACAGCGCTAAATAACTGCACTACTATTGATGTCTGCTTATAGGCCAATGAATGGCTGTATATTGCATGACAAGGCAAGGAGGCAAGTACTATGCGTCCTCCCTTTATGCAAACTTTTAGCAGAAATAACATATTTCAACATTTTCCAAACAAAGCACTGTTTCCCAAAGGTCCTGGAAATACATGTGTTATAGCCTTCTTTTGAGAATCCTGTGTTCGAGCAGCAGGCAGAGTGAGGTCATGGATGGAACTCTGAGCATGCCAGGCTGTGGAAGATTCCATAGTACCACTTAGACCCGAGAGAGCAAGTGGATGGAGGGACCAGTGGTTTCTACTTGATGCCATCTTGGCACATTCTTATTACTACATATGTGAAGACCTGGCAAACTTATTTAGAATAAACCACTCTCCTGTTGGCACCTGTCTTCAGAGTAATCCATGTGAGAATGCTTCTTTGCAAAACAAGCATTGTCAATGACAACAGTTTAGTCTTTTTGGGTAGGCATCTGAAAGACACTTGTCAGGCACTGTCGTGGTATTAACTGGCCATTGATGGTGGCATGTGCAAACTGCTGTGAGCATCTGGGCATCTATTAGCTGTGCCTGGCAAATGCCTACTACTTATACACAAGCCAACACTGTTGGCTTTGCTAATGCTTGTTTTTAACAGTACTTAGGTAAGGACACTCATAGTTCTTACAAATGTAGTGACTGAAGTCAGACCTGACTCGGGCATTTATATTACACCTGTAGCAGGTTTATAGCTCCAATTAAGTCGTTAACTCTCAGAGGACTCCATTGAAACAACTCTGGCATGCAGTTGTAGTGCAATGGTTGATGGTAAGTACGGTTGGAATAAAGCGTGCTGAAAGAGTTCCCACGCAGAGGCGTTTTGGGTGGGGAGGGGCAGCAAATGGGGGAGAATGGTCATGGGATTAACATGGCCATGGACAGGTAATGGGTGGGGGTGGAAACAAACAACACCAACAAGCTGTATGTCTCTCCTCATATACAATTTCTCCCTACCTGCATTCTAATGGAACAGTTTCGGCTTGTAGCCTGAACTAAAAAGGGTGGTTCTGCTAAAAGTCACCTTGAGCAGTGCAGACCCTACGTCCTCTGTTCATGATGTCAAGTAGTTCTGTTTGTCTTCCCTCATTCTTTGCTGATTTTTACAGATAAGAGGTGTTTCTCTTAGTGTCTCTTTTAAACTCGGTGGGCCTGATTCACAAGCCTTTTCCTATGGGATTGCGCCATTATACAACACTTCTGTGAATCAGGCCCTGTACCTTTATCTTTTCAAAGTGCTTTACAATTTGCCACACTGAGCTTTCTTCCCCTACTCGGAGCAGATCTAGGTATTCCATGGGTCCGGCTTTGAGCAGGTTCACTTGTGTGCAATCTAATTGAGGGGGCTGCCCACACCTCGTCTGAGCAATGACTCCAGGGTGCTAACCCTGCACAGAGATCATGGTGACCTGTCTTGCCTTAGGATCAAGTCTCCCTTTAAAGGTGTGGAACCACAATATTGAAGAGAAGCTTGCAGGCACCAAAGTCTGCAAAAACCATCCTTGCAGTCCATGCACTGGGTCACAGTCGTGTGGGCCTGATGTCACCATTATGGAACTTCTGTACCCAGTGGCAGACTGGCCTACAGGAAATTTGGGAGATTTCCCAGTGGGCCTCTTCTGTGTGGTTACACAGGTTTTGTGTTCCTCTTACCCCCTTTTCTAGTCATCATACCATCTTCCTTACACCTCTCTTCACCCCCACATCCCTTTGATGCAACGGATTTGTCATAAAGCTTCCAGTATGTTAGTCCTCACCGGTAGTACTTGTACCATGCCAATGCATTGTTATATTGAAATACTTTTTATTCTCATTTAGGGACACTTGCTTTACAATACATTATTTGGACCCATTGTTTCATATTTCCTTGAAGCGATAATCCACCTCCCCCAAACCTTACTTAGTGTGGTAGGGCTTGCTCGCCACATTCGCTCACACTGTGTAATATGGGTCCACTTTAAACAACATTTCTAGGACCATGCTTAGATCCCAGTCCACCTATGTCTGTGGCAGTCTATGTATTGGTTTCTATAATAATAGCTCCGCACTCAATGACAGAACTAAGACCACACGCTGCTTTGCTTCCTTGCTCAGTCCTGTAGCACCAAACTGGATTTCCAACCCCTGGTCGACTTACCGAACTCCCTCTTTTCCACTAACCTGTACCGCTGCTCCGTGCAAACCGGACCTGATGGCCTCACCCTGTCTTGCTCCTGCCACTGTTTGGGTACTGGCACTGTTTGGGTACTGGCAACTGGATACAGACCATTGTCCTGCCGTTTTACCTGCTCATTGACTTCTCTGTCTGCACCTCTGCTGTTTACCTGGTGAACCAAACCAGAGCCTGCCCACTGACTCAACCCTTATACAGTGATACCGTGTTGGTGTACATCTTAAAGTTTACAGGTGTTTTCGGGGGCCTGTCTGGTGCCTACCTTCTTTATGTTTGCACAGTGCCTCCTGGCTTCCTGTTACCTACTACGGCTATGGTTGAAAGCGCTTTCTCATCTCTTGGTTTGTAATTCCTCTGTACTTCTCTCTGTGTTCTTGACTATCTTTGCACAAACCTCTGCAGCACTGCCCTACTGTCTTAAATGTGTGTGGTCTCTGTACTGTAACATCCTTAGAATCGTGCTTCTTGACCTTGTCACCTCAGATCTGTTTTTTTTCTTCATATCTTAGTGGGCACAATCCCTTGTGGACTTTAATCACTACTTGCATGCACGTGCTGGCTTGAGCAATTTACTGCCCTATATATTAAGTATCTTGGGTGGAATTGGGTCTCCCCCAGGTACACACCTCTTCTGTTCACTTCTAAGTCTGAGGGAAGCTAGATATGTTAATGCATATATAATGTAGATCCTTCAACTTCTAAACTATTGTTTTTTTTGTTTTTCCTCTGAAGCCTTGGACACAACACTGTGAACTTCTTTCAACCTTTCTTTGCAATCCCTGGTTGTCACTGACATGCTGCCTGATGAGTTATGGGGGCAAGAGAAGGTTTGAAGGACATTACACAACAACTCTTTTTTATTTTATTTGTGATATATGGTTCAACAATTAACCTTCTACACAATACAAAACACACGACTTGTCACATATATATATATATATATATATATATAAATGCAGTTACGGTTAACTTGGTGTTTCCATAGGAAGAGCACTTTTTGGGCGGCTTATAACTTCGCTCCCCCTGCACGAATCCTCACCAAAATTTGCAAAACAAGTATATGGCCCACTCTGATTTTTTTTTGGTGAGGATTCGTCCGGGGGGGCGGCAAAGTTATAGGGGGGGTCCCAAAACTGTTTTTCTCCCATAGACTGAATGGGGAAAAAACTTTGCTCGCGCCTACAGCCCAAACCGCTGGACGGATTATCACCACATTTGGACCAGGAGTAGCAGCTTGGTCCTGAAAGCGTGCTTTTGCAGATTTGGTGAGAATCCGCCCAGTAGTTTTTTAAAAAATGACCAAAAAGTAGGTCATAAAAAATTAATGATATCTGTGTTCGGTCCGCGGACACACTTCCCTGTTCGCTCCGCGACACTGTCCTGACTGGCCAATCAGTTTGCGTGGTGTCTGCGGACAGGCGACGTGTTCGCTGATTGGACATGTGGAGCGTGAAGCGCGTCAGATTTTCGGTAGCGCCCTCCATCTTGGATTTGCGGACGTCCGCGGACAGCGCGGTGAAACTTGGTTCAAAATCTGTATTTAGTACAGTGTGTTGGTGTGTTGTAGTGTTTGGGGAGGGTGGGAGAGTATGAGATAGGTTGAAAGTTGTGTTTTTTTATGTGGTAGACGTTCTTGTTGTGTTGGATTTGTCTGCGGACATCACGTGTGTTCTGAATGTTCTAAATAAACTGAATGGGGGGTGTTCTTAGGACTCAATATGTGTCCGTTTTGTTCACAAGCAAGCTGAAACGGTTATAAGAACACTGGCGGTGTCCGGAAATGTTCGTAAATAAACAAAATGGGGGTGTCCTGAGGACGCTGTCCATATTGTTTGTTGTGAAGTTGAAAGTGTTCTAAGAACTCTTGCATTGTCCTGAAATGTTCGTAAATAAACAAAATGGGGGTGTTCTGAGGACGCTGTACATATTGTTCGTTGTCAAGTTGAAAGTGTTTTAAGAACTGTCGCGTTGTCCTGAAATGTTCGTAGGGGGTGTCCTGAAGACGCTGTCCGTATTGTTCGTTGTCAAGTTGAAAGTGTTCTAAGAAACCTCACGGTATCCCGAAATGTTCGTAAATAAACAAAATGGGGGTGTTCTGAGGACGATGTCCATATTATGTTTGTAAATAAATAAAATGAGGGTGTCCTGAGGACGCTGTCCATATTGTTCGTTGTCAAGTTGAAAGTGTTCTAAGAACTCTCGGGTTGTCCTGAAATGTTCGTAGGGGGTGTCCTGCAGACGCTGTCCGTATTGTTCGATGGGAAGTTGAATGTGTTCTAGGAAAACTCGCGGAGTCCTGAAATGTTTGTAAATAAACAAAATGGGGGTGTTCTGAGGACGCTGTCCGTATTGTTCGATGGCAAGTTGAAAGTGTTCTAAGAACTCTAGCGTTGTCCTGAAATTTTCGTAGGGGGTGTCCTGAAGACGTTGTCCGTATTGTTCTCTGGCAAGTTGAATGTGTTCTAAGAACACTCGCAGTGTCCTGAAATGTTTGTAAATAAACAAAATGGGGGTGTTCTGAGGACGCTGTCCGTATTGTTCGATGGCAAGTTGAAAGTGTTCTAAGAACTCTAGCGTTGTCCTGAAATGTTCGTAGGGGGTGTCCTGAAGACGTTGTCCGTATTGTTCTCTGGCAAGTTGAATGTGCTAAGAACACTCGCGGTGTCCTGAAATGTTCGCAAATAAACAAAATGGGGGTGTTCTGAGGACGCTATCCGTATTGTTCTCTGGCAAGTTGAATGTGTTCTAAGAACACTCGCAGTGTCCTGAAATGTTCGTAAATAAACAAAATGGGACTGTATTCTGAGGACGCTGTCCATATTGTTCGTTGTCAAGTATTATATGTTCTAAGAACACTCGCGGTGTCTGGAAATGTTTGTAAATAAACAAAATGGGGGTGTTCTGAGGACGCTGTCCGTATTGTTCGTTGTCAAGTTGAAAGTGTTCTAAGAACTTTCGCGGTGTCCTGAAATGTTCGTAGGGGGTGTCCTGAAGACGTTGTCCGTATTGTTCTCTGGCAAGTTCAATGTGCTAAGAACACTCGCGGTGTCCTGAAATGTTCGCAAATAAACAAAATGGGGGTGTTCTGAGGACGCTATCCGTATTGTTCTCTGGCAAGTTGAATGTGTTCTAAGAACACTTGCAGTGTCCTGAAATGTTCGTAAATAAACAAAATGGGACTGTATTCTGAGGACGCTGTCCATATTGTTCGTTGTCAAGTTGAAAGTGTTCTAAGAACTTTCGCGGTGTCCTGAAATGTTCGTAGCGGGTGTCCTGAAGATGCTGTCCATATTGTTCGCTGGAAAGTTGAAAGTGTTATAAGAACACTCATAATGTCCGCGGACATTAAAAGTTTCCATAGGCCATAGTTGATATATTTGACTCTATGTGTGTGATATGCTGCGGTGGCCATTTGGCCATGCACCCAACACTCTATGCTCTGGCCACAACCACCGCAGCATATCACACTTTTAGTTGCTTATAACTTTGGGTCAAAAACACATTTATAAGGAACATAGTTATAAGATACTATGGGTGTGATATGCTGCAATGGTTGTGGCCAGGGCATAGAGTGTATAATATACTTACTGTTTGGTTTAGTAACTGGAGTACATGTATTTCTTGTTCATTTCTGTGATAAAAGAAAATAGCATGTTAGTATTAGTATTTTGTAATGACTTATTACATTGTATAATCAAATTTTTTTTTTACCCTCATATTTAGTAGATTACTGTGCAATTTGCTCACTTTCTATGTGCTTTGCTAAAATCATTGGGTCTGTGGGAGAAAAAAATCCATATTGGATTACAAAAAAAACCTTTTTCTGTTATGCTACAGTTTATTTGTTTGTTTTCAGTGTTCACTTGTTGTTTCTGGCTAATGCTTTATACATTGGCTTGTTGGATTTTTTTGGAGCAGTAACATATTATTTATTTGTTTGGATATTGTAAAATTTTGGAGCAGTTAGATACCAGTAGGCGTATTCTAACTGTCTATTTGTTTATATGTTTTAGTGGTATTGATTTATCTGTTTGGATATTGTTAAATTTTGCGACAGTTAGATACCAATTGTCGTATTCTAACTGTCTATTGTTTGCTCTAATTTAGTGGTATTCATGTATCTAATTAGTTGTTGTCAAATCTTTGTGCAGTTAGATAGCTTTTGGAATATTCTAACCGTTTATATTTTTTTACTACAAGTTTACTTAAGGTTTAAGTACAGTTTAGTTATCAAATTTTGGTTATAAGAACATTAAATAAGCGTTTGTAAGATTTGCTGGTAATCTCTGCTTTAGAGTAATGGTACTATCATTACATTCAAACCATTCACATTTTTTTTTATGTATGCAGTGTAGTGCCCTGAATTGGTTGTGGCTCCTGCGTGGTAGATTATACCTATTGTTGTGAAGGTTTTCTTACCAAGTGATATTTGACGATGTGTGAATCCAGTCAGCTTGCAGTTGTTTTTGGTACCATCTGCATTGTAACGTAGAAGCATTAGTATTACGTATTTACTATGTGTTTGTATTACTAACGTGGAGCAATTGTCTGAATTGCAGGAAGAACATAATCTACCATGGTTTGCATTTTGTACAAGTTGCTGAAATGGAATGGATTCACAATTAGGTATTGATGTTTATACGAAGCGTTTATTGTGGATTTGTTCTTGTGTCACATTGTCGCAGAGAGTGCATGTATGTTTCCACATGTATGAAATCTGGAAGATTTAATTTATAGGTATGTTTTTGTTTTCCAGTACTTGTAGTAAGTACATTAGAAATTCTTGTGGATCTGCCTGTGAGTTTATAGTGAATTTCACCATTCCAGCACAGTAGTCCAATTGTTGTCTTATTCCATAAACACTATACGTGTTGTCAGGATTGTTTGTTGCTTTTCTGTGAAGTACTAACATTTGCAAACACAATTGGTCTGTACTGTGTAAGTAAATGTTGTCAACAATTGGTGGTAATTGAAATAGAATATTCATTGCTACATTTGCGTAGAAACTTACACCAACTATATTTGAGAGTTTAAATGGACCAGGTAGTTCTGTATCTGACTGCTTTTTTTGGAGTTTGGCTTCCTTCTTAGAAGAAGTACCTGGTTCACTTTCCCTAATTGATTCTTTTTTGCTTGTGGTACTTGATGAAGTATTAGTTTCTTTTACTCTCTTTGGAGGATTTGCAGTGACATCCTGTTGCAGTTTTGTCTGATTTATTTTTCTTTTATAACGTTTTACTTTTTGTGGAACAGAATATATGTTTAGATGGGGAGTGTGTAGTGAGCGAAGTCTATTGTATTCTAAAATGCAAGGAATATCAGCGTTTACTTTACTTGCATCAAAGTTGATTAGAAATAGACCGTCAAGTGTACGTAAGCGTGATAGTGCTACGTAGCTCATGCCTTCTTTAAAGACTGTGTTGCCAATATATATCATTGCTTTGTCTAGGGTAAGACCTTGTGATTTATGAATGGTGACTGCGTATGCAAGAGTTAGATGAAATTGTTCTCTGCGTACATACATGTCTTTGAAGAGAAGGAATCGAGCTGTGGAGCGTCCTATCCTTTTTACTTCTGAAAATTTGTCAAAGAGAATATTGACAAACTGAATTTTGTTGTCATGTGGGTATGTTTGAAAGCCAACAACTGTACCCAGTGCTCCATTAACTAGTCCTTGGTCCACATCAAGGTTATGTTTATGCATTACTCTGCAATTTAAGAATAATTGTAATATCTTTTCTAAGCCTGCTGTGTTTGAGATTGATTTTTCTAAACTATTTAGTCTTGTTGTGGCTTCGTCACACATGGGTAGTGTCATACCATGTGCATCTAGTTTGTCTGTGGCGTTCATTTCCATTATTGGTTGCATTTCTTTACTTAATATTATTTCATTGAATTTGAAACAGCTTGCAAGAGTTGGCATTAAGGCCATACAATTGACATTTTTGTGGGCTAATTGTTCCATAACATCTGTAGCACATGTATTATCGCCATAAAGTGCATGAATGTGCCAGTTTTTCAATATTGCTTCTGCTTCTTTAGAAAATATACCAACTCTGATACTTTTTAAGATGTTGGCATAAGTGAGATCTTAATATTGCCGCATGTTTCCTGTTAATTCTCTGTATTGGAAATGTTGCGAAAGGCTGACATTTCCTATTCTGCCAACAATTTTACGGCACAGTTTGTGGCCTTAGGTTTAAAAAATGGGTTCAGCTTTCATTGGTGTCAATTGTAGAAGATCTCCGAAAACGTTAATGTGCTTTCCTGCAAAGAGTTCTTTGTTGTTATTTTTAAGTACTTCCTGCAATCTGAGGTGAATCAAAGCCAACATTAGGTTGGAGACCATGCTCACTTCATCTATTAGAAACATTTTCATTTGTTTCAATACTCTACGTAGTTCCATTGCAGCTTCTGCAGAAAGTTTGTAAAAGTCTAATTTGTTTTGGTGTTCTACTGGCAATAGTAGTAATCAGTGTAACGTGACACCACCAATGTTGTAGTCAGCTAAACCAGTGGGGGCAGTGACACCAGCTGACAGTTTGTTGCTTGTCAATTGTTGAAGGAACTTACTGATGATTTTGATTAGGAATGTTTTGCCAGAACCAGCTTCACCACTGACGGATAGTAGTATAGGTTTAGAATTATGGCAGGAACATTCTTTATTTTCATGTTGTACACCATGCAATTTGTTTTGTTACTTATTGAAAAATGCAACAATGCTCATTGTTAAGTTTTGATTGTAGTATAGTTAAGTCTTCTTTATCTTGATACTGACACATGGTGTTTTCTACTTCTATCATAGCTAATTCTGCCTCATGTATTATTAGTGGTTCTCCCAGTGGTTCTTGGCTTCCTGTTACAGAAGGTTGACTACTGTCAGGAGTTTCTTTATCTAGTTGGGCCTGGAGTTCTTGTCTGTGTTGCTGTTCATTGTGCAACATTGTTTTGTACTGTGTAAAGTTTACATCAGTTATAGAGCTGTCATTTGCTTTGAAAGCATCTTCATATGAGTCATAGTTATCTAGTATTTCTTCTTCTTTTCTCCATGGTTTAAAGAGTTGTAGCAGGGACATGTAATATACTTCTTTATGTTGAGGAGTCTTTAATGACAATTTGATATGATTAATTAAATGTGGTTTGGTGAGTTTTACTAAGCTGCCTTCACAGTTTGTCATTCTGTATTTACCTTTTTTTTCATCAGCTTTTATATTATATTTGTATGTGTAGTTTTGGGCTATGTGTTATAGACACATGGTTTCCAAAGTATTACTTCTGTTTGGGTAGTATGTGTCCAATAAATTGTTTTTTAAAATGTCTTGGCTGTTGGGATCACGTTTGGCTATTGTTTCTATATCTTCGTATGATTTTAGAACTCTTTTTCTAGATTTAGCTGGACCAAGACTTAGCCATACTATATTTTCAGATTTACCATACAATGCAGTACCAGTTAAACGATCAGCTGCTTCATATGATCCACATTCTCTATGGGTGAGCATTTTTTATGCCCAAGCTGTATAATTTCTGAGACACTGTTTTATCTGATGACAGGTCATTCCAGAGATCTTGGAGCTCTGTCTTTTCTGCTTTGGTTAAGTATGCTGTGACATATTGTGCAACTGCAGTAGAATTGTCTGCAATGTACTGCACATCTATGTTTGCATTCCATAAGTGAGCAATGATTGCATTATAATCATTGACATATTTTTCTTCTTCTTTTCCTTTTATGTAATATGTATTTGAAGGTGACTTACCTTTAACACTATGTCTAACTTAAGACATGAGGTTGTTCACTTGACCTGTATTTGTAACTGGTCTAGGGAAACCAAATCAGCATTTGGTGTAGTATTTCCCTTTGTTTTTGTATTTGCGACGACAATATTTTCCACATTTGTGTCTTTGAAATTGTAAAATTTGTGCATGAAGATCGCTATTTGTTGCTTCCAATGGAATTTCACAAGTGACATATTTTTCAATAAACTGTAAAACAGTGGCATCACTGTCTTGACCAAATTTAGGAGCATCTTTAATCCATAAAATCATGTGGATATGTGATGCTCCTCTGGCTTGGTATTCTTTTCTCCAAAAGAAGTGTTGCACTTCTCCGAGGGGAGGAAAAGTTTTATTACAAATAAAATATAGCATAGCAATGAAGCGATGGTGAAAATATCTTGAAACATTAACAAGATCCAAAGAACAAAGTTCTCCAGGTGTTAGTATATCTATGTTTGTTTTGTTTTTGTTTGATATGCGTAGGAAATCATGTAAATCTCCCCATGCATATTCTGCACAACTTAATGTAACAAACAAGTGGGTGGGCCAAGGTTTCTGATCATACAACGTACATTTCCATGACGTCGAAACCAGTACTCTTTAGTAACATGCATGTTTGCTAATAGATTTGTAATATTTGATTGTAAAACCTCATCCTTTTGTTGCACTTCTTGTAATAATTGTGTAGCTGTCATATTTTGAAAGTGTGATCCTGATTTTAATATGTGTGCAACTCTGTTACATAAAGTTGCTTGTTCACTTTCAAAGAGTAGGTGGAATATGTATTCCACATTTTGTCTAAATCTGGGATCTTCAGAATACATCTGTAATGAGCGGTATTCTGATGCTGATATTTGAGTAGGTCTATCATCGTACCTTCCTCCTTTGCCAGTAGGAAAGAGTAGAGGAAAAGCACGTGCCTCTATACTTTTTTCCCATATGCTGATTGGTGATCCTTTTGTTTGACGCATTTGGTATGTTTCCTGTGCATCTTCTATGGTGTCATTACAGTGCAAAGGATGAATTGTATAATGGTCTAAAGTATTTGATATTGTAGCAGGATCTAGGAGCTCAGATTGACCAGTTTCTTGTGTTTCTTGAATTATTTCAGTTGTATCCTTCAAGTTTTCTTCAAAATTAATTTCTTTGTAATATTCATTATTCTCTTTAAGATATTGCAAGGCTTGTCTAACTTTATGTAAATCTACCAGCTGTTGCCATATTGTTTTGTCTTTTGTAGGTACTCCATTTACTAAGATAATTAAAGATTGCTGCATTGGCCATTGCACTCCTAGAGTATGCACATTTTCTTTTAGATCTAATGGTAAATAAACTAATTTTCCACAAATGCCTTTTACCAATTCAGAGGGAGGTAATTTTGCTGTTTTTGGATGAAGGCGTATTATTTCTTGAAATGGGTGCACTGTTTGAATTATGATGCTCTCATATAAATTAAGTTGTTGTGGGGGTTTTGGTAGTGGGTATAATTCCAAATTATTTGCGATAGCACGTGAAGGAGTTTGGTTGTTGTCAAGTTTTGTAGTGCAGTAACTTCAAAGTATTAAGGGGTCAGTTACTTCGTATGTGTTTTCTGCTACAAGGTAGAGAGATAATCATACCATTTAGAATCTTCATTGTCTTCTATTTTGAGTCAGTTACTTCGTATGTGTTTTCTGCTACAAGGTAGAGAGCTAATTCAAACCATTTAGAATCTTCATTGTCTTCTATTTTGTATGGTAGGTCTACAGTTTTTGTGTTACTTTTATAAAAAGTTCTGCGGCAACATACACGCACATGGTTTGGTACTTCAGCTGATGTACTTTTACATTTTATTATTTTTTTTGTATGTGTTTAGTAAAAGGTTGCCATGTGTAGAATTGTTGCTAATTTGGTTTAAAGCTATTTCATTCTGTAAGTGGCTTTCACTTCCAAAATATTTTTTCTGGATATAGTCAATTTCTTCAAGTAGGTCTTTTGCTGTACCATGTAGAAGAATGTTATTTAAATTTGCTAGTGCTAAAGCAGGACTTTTAGCATAGTACAGTTTATAGACTAGATTTCTTATAGTTGAATGATGTGTTGATATCCTTTTGATATCATGGAAGGTGGTTTTACAAGTAGGTCCTGTAATGCAGACCAATGAATGTCCTTGTAGTCCTGTGTACTTGCGCACTGGACAGGTATCCATATTTTGCAGTAGTTTAATTTTGATTTTGTCTTTGCTTTTTACATATTGAGGAATTGACATAAAGACTTGAAAAAATGTTTGGGAATGTTGCACATTGACGTGCATGGCCATTTGTACGCTAGATGTTCTGATTCAGTTGAATGGAGGGGTAATTCTCAGTTTTCAGGGCATATTTGTGTAAGGAGTACTTCTTGTTCGATTATGGTATTATTTGCTTTTTCATAACCTCGACCACTCCTATGTATGGCAATTGTATTTGTTTGCTTTTGTTTGTACGCTTCTTCATTAAAGTATGGTTCTGTGCTCGTAGTGTGATTCCATTCACCTCCGCAGATACTTAAGAAGTTCTTTCTGTTGACATTTTGTTTATTGAGAAATCTTTCTTGTAATGTATTTATTAGTTTTGTTAGTGGTTTCATTTTGTTTAACACTAAAATAAATAGCTTTCTTTTGAGAAGAATTGCACTCTCTATCAACGCTTCTAAGATTAATTTCCTATGATAGGTTTTAAGCATTGAACCTGGTTTCTCTCCTGTTTTTATAAGATTTTGAAGGACTTTGTGATGGAACATTTTGGCTAAAATACTTTTCTTGGTATGCTTACTTTGAACTATATCAAGATTGAAAGAAGCAGTTTTATCTGTAGCGATAGCTGATTTTCTACTAATTGTTTTTTGGTTTGGTTTACATTTTGATAGAGGAGGCAAAGTTTTTGTACGTGAAACTTCTTGTGTTTCACTAAATGACTGTATTAGCTGTTTTGTTTCAACTTTTTTTTACAAATTCTGCTAGAGATGGACACTTGCATTTTCATTTGCTCTACTTCTGCGTTGCTTTCTACGGATTTGATTTTTGGTAGGCATTCTTTAGGGTCTGTTGAAAAAAATAAAGAAGGTATGGGTTGGGGTGTTCTGCAATGTATGTGTGCTGTGTGCATGAGTGTTTGAGTAAAATGATAAAGATGTATGTAATGGTGTGTGATTGTGCATTGGGAACTACAACTAGCAGGGATGGGGATTCTTGAATGTATGTGGTACTAAAGTGGGGTTCAGATGACAGAAAAAAGTAAGCTAGTGGTGTGGAGAAGTACAAATAGTAAATCTAATGTATACAATTAAAACAGTTGTTTGTTCTATAATATCAAAATTCTAGCGGTTGAGTTGGGTAATTTGTGTTTTAGGAATTTGTGGGCCATTCTGGCTGTAAATCTCTGTTTAAGACATGGGGATTTTTGGACAGAATGGTGCACAATCTCTATATTTAGGCACCGAAATAGCATGAATTAACTTTACAGTGTGTTTGAGTAATAATACAAATATTATGGTGATATTCTACTTACTTTTTTTCTAAAAATGAACAGGTTACTTCTTAGTTCTTCTTCTTCAAATTCGGCTGCTTCTTTTCAGGAGAATGGCCTTCACTGCAATTGTAAAAGAAACAAATTAGTAATTTTGTTTGTTTATAGCACTGATTTTAATTTAGACATTGATTTTTTTAATTGAAATCCTCAGCACCTTCCTCAAAACCATTAAAACTATCTTATTTACATGTGATACGTCGCACCAGTTCAATACATATGATATTTTCTTAATGAACAAATTGTATTGCAATGACTAACTGTAGCAAACAAAATATATTTACTATGTCTTGTGAAATTCATAATGTACCACTGAATACCACTATTTCTGTAACTAAGCTCTTCCAGGTAATAGTGCCTCAATGTCATACTTAAATTAAAGAAATTAAATAAATAAAGACATTTTAAAAAAATATGTATTTGTATAAGTATTATTTTTTGAGATTTGAACATAGAGTGTGCATGCATGCAATTTTGTTTGAATATATGTAGTCTATATATTTCATTTAAAAATGTTTAGTTTAACATGATTTGAGTGTGTGTGTGTTTAAAGAAAGTAAATAGTATAAAGGTTTATAAGTGACAGTTGATTTTAGGACATTGAAAACAAGACAGTAGATTCATTTTACAGATTACACAAGCTAAAAGCCAGTTTGAAAATGTGTTCATGTACTGTACAGAAAATATGCATACCTGTAGTTTGTGTTCATGCATATGGATATGTATGGAGCTGTAAGTAGAAATCTTGGAGACTTATACAGTATTTCTTGTAGATGGTGCTTGCCAATGATATGACACTTGTACTCAGAGAGATTCACAGTACATTTGCAGTGCTGATCTATGATGATGCAGTTAGATGTAGAGGTCTTAAATGTGATTGATGGATGTTCATGTGACTTCTTAGCTACATCCAATGAGGGAATGGCACAGAGAGTGAAGTGGAAATGGTAGAAGGGCTCTTCATGTTACGATATGTCCGCGGACATGGCGGTAGTTCGCGGACATCGGGTGTTACATCCGGGGATTTTTGGGTTCAGAAGTCATGAAAATGAGAATGAGCACTGAAAGGGATTGGTCAGGAAAGTAGTGGGTGTGTTGTGCCAGGAGAGAGTTTCTCAGATACTCTTTCTGCTGAGAGAACAACAGATAGCTATGGCTGTGTGTTTCAGAAAACAGATTGTTTGGATTTTGGGAGATTTATGGATACATTGGTTGAAGGTGCATGCAGAAAGCTGAAGCTGTAGATCTTGGATTTCCACATGTGGAAGTACACTGGCATGGAGTACGTGGAATGAAGTGGTTGGACTTGCTACCTCTCTGTGCTACTTTAGAGACAGAGCAACATCCAGACATAATTGTAATTCATTGTGGAGGGAACAGTTTAGGACATGTGTCTGGATTTCTTTGCAATTCTCTATGAAAGAAGGACTTGGGAAGTCATGGACATGTTTCCTAATTCTCAAGTAATATTTTCACATATTGCGCAGAGACAAATGTGGTTTAGTTCTTCTTCATTTGTTCCACAAATGGAAAAAGCAAGGCACAATGTTAGTAAGGCTGTTTGTGTCTTTCTAAGAGATTTTGGCATGTCCTCTTTTCACAATGAAAATATTATGTTTCGTAGTACATACATTTTTCACAGAGATGGAGTCCATCTTACTTAGGCTGGCAATCAGATTTTTCTGAGAAATGTACAAAATGCATTGTGACCTTTTTTAGAATTACAGCATCCATTTTGAAGTAGGTGTTGAGTATTTTTAATTTTTGACATACAAACACCTCCCAAAGGCTTTTTTCAGAGCCACCACTTCCTCCCAGAGAAAATTGCAATGGTTATGATAGGGAAGCACCCCAAATGTTTAGATGTCCACACACTTCTAAAGAATATAAAGGGACCTGCTTCATTTATTTTCATTTCTATTTTTTTACTGTGAAAGGCGGCTCTGAAAAGAGCCTTATTTTTTTTATTTTTGTTATTTTGTATTTTTTTAGTTTTTTTATACACAACACTATAGGAGAGGAGGGGAAAGGAGGTTAAAGGGGGGACACCAACCACAGAGATAAGAAATGGCGAGCTGAAAGAGGAAGATGTAGAGTGGGTTTTATTTGGGTAGTCGGCAGTCTTCTCATGCTCTTAGACCATAGTCTCAAAAGCACTGCAAAGTCGCTCCCCCCTACAGAGTACTGTGTCGCAGGACATACATACAACTGTGACCTTCGAAAGGTAAGGGTCATCAGAATTCTGTATGGCCTGTGAGGCAGCTTGAGGAAGACGCTGTCCCACAGAGGTGGTCCTTGTGGTGACAGGATCAGAAACGGAGGATGAAGTAGAGGAAATCAACCTACTACGCTCCTCGCAAGGTACAACCTTGCAAATGGCCCCAGAGTGAAATTACCTTAGGTGTCGCTTCATGGTAGTGGTCCCAAAGCTGTAGGAACCATGCATCCCGTGACTGAGTACCATTTTGCACTCTTTGCAGGTGACACGGTACGCACAAGCCTTAGGACCATTCCCATGAATGGTAAACAACCGCCACACCCAAGACTCATGCCTAGGATGGGTAGTAGGGATTTCCTCTACCTCATTCTCTTCATCCTCTTCTTCCTCCTCTGCATCCTCACTCCTGTTCCCCTCTTCAGGCCCTTGGGAAGGTGATGGTGGTGAAGGGGGCGGGGGTGGTGCTGAAGCAGGTGCAGCACCAGGTGGCAGTAGTGCAGCCATGGATGCCATCTTGATGATGGTGTAATCTGCAAGTTGCAGGAAAAATAGCTGTGCTCTGAAGAATAGCCAGAAACACAATGAGAATAAGCTCTAGGGCGTGGTCTTTTATAGGGGTGCTTGTACGCAGTTCGAGGACATGCGTGCTGTCTGTGGACAGATCAAACACAAAAAAAGGTTCAAAAACGTTCAAAAAGTATGTAGAAACTCAGGATTAGTATGTGGGACTTGTGCTATGGTGCGTTTTTATTGAGAAATATTGTGGATTACTTGAAAATGTACTTTTAAATTGTTCGGGGACACGAACAGTGTCCGCATTCACAACACGCAATCGGCATGGGCGCGGTCACATGATCGCTTCGCAAATATGTTCGCGAAGGAAGCGGCTGTCCGCAGGACAACAAATGCACGGACATTGGTTTGCGCATGCGCGCTGATGTTCTACGGACACTGTTCAGGTTCTGAAGTAATTAAAAGTGCGTCACACATCAAATGAACATTTCTGTACACAGCATGTGTTCTAGAACAGTTTGAAGTTGGTAGCGAACAGTACGGACAGGTAGAGTGTTCTTCAGGACACCTCCATTTTCGTTTATTTACGAACATTTCAGGACATTACTTGTGTTCTTAGAACAGTTTCAACTTGCTAGCAAACAGTACGGAGAGGTATAGTGTTCTTCAGGACATCTCCATTTTCGTTTATTTACGAACATTTCTGGACACCAATTGTGTTCTTAGAACAGTTTCAACTTGCTAGCGAACACTACGGACAGGTATAGTGTTCTTCAGGACATTTTAATTTTCATTTCTTTACGAACATTTCAGGACACCGCGTGTGTTCTTAGAACAGTTTCAACTTGCTAGCAAACAGTACGGCGAGGTATTGTGTTGTTCAGGACATCTCCATTTTCATTTATTTACGAACATTTCAGAACACCAATTGTGTTCTTACAACAGTTTCAACTTGCTAGCGAACACTATGGACAGGTATAGTGTTCTTCAGAACACTTTAATTTTCGTTTCTTTACTAACATTTCAGGACACCGCGTATGATCTTAGAACAGTTTCAACTTGCTAGCGAACAGTACGGACAGGTATAGTGTTCTTCAGGACACCTCCATTTTCATTTATTTACGTACATTTCAGGACACCAATTGTGTTCTTAGAACAGTTTCAACTTGCTAGTGAACACTACGGACAGGTATAGTATTCTTCAGGACACTTTAATTGTCGTTTCTTTACGAACATTTCAGGACACCGCGTGTGTTCTTAGAACAGTTTCAACTTGCTAGTGAACAGTACGGACAAGTATAGTGTTCTTCAGGACACCTCCATTTTTGTTTATTTACGAACATTTCAGAACACCTGCGCTGTCCACGGACACATACACACATACATACATACATACAAAAACAGAAACTAATTACAACACAATATTGTAATACAAGGCACAAACGCGCCTTAGTAGTCATCATTACAGTTATAGGCAGCGAACATGAGGAAAGGAATAGGTTGTATCCTGTGCACTGATTAGAAAGGCGAGAGCCATCGAGATACATAAACGCTTCATTGTCTTAAAAGTTGCCAGCCTTCGTGCTCTAGTTAGAATGTGCCCTGCAAGACCACAGGAGGAGGGTTGAGCGTCTGTGTGTAAAACAATCCCACGAGAAGGAGGGCATGGCCTCTTACCCCCACCAGTCCAAGCTCTAAGTTATAGCACCCCAAGGCCCTAGCCTTAAAACCTCTGAATGCCAAGATAGAAGCCAGTCTGCCTTCACTTCTTGGTCACATGATTTGTGCTGTGAGGAGCGAGGAGGGATAAAATATAGCCCAAAACAAGGGTGGAGGACCTTGGAGAGATGCCGGCCTGTCTGCGATTGAGTGAAGTTTGTCAGTTAGTAAGACCTTGGCTTTTCCCTCAGGACCATTTCTGCTTGTACCAGGAGCACTGCTACATAGATAGAGATGTATTGTTTAGTTTGTACATAATTGCCAATTAGCCGCCACCTCATGACCGATGACGATTGCAACATCACCCATGTGGAAGAAGATGGACAGAAGGGGCTGGGACCAATGCAGGCGTATAGGAGACACATACAATCTGGGGGGGGACAGGGGACACCTTGGAACTTTGTTTTTTTTAAATTTATTTATTGGGTTTTAGTCAAAGAACTCGAATATTTTCCAAAATTAAAATAGCAGTACGTATTAAATTACATATATCATCACAGTATAAAACAAGAGAAAATAAGAAAAGAGAAGAGAAGAACATTAAGAAAAAGAAAAGCAGTTCAGAGTACAAAATCCTTCAATTTGGCATCTAACTTCAGAAGGCTAAGTTCACATAAAAATGTTACCACTTCCCAGGTCAAAAGGCTTTCATGGCCTGAGCATAGCTCATCCCAAAAAGTTTGGGTGTCCACCCCCCATTCCTGGTTTGTCCTGTGTTCTGGTCTTTCCAGCACCCCTCTCTCCCCTGCACACACTGGCCACCCCGTGCTGCAAACCATGCCTATCTTTCATCTGCATTCTGTTCTTGTCCATCCCTCCCCTCCCTTGCTCCTCTCTCTTTCTGTCCTCTGCACCCTTTCTACCCTTTTTTCACTTTGCAGTCCCACTGTCTGACGGAACTGGGGAGAGCACGCTAAATCCTTGGTCATAAAGACAGGTTTTGCGTGTATTCTCTTTCTTACACCCAGAGATTTCCAGCCTGATTTGGGCATAGCTTTCAGTGGAATGGTAGCCTCATGGCGCAGTTGATTGTTAGGTACTGGTGATGTCTTCTTGAAGGGGAGGGCCTTAATTATGATGTAGAACATTGTGTAGAGAAGGTGAGTTGGGAGTGAAAGCCTGTGAAAAACAACCAGTATGGCGGCACTGTGAGTGTGATTGTTTTGAGAAGAGCGTGTGATTACGCAAGCTGCCACATAAAGTCCTTTCAAAGGGGGTAGAGAGGAGCCGAGAGGAATGAGTTGCCTTATTCTATGGGCGAGATGATGAGAGTCTTGCTGTCAGGATCTCCTGTGGGTCTTGCGCAGAGGTAGCACAAACTCCTACCTCCCTGTAATGTCTTGCCACCTGCACTTTAATTATAAACAGGGAACCGTCCGCAACCTGCCCAGGAAAGAGGGTTAGGGTTCACTGGATTGCTATTGCTGAAAGAATTGAGGCATAGGAACGCGACACAGGACAGAAAAGCACCAATATGAAGCGTCAGCAGAATAAGAGTCATCCAAATGGGCTCTGCAAGCAATACGCCTCATTAGGCCTTCCGTGATTCAATGCACCTGCATTGTGGGCTAGAAGCTGAGAAAAGCTGCGCTGTTGAAAAAGTAATTGACTTAATGGAAATGTATGAACAACAGAAATTAGATTAACGTTCACCTGAGTCACCAAGTGACTCACCAAGCAGAAGTTAGTGTAGAAGGGTAACAAAATACTGTTGCCCCTCAATGCTGACACTTATCTGACCACAGAGGGTGAAATAATACCCCACTCATGAGAGAGAAGGCACAGGTGGTTGCTGCTCATACTGGCCAGGTCACGGTCACTGTCTCCCTTGCTAGTGTTAGCACTGTAGTACTACTGATTTTTGCTGGACATAAGTGTAACACTCAAACTGCACAGCATTTTCTTTATTGTATAACATTGGGCGCATTATCCATGTATGTAAGTGGAAATTCCAGTCTGAATGCACCGCTTTATTGATAACTTTTGAGTTACTTAAAATGTGTCCCAAAAAGACTAACTGTAGTACCATGACATTTTTTGAGACACTATTGTGTGGTTCAAGAATATTTTTTGAAAAAAATATTTGATGTATTAGACACATTGCATGAAGGTAAGTAACTTAAAAGTTATCAACAAAGTGGTGCATTCAACCAGACATTTCTATTTACGTTCTTAACTTTATGTGATCACTATGAATTTTTGACTGTGCATCACCAAAATGCAGACATTTTTTGTTTTACCCCATTTCACTGCATATATATACAGAGAAGACCTTGTGCAGCCTTCCCCCCCATAACCGTTCACATTTATTATTAACTTTACCCCCCGCCCCATATATATATATGCAGTGAATGGGGCTGTGGAAATGCAATGTTTTGGGGTGTGCAGTGATGGGGTGATACCCTTTATGACACAGTTTAAGTACAATGTTCTGGTTTAATGTGTGTGCATTATGAACGAAAGTAATATCGATATTATATTGGGAATGAACTGTTATTAACAATGTTAAGGCGTTGTGAATTATTAACAACACAATGGAAAATAAGTTGTTTAATGAAATGATCAGCTTCTGTAATTTCTTAGTATGTCTATATATCTTTTAGATATTGCATTAGAGCGTGAATGTATGGATGCATGATTAGTAAAATGTTTTTTAGAATTAATTAAATTAATATGCTTCTACGTGTTTTTTAGATAAATCCTAATAAAATTAATATAATGATTTGAGCTTCATATTTGTCTGCCCACCTTCTTCAGTCTCTCGTGTCCTCCTGGCACCACTTTCGTTCATATTACATGGTTCTACCTCAAGGTATCAGTGAAAGTTGAGGTTCCCACTTTGGGTTTGTTGTTAACGTGTGTGCAGCCTATTTCTGGGACCTCAGCTTAAAATTACAATATTTGCTAATATTTATTTTTGAGTGTGTGGAGATTAATACTTGTTGGGTGCACATTATTAGTTTGACATTGTTGAATTTGGAAGAAAGATGTTCTTCCCTGGTGGAGGTGCAGGGGGAGGAGGGTTGGGGTGGTGTTGTGAAGAAGCTTGTATGCCCATGTCTCAATGGATAGATGTAACAGTGGTGGCTGTGCGGCTGGGGGCAAAGACATTGTCCCCTTGTAAAGAGATATTAGTTTGGATTCAAATTCAAAACTCACAACGTTCCCAGCAAGAAGTGCAGAAATGGTACAACCAAAGACAGTCAGGGACATGCAGCTAGCAAGAGGCAGCTGATTGCAGTGGAATGCTTGTGGGGTCCTGTAGGGGCAGTTCCTGCGCAAAAACATGTTTGTTTTTCTGAACAGTGCCTAAAGGGCAAGGCAAAGATAGCATAGGTTTGTTCTTTGGAGGCCAGCAGGGTATAAGAGGTCTGGATGGCTGCCCCTCAACTTTTGCTGCAAACAGCATTGCCCCAGACTGACAGCGGTTTTGGCCTGTGTACAGCCTCATACTTGCCAACCCTACTGATTTAGGCAGTAGGCGGGCTACTGCTTTTTAAGCAGTCCTACTTCCTACATATGTGGGTGAGAGATCCTACTGCTTTTTGTAGTGTCAGGTAATTCATGTGAATCTAAGGCAATTAATCTGTCTGTGTGGTGGGTGGATAAGTTATACATTTGAGTGATGGGCTCAGATCAATCCACTGACCTGACACCTACATGACTCTGCCCTGCACTCTTGCAGGGACAGACCTTAGGTGAACCACCAGTGAAGGCAAGTGGCAGAGTGTACCACCATCACACAGCATCTGCCTATCAGACTGAGGAGGGTATCAGCCTCCATGCTGTTCAGTATTCCACCTCCACTGCAGTAATAAGTATGTACTTCCTGGGCTGATGCTACAGAGGAGTGGCAAACCTTGCCTACCAGCTCTGTGTGATTACCTTCTGTGAAGGTGGGTAATTACATTTAGTGTGAACTTACCATTCAAAATTACACATTATAAACATTTCAACATCTCTCAACATCTCTCCATGTTGTGCTGTTTGATGAGTTGTGCATTTTAGAATGTTCCAGTGGTGCCAACAATGCATGGTTTGCTATTTCCTGTGATGTCATTGTTATGCTAAGTATTATTTTTGAAACTTGAAAAATCGTACATCTTATACTTTTTGGTCACAGAATGTTGGCAAGTATGCCGACTGCCCATGGGGGGCATACGAGGCTGCATGGGGCGGGCCCACACTGAGGAACCACAAGCAGCTCCTTCAATACGCCACGCGTGTTAACTGTATAAATATGTAAATATACCCGGTGTTTTAAATATGACGGTCACTCGTTCGTTCCCTCTAATTAAATCCTCCTCCCCCAAGATCTGATGCCAGCCCAGCCTGCACTGCACCTCCCAGGGTGTCAGACAGGACATAGGGTGGAGGGGGGGGCACTTCACAGCTGTACACAACAATCTTTTGCTTAGACCCACAGTGTGTGAACTAGAAGCGTAGGTTTGTGTGGTGAGAAACTTTGCCGCACAAATCCCTCATTGACCCCCTCTCAGCACCATCAGCAGTTTATGCATCTTTAAAGGTGCTAGACACTAAAGCTGGGGAAGTGTTACAATTTATTGCGTGCAAATTAATTAACAAGTGGGGCGAATTAAGGGGCTTGCTGGCTTTTCCTGAATTCTGAACATTGACTAAACAGGCAGCGTTGCATTGTTGTTGCACCCCTGCACGAAAACACACCTGCCTGGGGCTACTTCAACTTGACTTATCTTACTTAGTAGGCTGAGTAAGTGTGAGGTCTGTTCTTAGGCCTCCAGTCCATGATGTTGAGTCGGCAGAGTCACACTTCTCTCACGCAGTCAGTAGTCAGGAGCACGCATCGCTGCCTAGCTAGTGGCTTCTGAAACTGAGGCTGCACCCTCGCAGGGGCACGTGCAGTATGCTGGCCTGGGCATGTGACGCTCCAAATGCACAGGCAACAGGCGCAGGAGGAGGAGGGGGATGGGGAATACACGAGCAAGCTGTGCAGCAAGCAGCAGAGTTTAGAATCTTGTTTGTTTACCATTACCAATACCCGGGACACGGCGCTGCTGCTGACTGTCTGAACTCAGTATTGTAACACAAAATGTAGGGCCCCCCCTGCGAGCTATGCTGAGGGGGCCACCCAGCTTGGCAACAAATGACGGGTTGTGCCACACTCTGGGCTGGCCTAGATTATCACGTTTGCACAGAACGCACAAACGTGCTGTTGAAGGGGTATGCCACAGACTGTACTATACTAGGAGAAATATATAAATATGTGTTTTAATGCAATATACAGCACACTTTCTGATAAAAATTGGCTAAAAGGTCAGAGTGTTTGCAATTGGTTTGTAGGGTAATGCCAATCCAATACATGCAAGTCACCCACAGTGCACAGGAACATTAATGCTTTGCTATTAAAAATTCCATGCCACATTGAAAATATGTCCCACTGGCTGCACAATGTAGACCAGTGTAGACACATAATAACATTAGAGTAAAGCATGCCAGGCCACATTTAGACAAACATAGACTGGTTGCACCAACATGCCTGTAGAAGCAATAACACTCATCAAGAAGAGAGCACATATTCAAGCCCGGGTCTCTGCGGCCTCTAACAACACAGCCAAACTCTTTAAAATCTGCAAGGAACTGGTCAATCCTGTTGCGGTCTCCACCCTTCCTGTTCCCTCCCAGGCCCTCTGTATGGCTCTGGCCCCTCACTTCTCTGCTAAAATCTCCTCTCCCTCTCTCTGCCCCCCTTTGGCCATCTCTACCTCTACTCCACCTTTCTCCTCTTTCTCTCTGACAACACCTGACAAGGTTTCTAGCCAGGTCCAATCTATTAAAGTGTCATCCAATCAGGTGCTCCCCTGCTCCTCTACAACCATCAAGGACCATATTGACATGCTCGCTCCAGCCTTGGCCGATTTCTGAATGAGTGCAGAGTGACTACAAAAAGAAACATTTAAAAAACAAAATAAATTAGAACAAATATGTGTTTCATTTCTTTCTCCAGGGGGGGGCATCTCCCAGGACATGTGCTAGCAGGGCTCCCCTTACTGTGGGGGCCCCTGTTACGCCAGGGACACGCTGCAGACACACAAACTGGTGCAGCAGAGAGAGACACAAACTGGGGAAAACTGGGGGGGATAAATGCCATTGTATCCCCCCACTTAGAAATGTGGGGGGTATTTGTCTCCCATATCCCCCTATGTCCTACACCAATGCACCAATGGTCTGGCATCCCCTATGCAACAAGTAGCCTATATATGGGGTCTCTCCAACTAGCCATGCAGGTTTCTACTGTATGTAATGATGTCACTGATGATGCAATGCACCTTTTAAAGGTTTTGTTCATGCAGATGTTGGCAGATCAATCAGCAGCAGAAGAGCTCTTTGCTGATGCACTCTTATTGTTTAGAAATAACATATCCTTACAAGAAGAGTCTTGGGTCTTTTTCCCTAGTGGGATGTATTTTTTCTGGTGTGAGCACGTGAGGGGCGTTCCTACATTTGGTGACTCCGACATGATCCCAGCAATCCCCATGATGACAGAGGCTTCCTACTCTGAAGGAGCCGTACCCACCTGCAGCATCCAGTCCAAGCGTGCAACCCGCAGAGGTGTGCAGGAAACATTTTCACAGATTTTCAGTCTGCTCTTTGGAGCTGGCTGCTGCTCCTTCGAGAGTGCAGGCCGTTATTGGGACCCTGTGATGGAGGAGCTTGGGTGAACTTGCCGACGTGAGTACACCCCTTGCGAGAGAAAACAACGAGGAGTATCAGGGGAAATTCTTGACACACAAAGCTTCTTTGGGGCTTTTGTTATGGTTCCCTATACAAAAGAAGTGGATATCAAAATATGAGAAATGTTGATATGTGCACCCCTGTTGTCTTTGGAGAGCTCCCTGATACATTTGTTGGTATGAGACGTGTTAAGCAAATTGAATATGACCATTTACTTCATAGACCAAGGAATCATTTGTGGCAACCCTGGCATGTGCGCCATAAGAACATTGGTCATAATACATGCAAGGGGAGGCGAGGCAGTGGTTTGTGGTATTCACGTGGACCTGGACATGTTTCTGTGTGGGATAACATTGCTTATTGATGCCGTTCCCCAAAACTGGCAAGGCTTGTTGGCGAGTTGCATCTAACTTTATTTTCCAACCTGTGGTAACCCCTGAATTGGTGAAAGGGGCAATACTGCCCCTGAATTTACAGGGCTTGGTGGTGTCAGCTAAGAGTATTGTTGTAATTTTAACCGACTCAGAAGGGTGCGAGTGCCGCACAGTGTTGTATATTGATCCTAAAATGCCTCTTAGAGAAGTGACTGATACAAACTTGTTTGAGGATCGACTAGATGATGATGAGATTGTTCTAGCGATTTATATCCCTTGTGATATTATGTTGTAGTATCGGAAAGTGAAATGTCCTTTGATGGCTCTAGTAGTTTCACCCCTTTCCACTGAGACAGACTTTGAGCAGGTCCCAGAAAGGCTCTGGACGACAAATGCCCATGATGGGGCCTCTTACAAGGAGAGATATCAGTTCAAATAAAACTCAAGCCAGGCGCTGTGTTGCCCCGGGTAAGGCAGTATCCTTTATCAAGGGAGGCAGATGAAAGGATAATGGACACCATTGTTGCCCTACTAAATCAGGGGATAACTGTACCAATTATCTCCCAATGCAACACAGCCGCATACCCAATAAAAAAGGCAAAGGGGAGGGCTGGCAATGGGGGGGCTGGCGGATGATTCAGTATTTGCACCCCCTTAATGACATTGTACAGGCAGAATTTCCAGTGGTCCCGAACTCTGTGACAATTCTTTGTAACATCTCTAAAGAGGCGACCCACTTCACTGTGATAGATCTTAAGAATGCCATTTTTTCTGTCCCTTTGCACACCAACTCACAATACCTCACTGCGTTTATGCATGGAGGGAAGTGCTTTGAAAACACAAGATTGCCTCAAGGGTACTGTGAATCCCCCAGCATTTTCAACAGGGTATTGCATTCTGATCTAGGCAATATTCAGGTGCTTAGTACCATTATTCAGTATGATGACAATTCAATGGTGTTCAGTGTCAGTGAGAATCAGTTCAGACAAGACTACATAACACTCCTTAAGCTTTTGGCCCGCAAGGTGTACAAGGTTGATAAGGCTACGTTACAGTACTGCCTCCAGGAGGTACTCTATTTGGGAAAATGTATTTCTGTAAATGGCAAAAAAATACTTCCTGATCGTGTTGCCTCTGTGCGCGCCACCCCCCAGCCCAAAACAGTGAAGGAAATGCAAACATTCTTGGGGCTATGTGAATACTTTAGGGCATGCATCCTTGATTATGCAGTGTACACAAGACCTATTTTAAAAAGGCCTCAAGGAAGCACAGAAAGATGACAACCAAATAGTATGGATGGAAGACATGCTTACCAATTTCAATGACCTTACAAAGGTCATATCCACTGCCCCAGTGCTTGCAATCCCAGACTACATGCAATAGTTCTATTTATTCCCCATTCCAATGGGCAAATGATGACTGCAGTGCTGACACAGAAAGGTTCATGGGCCACAAGCCATTGGCCTATTAAAATGGCATGTTAGATTCAGTAATGCAGGGCCACTTTTGATTTGAACAGGCACTTGCTGCTGCATCATTTGCCATTGAGAAGAGATACAATATTGTTATGGGGCGCTCCATAACATTGTACATCGAGCATGCGGTTTTTGCTATTATAGAATGCTGTAAATCCACACTAAACATGCAGCGAACATCCGCATATGAGGTTATCTTATCAAGCCCAAACATTCACATAGTACGATGCAAAACAGTCAACCCTGCTACCTTTTTGACAGAAATGTGTTCTGACAAAGACTTGGCCAACCATGACTGTGCGACTTTTGAGGTAGATGAATATCATATTCCCAAGGCCCAGGATTAACCAGTCAAGGTGGGGGCCTCTTTGTTGATTGGTCAGCTACAATTGACCAGGACTCAGGTTTAAGCCACAGTGGTGCAGCAGTGGTTCGCATGGTGGATGGGTAGTATGAAGCACTAGTGCAGAATAGATTACAATGCTTTTTTTGGCCCAAGCTGCTGAGCTATTAGCACCTATTGAAGTGCTACAAGCATCTCAGCGGTGCCATGTGACTATTTACTCTGACTCAGTATATGTCAGCACCACAGTGCATGCACGCCTTGCAAAGTGGAATTGGAGAGGATGCAGGTGAGCTGAAGGATCTCATGTACAACATGCTGCAATATTGGACAGGGTCAGTCAAGCACTATCCCAACCATCTGTAGTGGCAGTCATAAAATACACCACCCACCCTAATAACACAGATGAGAGCTCACTCGGTGGCACTGCCACAGACACATCAGCAAAAATGGCAGCATATCTTCCAGTGTCAGAGGTTTCAGAGTATCCTCTATTGGCACAAAACACAGAACAGTTGCCAACACCAAACAATGCATTCCCAATTGCACAGCTAATTGAGTTACGAGGAAGAGCACCACAAGAATAAAAAAGGAGCTTTGGGTGAAAAGGGGATGTAAGAAGTCCCCAACTGGTCTGTTGTGGAGGCAAGAAATATATATGAAAGTGGTTATGCTACATGAGCTATTACTGGTCGCATTCAACCAGTTAGACCTTCTATCACATGTTTCCAATCAGAACATTGCAGGAGACATACAGGAGGACTGGATTGTCCCCAACCTACCAGAGAATGTATCTAAAATGGCTGTGCGTTGCACTACATGTCAAGGTTACAATACACAGCTTACAATATGAACTATCAGAGGCACCTTATCCCACCCTACTGGGCTGTTCCGCAAACTACTCCTTCCCTCCCGAGCTCTTCGCTCCTCCACATCTAACTCACTCAGGGTCAGTCGTTTTTTCAAAGAAACACACTGGGGGTAGATCTCTGTCTTCAGCAGGGGCCACCCTCTGGAAAAGCCTCCCTGCCACTATGAAACTTAAGGAGAAGCATCTCCGGTTCCGGAAGTACATCAAGAACTTCCTCTTTGTTTCTGCCTTCGCTCCTCTTCTCCCCTGCTGATCTGTTCTTTCTCAGCATTGTGCACCTATTACCCTCTGACTTTCGGGCCCATGTACCTGCTCACCCTGCCACCTACCAGCACTGCCTCCTGGCATTCCCTTGCACTGGGATATATATCTATAACCCTACAGTCCCCTCCTTTTTTTCTGCAATTATAATACACACTCTGTCTGTTGCCTTAAACCTAGCACTTGACACTGTTTGGCTTCACTATCACTGTTTGTTGCTTTTGATTATTTATTAATCTATTTATTATTTATTTGTATTTCTGTACTCAGCACTTTCACTTCCTCCCCACCTCCCATGCACTTCTCCCCTCTCCCATGCACTTGCGTGTTCTCAATGTCACTGTGCCTAGTAAAATTGTTGCCCTGTTCTCCCTTGTTCCCCTCACTTTCCTCGCTCTGAAACACTTGTGTACAAGCGCAATACAAATAACATGACAGTAATCAGCACTGCTGTGCTGCTTCAGAAAATATTTGGCGCCTGCTTCGATGACGTCAATACGCTGTCCTCGAGGGCCTCCGTCGAGCTGACATCACCGGATGCTATAAGTAGGACGCACGACACCTGTAGCCTCAGTTCCGTTTTTTCCGTGTTCGCTTCGGAGATCTTGGCGCGCTTCGGTTCTTCTGAGTTCTGTTCTTTCGGTTCTTCGAACCTGTCCGTTGTGCATATTTCCATGATGTCTTCATCTTCTTCCACCCCTCGGCTGGGTTTTAAGAAGTGTCGGGACTGCGGGTCCAAGATGTCGTTGACAGATTCGCACAACGCCTGTCTCTGGTGCCTCGGGGAGGACCATGACATGGATGAAAGTGTAGACTCTCAGTCGCTTACATCGAAGGCCTTGCGGGAGCATAAGAAGAAGATTTCTGTAGTTAAGGTGGCCAAGCCCCGGAAGTCGAGATCCACCGGGCTTTCGACTGACGATTCGAGGGGCGACTCTCTGCATCATCGGCATAAATCCGGGGGGTCTCGGCCCAGGAGTAGGTCCTGCCATTCCTCTGCCTCTTCGAGGCACTCACAGAAGTGCCAGCATCGGTCCTCTTCCTCGTCCTCGTCCGTGGACTCCGCCCGTCGGTGGGTAGCTTATCCAACAAGCATTCCACTCCTGCAGAATGGGAATCATTTCGGCAGGAGATGTTGGCAATTTTTTAGTCGCAGGGCTCTGGTCCGTCCGCGCCGTCGAAAGACGCCAGCTGTGACCGTGCTAGAGATACCACTCGCACACCTTCGGGCTCTAGCGGTCGTCGCGATCACTGGGCACCTTCGAGGTCCCGGTCAGACAAGGATGGTCTTTCTAGACATGCCCGTTCCAGGTCCCGGTCCTCGACGCCCTCGATACCGTCAGAGCCTGTGAGGTCTTCGAAGAAGACATCGATGCCATCGGCACCAATGTCGTTGCGGGACTCTCTCAAGGCTCCACCTCCGAGGAAGCCGTCAACGCCATCGGCGCTCATGCTGTCGAAGGACACACTCCTGGCTCCGCCGTCGAGGACTGTGTCGAAGCCGTCAGTGCCACGCTCGACTTCGACGCCGATTCCATCGACGCCCTCGATGCCTTTCGAGGCTGCTTTGTCTGAGGTACCCCGTGGCATGGTGGAACCCCTTAGAAAGGCATTGGCCAAGGCTAAGAATGTATTTGCCCCTTTTTCTGTGCCCTCATTCCAGCCTCTGGATTATATTTCTGAGGTGGATGAAGGGTCTGAGGAAGGTATGGTTCCTGAGGAGGTACCTGACAAGATTTTGTCTGGTCATAGCCAGATTGAAGACCTGCGTCAGTCGTTGCACGATGCCAGTGGCCTGGACACCTCTCCGAAGGTGGAGTTCTGTAGGCCTGAGCCTGGCAGCCATGGCGAGTCCTCGTACTGGCGCCTTATGTCGAGGGTCACGGAATACTCGGGGTGGTCAGCGCCACCAGTGGATTTTCTGCAGGATGACCTGACGGATATCCTCGACCAAGGTCCACCAACTGACCCGGTACTGCCATTCCATATGGCCTTGCAGAGAAGGATGGCAGCAGCTTGGACTGATCCAGAGAGTCTGTCGGCAGGGAGCAAGTTTTTGCCAAGAAAATACTGCCCAGTCAGCAGCGACCCCTGCTACTTGACCACGCACCACACTCCAGTGAGTTTGGTGGTGCAGGCGGCTACGGCCCCAGCGAAGTAGGCGTCGTACCCTACCATCCCTCCTGATAGGGACGACAAGCATTTTGATGGCTTGGCGAAGAAAGTGTTTTCTTCAGGGGGTATCGCTTTTCAGGCAGCCAACTCCGTGTGTGCTTTGTCATGTTTCACGCACACTCTGTGGAACTGTATTTCATTAGCGGCTGAACATATTCCCGAAGGGGCGGATGGGATGGTTTTCTTGCTATTGTGCAGGATGGCAAGGATACCATGTGTGATTTCGTTCAGTCAGGTCTGGACATGGCAGATTGTGTCAGCCGGTCCATGGCAGTGAGCACCGTAATATGCAGGTTTGTGTGGTTGCGGAAGTCTGGGTTTGCTCCGATGTGCAAGCCCGGCTCCTCAACATGCCCTTTGATGGTGAACATCTTTTTGGCAGCAAGGCTGACGAGAGCCTTGAGAGTTTGCAGACCTCCAAAGCTGCAGCAAAGTAATTGAGCGCTGCAGTTTGCCAACCTCCACCTTTTCGTCCTAGGGGACAGCAATGGAGGGGAGGTTTGATTTGATATTACTCATCCTTTGGTAAATCGAGAGGAGCTGCAAGTCAAAGGGGCCACCGTAGGAGTGCCAGAGGTGGAAAACAGGGTACTCGAGGTGCCAAAGCCGCTCAGGCAGTTGCCTCTTTGCTCTCAGGCACTGCCGCAGCCGATTCAGCTTAGTCATGAGGTCATGTCCCATGGTTCGCCGGTTGGGGGAAGGCTGGCGCAGCATTTTGTAGAGTGGCGTGCCATTACTTCAGATGTTTGGGTTCTGGAGATCATAGCCCACGGCTCCTGTCTTCCTTTCCGGCAGAGGCCTCACGACAATCCACCAGGGAATGTCTCTTTGAAGAGTCCGGATCCGCTCCTTGCACAGGAAATACAATCCCTGCTGGACAAAGGCACCATAGAACTGGTGCCTGCAGCGGAGAGGAACAAGGGATGGTATTCCCCTTATTTTTTGATTTTGAAGAAAGACGGGGGATTGAGACCCATCATGGACTTGCGTGGTTTGTATAAGCTCCTCAGGAAGGACAAGTTCAAGATGGTTACTCTTTCTCAAGTCCTCCAGGCCCTTCAACTTCAGGACTGGTTGGTGTCTCTCGAACTCAAGGATGCTTACTTTCATGTGCCGATCCATCCCAAGCACAAGAAGTACCTGAGGTTCGCGGTTGGCGACTCACGCTTTCATTTTCGGGTCCTGCTGTTCGGATTGACCTCCCCCCCGAGGGTCTTCACCAAGCTCATGGTGGTGGTGGCAATGTATCTCAGGAAGGGGGGGATTCACGTCTACCCCTACCCGGACGATTGGTTGATCGGGGCGCACTCTCTCCAGCAAGTCCTGGCTCATCTGTCCGTCACGTGCCACTCCCTTCACAAGCTGGGCTTCTCCCTCAACTTAAAAAAGTCCCTCTTGATGCCAACTCAGTGGCTCCAGTACATCGGAGCAGTGCTCAACACATCCCTGGGGCAGTGTTTTCCTCCCCAGGTGAGGGCTCATCACATTCAGCAGATGGAGCACAAGTTTCAGCATGCCCAGAGTGTCCCGGTGTTCGAGTTCTTACTCGGCCTCATGGCATATTGCTTTCTTCTGGTGCCAGAGGCCAGGTTGCGGATGAGATCTCTGCAATGGGCTCTCAGATGCAGTGGTCACAGGCCTCCGGCAGGATGTCAGACCCTGTTCAGGTGCTGCCCTCGGTCGCCCAGGACCTTCTGTGGTGGGCCGTCAATGGCAATCTGATGCGGGGGGCTCCATTTTGGCTACCCTGGCTGGAGGTGACGATCGTAACTGACGCATCCCTCACGGGATGGGGAGCTCATGCCAATGACTTGACAGTCAGCGGTCGTTGGTCTCCGTCGGAGTCCAGACTCCTTGTCAATCTGTTGGATCTGAGGGCCGTCAGGCTTGCCCTGAAGGCTTTTCTGCCGACTGTGTGAAGAAAGAATGTCCTGATTCTGATGGACAACACAGTGGCCATGCACTACCTCAACAAAAAGGGGGGGGCAGGATCACTTCCCCTGTGCAGGGAGGTGATGCAGCTCTGGTTCTAGCCCATCCAGCAGGAAATTTCGATCTCAGCGGTTCATCTGGCCAGAGACGAAAACAAGACGGCGGACCCTCTAAGCAGGCAGAGCGCGATCTCTCATGAGTGGGAGCTGGCTCAGGAGATTCTCCAGGAGATCTTTGCCCTTTGGGGGCCCCTCAAGTGGATCTCTTTGCCTCCAGTGTCAACTGGAAGTGCGAAAGATTCTGCTCGCAGGAATTTCCTCCAAGAGGAGCCTTAGGAGACGCGTTTGTGGTGGAGTGGTCCTTCCCACTGCTGTACGTGTTTCCTCCAGTCCCCGTCATCCTGCAAGTGCTGCAGAGTTTACAGAGGTTTGGATCCTGAATGATCCTCATTGCTCCGGCATGGGCCCGGAGAACGTGGTACCCGGACCATCTCGACTTGTCCATCTGCCCTCCACGTCCTCTTCCCTACCGAGACAATCTGCTCTCACGGGAGGGGGGTCAGGTTCTCCATCCAGAGGTCAGATCCCTCAACCATCATGGCTTCTGAAAGGTTGAGGTATAAGGATTGGGACCTCCCTGAAGATGTTTTGGAGGTGTTGCTTTCGGCCAGACAACCTGCAACCAAGTCCCTGTACTGTTGCTGCTGGAGAAAGTTCTGCGACTGGTGCTGGGTTAAGAATGTGGATCCTTTTTCATGTGACATTCCTGTGGTTCTGTCTTTTTTGCTTTCATTGGCCCACAAGGACCTGCAAGTGGGTACCATTAAAGGTTACCTGGTGGCGCTGTCCATATTTAAGCGGTCGTCGGAGGAGTGTTCGTATTTCAAAATTCCTTTAATTTCTCAGTTTCTCAAAGGGCTCACTAATGTGTTTCTGCCATCACCTTTCCAGATGCCTGGTTGGGATTTGAACCTTGTTCTAAAATTCCTAATGGGGGCTCCATTTGAGCCTTTACATTCTTGTCCTCTGAGACTGATAACCCTTAAAACTGTATTTTTAGTTGTGGTCACTTCCGCTCGCAGAGTGAGTGAGTTGCAGGCACTTTCAGTTAGCCACCCTTCACTGTGTTTCATAAGGACAGGGTTGTCCTTAGAGTTTGTCCTTCCTTTCTTCCGAAAGTTGTCTCGGAATATAATTTAAGCCAGAAGGTCATTCTTCTGCCATTTTATCCTCCTCTGCATCCTGGTAAGGAAGAGGAGAGGCTCCATAGGTTGGATCCTAGGAGAGCTTTAAGTTCTACATTTCACGCATGTCCTGGGTCAGAGTGGACAATCAGCTCTTTATAGGTTACGCTGGAAGGCATTTGGGACAAGCTGTTACTAAGCAGACTTTGTCTAGATGGATTATCTTGGCAATTTCTGAATGTTACCGCTTGGCGGGTAAGGATCCTCCGGTTGGCTTACGGGCCCATTCTACTAGGGCATAGCTGCCTCTACTACCCTGCAGAGGGGCGTTCCTATTCAAAACATCTGTGAAACAGCCACTTGGGCTTCGGTCATACTTTTGTACAACACTACTCTCTAGATTCCATCCATGGGCAGGATCTGGCCTTTGGCAAGGCGGTCCTTAACTCTGCAATTTGATTGGACATTCTAAATTTCTAAATTCTAAATTCTTTTTCCCTCCTCCATACGTTGGTACTGCTTTGGGAGTCTGTCATAGATATGGAATACGTCGGAGGACCCAATCCCCTCGAAGAACAAGTTTATCTCTTACCTGGTAATGGTCTTTCAATGGGATGGTCCGACGATGTATTCCATATCGCTCCCTCCCTACCTGCCCCGCTACAGAATTTCTTATGCGATTGCAGCTTATGTTTGCGCAAGGCTTTCTGTGGTCATACTGGCAGTAGTTTGGTGCCACACGTTCTGGCGGAAAAAACTACAACTGAGGCTACGGGCGTCGTGCGTCATACACAGCTGTGGTGATTACTGTCATAGGCCCTCATTACGACCCAGGCAGTAAGTTACCGCCTGGGTTGTACCCTTACCACCATGGTGTAAACTATGTTTACACCATGGTGGATGGCGGATTTACTGCCCCATTCCAAGGTGAGTGGGGCGGTAAATCCCCATTTCCCATTTTACCCTTCCCCATTCCCATTTTTGCCCCATAGGGCATAATGGGAATGGGGAAAGCCGCTATTTACGCCACCGTAAATTACGGTGGCGTAATTAGCACCAAGGTACCTTTGCTGTATGGGTTTTAACGACTGCAAAAAGCAGGCGTTAAAATCACCATCCCGCAAAGGGACCTTGGAATCAGGCGTTAAGGGTCGGTGCCGTTTACGGCGCCGTAAACCCCTTAACGGCTGGGTCCTAATGAGGGCCATAGATATGGAATGCGTCATTGGTCCATCCCATCGAAAGAACGTTACCAGGTAAGAGAGTAACTTGTTCTTTATTATGCTGACATGGGTGAGAGGTGCAATGGATCTTGTTACCTCATTGTGATTGTGTGTCCCTTCTCATGATAGGTGGAGTCGGGACCTTGTGCACACCTAGATACTAAATTTGGTGCAACATTTTGGGTGAGTGAGGTTTTTCCTTGATGGGGCAGGTGCGATGTATTAAGATCAGATAATGTCACACTTTTCTTTAATGAACATTATAAAGAGGTTTTGGCATTACTGGGCATCAAGCATCGGATTTTCACCATTTACCAATCTCATTCCAATGAGGTACTACAACGGATCAATGGCCTATTGAAAAACAAGTTGGCAAAGCTGTGCACCACCTTAAAGAAACACTGGGTGCGCTGTTTTGTAATTTCATTATTCAGTTTGCGCACGCAGCCCTGCAAGGACCACCACTTGTCACCCCACGAGGTAGTAACAGGGTGCCGTATGCACACAACACTTTCTCCTGATAGACGAGTGTCAGATGCTCACAGGGCAGTGTCCATCTTGGGGAAGAGTTCAGCCACTATTTTTTTTCCCTAACGAAGGCCATAACATTTGTCTCTCAATAGATTGCACCTCCCCAGACAGAGGACGCAGCCAGCGCCACAACGGAAATGCCAGCAACATCACCCCCTCTACAATTGTTCCCCAGCGACTCGATATACACTAAGAATTGTGTGTGCTGGTGGAATGAGCCCAGATATAATGGTCCTTATCAAGTCATATACACCACACCCCTTGCTGTCAAAGTTAAGGAGTTGCGGTATTGGGTGCACCTGTCTGATGTCCACAAAGCACCCCAAGGAGCGAAGCCACACAAAACCAATAAAGTTCCCCCTGCCCATAGCTCCCACGGTCCCCCAAGTACTGCCTATTTGAACCCTTTCAAGGAGTGATGCAATATACTCAAATATTCTCATACCAGCACCACACAAAGCTGCTTAGCAATACATTTGCACAAGGAGTGGAACTCTCGCACTCTCCCATACTCTTTTTTATATATACTTTCTCTATCTGTCACTCGTTCTCTCTCTCTCTCTCTCTCTCTCTCTCTCTCTCTCTCTCTCTCTCTCTCTCGCTCTCTCTCTCTCTCTCTCTCTCTGTAAAAAGACATTCAATTTCAGGTATTCCGGCAATTCATATGACTTATTCTAAAAATGGATTTTATATTAAGAAGACTAGTGTGTATAATAGCATGTCAAAGTTCTCCTATTCATATTTATGTGCTTTGATTTTATTGCTGGGTTGTTTGCCATGTCTATGTTTGGATTAGGTATCTATCTGGGATGCGCTTTTATATGGGGAGGGGATATAAAAGGGAGGTTTACACAAATTAATGCAACTACTAATGGTTTGATTCAGTATGTAAATATTATAGAGTACAAAACAAAAGGGGACCCATTATTTCTAACACACAACACCTTGGCAATGGCCCCCTCATTTATAATCATACAATATACGTTCTGATTTCACTAGCTTTGTTTATTATATATATATATATATATATATATATATATTACAACGTTTCAGCATTTAAGAAGAAGCAACTTAGAAGGTCCAAGTATGACGAATGCCACGGATTTGTTTTAGATACAATAGAATACATGTGTGTCAGATACACCCTATATATTCCAGAGGTGTGTACCTATTGGCAGTTGAACTCGATGTATAGACGACAAATTAATTCTGTCAATATAACTCTCAATTGTTACAACCAGACAGAATGAGAGGTCTATTGACTGGAAGATGGTGGAACGCCCCGGGACACAGCTGGTTGCAAGAAAGTATTTACAATAAGTACCTAAATCAATGATGGGGACCGTACCACAGATATGAGTCGCTATGCTCACTTGTTTGTCAGGACAGGAGTCTCCTTAATGGTCATTGCACTGTACTATGCTTACAGGGTTACGCCTCTCCCAGTCTAGAGAGGCGTAACCCTGTAAGCATAGTACAGTGCAATGATAAGAGTCTAAACGTAACTAACATAGTGAGAATAACCTTCCTATTAACCAGTAAATGATCAAATGTCCTATCAACAGAATGTGCTGAATAAGCCGTATTACGTGAAGAATCAATGACTGGATATGATAAGATGAAATCCCCTATCTCGCCGGCACAATGATGTCTGAAATAATGTCCAAGTCCCAATGAGAACCCTAACACTGATGGCACAAGGACGCCTACATACTCCAGTTCAAGCACATAAAGCACCAAGGTTTTAGATTAACCAAGATGAAAACGTTCCAAAGTTCCAAGGGAGTGAGGCAAGAGTAACAAATCCGCTAGGCAAGAGAAGTGCGTTGTCAGTTCCTGTGTTGATAATGTTCCTGGCGTTAACCGTAGCAAAGTCGTAATAGTTGGTACGCAGACAAGGGCTTACTGGGGTGGTGGAGGGTAAATGGTAATTGCTATGTGTGTTCATCGATACCACATGCGTTGGGATCATCCAAGGAATTAATATCACAAGTAATACCAATTTTAGAGGCTCAATGCCTGTTCATCTGGCACTGTGTTGGCTGCGAGGCACCTTCATCACATAGTGTGCAACTAGGATTTATGAACCCTGACCAACTGCAATGCACTAAAAATCATAAAAGCATCCAGTGTTTGCAGAGGCCATACCTGAAATTGCAAGGAGTGACGTATGCAGTGAGCAAGTGGAAAGAAACATCAATGAGTTGTGTGGCAGGAGGGCTACTGGGTTTCGGAGAGGACGTGTTGTCCTGAGTGAATACAGCATGTGCACCATTTTGGAATGAACACATCATAAAGTTGATGTGGATCAAAGCAATGGAAAAAACAGTAAAAGTGCAACAGCAAGAGACTTGTGAATTATGTTTTTATAAAGAGGGAACTGTTTCCATAGGGGCCAACCAATGATGCAATAAAATATTTTTTTTATCCCAGTCCTCAAAAAAGGCACAGCTGCAGTCATGGCCTGCTACTGGGTGTGTGGAAAGCAGGCCTTCTTGCACCTCCTGCATTATGGAGGGGCTACTGCTTACTGGCCCATTGCACTCAGAGCTTATTGTGATCTGTGAAAACCACCTCACACTGTGATCGAAGAGCTTGCTTGCCTCAACACAAGGCTTGACACTAGGGGGGCCTACCAGAAACCTGTTGAAGCCCCCCATCTTCTGTATGTTACCTGAAAAACAAGATAGTGAGAAGTAGGAAAAGAAGATAGAACTACCTGTCTCTAGAATCTTCTGAACTGCTCAAAGAAATACCTAATGAATCTAGACTGTTAAGCAAAGAAGAAACCTTTTTCGCATCACTTTTACTGTCTGGGATCCAAAAACATGCAAACTCTAAGTGGCTGCAAATAGTGAGGTCATACAGCTGGCGATTGACACAGAACAAGGTCTGAACACAATCAAGGTCGAGATGCGTGCTATACGACAGATGACCCTCTAGAACAGATATGTGCTCTGCCAGCTCATGGTGATGAAGGAGGGGTTTGACACAAAATGTGTGATTATTGCTGCACTTTTGTGCCCCTAAAAAATGCATACTGGATGGGGACGATCATGAAACTACTAGAACCAGTGATAGTGTTTGTGTTAGTCATTTCCTGCACCTTCCAGCTGGGACTCTGATGTTGTGCTAAAGCAGTACCTATTTTATGATGATTATTTCAATTTGGGTATCAAAAGCCATTACTGTCCAAAGACATGACCCAAATAAACCATGCATGGTTGTGACAGAGCAGCGCTTGCACCCACCTGGCACTATGACTATGCCCATACTTGACCCTGAGTATTACACAGAACGCTAGGTTGATTTAGCAGGTGATGAACAATATATATATATATGTATATATGACTTGCACCCCTGAGACATTTGCCCAAGTTGGTCAGTGTTTGCATCATGTATGTAGAACATTGGTTCCAAAGGAGGCTTATTGGGGAGTGTGTTCATGTATAATTAACAAAAGGGGGGAATGTTGGTAAGCATGGACAATATTCCCACACCCCAAGTGGTTCCAAATAAGGCAAAGGCCATGCATTGTAAGACAAGCGACCGGGGGGGGGGGGTTACTCTCAAACTCCTTCACATGATCATGTTATTGCATGCTTCATATAGGTAGTGTATATGTGGGAACAAACATCATCTTAGAAATCAGCAGCCATATTGGAACACAAGGCACAAATGTGGCCCAGTAGTCAGCACCACAGATCTAGGCCATGAACATGAGGGAAGGAATACGTTGTATCCTGGGCACTGATGAGAAAGGCCAGAGCCACAGAGATCCATAATCCTTTAATTGTGTTAAAGGTTGCCAGCCTTCGTGCTCTGGAAAGAATGTGCCCTGCAAGGCCACAGGAGGAGGGTTGAGCGTCTTTGTGCACACAATCCCACAATAAGGAGAGCATTGGCCACCAACCTCCACCAGTCCCAACTCTAAGTTACAGCACCAAATGTCCTACCTTAAGACCCCTGAATTCCAAGGCACCAGCTAGTCTCAGACCACTGATCATAAACCTGTTAGACCCCCAATCGTTCAAAAAAGATCAGAAAGCAGGACCTTTTGCCTTCACTTCTGGGTCCTGTGATCTGTACTGCGAGGTGCAGATAGGGATACAATTATAGCCCAGAACAAGGGTTGGAGACCTTGAAGAGATGCCGGCCTGTCTGGGATCGAGTGAGATCTGTGAGTCAGTATGAACTCTGCTTTTCCCTCGGGCCCATGTCTGTTTGTACCAGGTGCACTGCCACATAGATAGATATGTATTGTTTAGTTTGTACATAATTTCCAACTGGTCTCCACCTCATGATGACTGCAACATCACCCACGTGGAAGAAGATGGACAGAAGGGGCTGGGACCAATGGACTGGCATCTCCTATGGAGCAGGCATCCTATGTATAGTGTCTCACCAACCAGTCGTGCAGGTTTCAACTGTATGTAATGATGTCAATGATGATGCAATGTGCCTTCTTAAAGTGCTACTCTTGCAGATTTTGGCATAACGTTCAGCAGAAGCAGAGATCCTTGCTGATTCACTGTTATTTAGTAATAAAATATGGGTTATCCTTACAAGAGGGTTATTGGCCCTTTTTCCTAGTGAGTTGCATTTATTCTGGTCTGAGCATCTGAGGGGCTTTCCTACATATGGTAATAGCGATTTCAGTCTACGTTTACTCTGATAGCTTCAACAGGTACACCCTTGCGTAGTCTAATCACGGACCAACATAACTTGCCTTCCAGAATCTGTAATCATCTCATCTAATTTTCCATATAGGTTTCTATCATGCATAATATACCTGCGATGATGGAAGTACAATAGAATTTAATAATACATATGAGCGAAAAAACCAACATCTTTTATTATGCAAGAACTGCTGGGAATGACACAGTTTACCAAGCTAATTCTAGTCCACCCAGGTTGCTCCATTAAGGCTGCTGCTGACCGTGATTATGCAGCTCATTGAAGCAATGAATGCCAAAATGTTGGCAGTACACATGATGATCCATAATTGCCAGCTTAACCTCCATGACACTGCTAATCTGCTACAACTTGTTATTGAAGAGAAGCCACCTGGGCTGTTCCGACACCAGCATCGCAGCACCAGCACAGCCTTCCACTCTTTGTGCCTGATTCATGGAATTTATTACGTAAAGTAACCATATTCACAAGTCGCACCTGCAACTCCCCCGATACGCTAAGCAAAAACATCCATGGCAACTACCTTTGCGTGCTCCCCCGGGCACGTATATATGCATCCTTCAAACAGCGTGCGGTCTACCCCACAAGCAGGCCTGCATTTCAAGGAACCTATGCAGGGTCCCCCGTAACTGTATCTAGCACCCCAACAACATGCGATGTGAAAAATCATAACTCGATAGAAAATCTGTGTGTGAACCTCCATAAACCGTTCCTGCACCCTGCTACACTGCATATTTGCACCCCTAAGTTGGAACAGAACCTTGGTTGCATACACGCACCCCGAAATTCAACATGCAAACCCACCTCTGTATTGCCATTCCTATGCAAAATTGTACTTACACCTGGCTTCCGGGGGCGGATAGTATGAAGGACTTGCGTGGACATTTCCCAGTCGAGAGTTTGCATTATCGAATGCATGAATACTTCTCGTGCTGCGCAATTGTGGGTGTGCGAGGAATTGCCCGCAGGCTGTCCCACAGAATGCCAACTTATTTGCAAGTTCTTCCCCATTTCTATTGTTCCACCCTCTTCCCAGCCCTCTGCGCAAGCCATGCCCACGCTCTGTGTGGAGTCTCGTGCAAGCCCTTCGACAGATCGCAGAGACTAGCCGAGCCTGCACGAACTCCACACAAGTTCAGGAAAAGTACGGCGCATTCGATTCCATGAATCGACGAACGTGGATTTGCATGCTGTTTGGCGCGCAAGTACCCTTTTTCAATGTAAATAATTGCATAAATCCGGCCCTATATTTTTGAAAGCACTAAACATGCATAGTTCCCATTCACCCCTCCATTGTGATTTATGACTGATACTTTAAGTCTTATTGGACGTTTATGTATCAATGGAAACTACGTTCCCTTTGCAGGCATCAATCTTCCTAGACACCACTTTAGTGACTACATTAGTACCTTCATATGCCGGAGGTGGAGCGGCCCCTTGTGCCCACCCACTGATGGAAAAAAAAATGATCTCCTGCTTTACATTTTCAAAGCATTTCCGACTTATATTACAAGAAGCAGGCAGCATGCTTAGATTTGCTGGAACTAACCCAAGGTCAAAATGATCCATTCACCTAAAAATCCAAGTTAAATCAACTCTCAGCAGAGACCGCCTGGCCAGAAAGGAACAAAAAAAGACATTTCTTATTAGAGCTTGTGCAATGGAGTGAAGGTCACCCTGGCAGTGGAATTTTCTCTGCCCAGCGACTATACCAATTTACTGCATCTCATCTTACAGGCTGAAACCCATATGGACGGTTGATGTGGGGAATGGAAATGGTATTCTATTAGCTACCTACAGTGACTGATGTTAAACCAGCCTCCATGGACCATGGTGCTGAACCACATCTGGATCCAGTGCAAATTGTGGAAATATGGTGTCCTCCAGTCATGAGGGAACGGCATAGATCCTTCAAATCAGAGCTTTAATTGCATTGTGGAAAGTCTGGGCAATAAATCCCAGAATGCCCCAGATGAACTAGCAAGTGTTTGGGAAATGGTCTCACTTGTCCATACGTGGAAAAATCCAGTAGTGTCAGTTCCCATCCCATAACTCTGTGATCATTCTGACATTTGATTATTCCTGTGCAACGTCTCCAAGAAGGACGACCTCCCATCAAGCTTGGAGCATTCCATGATTCTGGGGCATTTGGTGTGTATATGATCATAGCCTTCACCCATGACCACCAGATCCCTGGCATTGACATGGAATCCAATTAAACACAAGAAGGGAGGTATGAGGAAAATACAATCCCAATTCTAGTTTACTCTCAATAAAGGCGCGAAGCCTAGAACATGAGACAGCAAGATAGATTAGAGAAATTAGACTAACTTGTCAAGTTTGGAGCACCTCAAGTCTGTATAAACACTCTCGAGACTGCCAATATACAAATAATAAATCAATACATGTTTATTAATATCAAACCACAGTAAAAAGGCGTAGTGCTCAATGCGCTACAGCATTAAAACAAACCACCAAACAGATATAAATGCAACAATGCAAATCACAAAATAACAAAATCTACATACACATATGCAGAAGAGAATAGGCAGACACTAATGGGCAATACCTAGTCAATGTTTGGACAAACTTAGTAGAAACCCATCAATTGAAAAAGTGTCATGTGCTGTGCAAATTAGAACTGCTATCACACATTGTTACTTCAACCATACTGACCCATCACTCAGGCAAACTCTTTCTCATTCAAAATCATCCCAACATGTTTCATTCTGGAATGTGTCATACAGAAATTAAACAGAAATTCATCAGGGGAAAGTCTGCACAAGACCCAAACATGGGTTATTCGGAGTTGGTTAGACAGATGAAATTTTAGACATACAATAGTAGAAATGTAAGACATCAAATTAGGAGCATAATTAATCCCTGCCAGGTATATGGGTAAGTAGCATATAGAAAACGGCCTCAGTAAGGTCAACTCCTAACAGGGTTCCGGTTAATGTCCTGTATGCTTGACCAGCAGAGTAATTTCACATCTGAAAAGAGAGTGTAGAGAGTATCAATCACTAGACCCGTATTTTAACGACTCTATAAATCAGTCAAACAAAGCAAATAATTAGATAATCAATTCTAATTGGCGAGAACTCACCAGCACATCTGGGGGCACTCCTACATTTGTAGTGACCACAATGGAAGACGTGACTACTACTCATCACTCATAAGGGGATATAACTAAATAAGGAAGACAAAGCCCAGATAAATCTAGTCCATGTAGTTTGAAAGCAGAGCTCAACTGATCTTCATGCATATCTGAATACAACATATAGGAAATCTATAAAACTCTCACACTTGTAATTTTCGACGGGCATTACTCACCACTTCAGGTGTGGGATAAACTCCCCCAAGTGTGGGGTATTCGGTAGTAGCGTTGAAAAACTGCCGTCCACTCTGTGTTCAGACACTGTCTGTGTTTGTTCTTAGTTCTAACAATGGAAAACTCTACTCTTCTTCCAAGCTGTAAGAAATCAATCAAGCAGAGGAGAGAGGTGTAAAAATACTGTGGGCCTCATTACACGGACGGTGGTAACCATGGCGCTATTAGCGCCATTGTTGCCGCCGGTATTTTACCGATTCGCCTTGGTGAATGGGGGAATTACCGCCCCATTCCAAGGTTGGCGGGGCGGTAATTCCCCATTCACCAAGGCCCTTCCCCATTCCCATTTGAGCCCCCATAGGGGTCAATGGGAATGGGGAAAGAGCAAATAACAGTACCGCTATTAGCGGTACCGTTATTTGCCCTGAAGTCCCTCAGCGGGTCCCTTCCTTAATGTGTGGTCTGGCCACATGTTAAGGACGGGATCCGCTGAGGGACCTCGTAGTATGGCGCTAAGGGATTACCGGCACAGGTGCCCTTACCGGTGCCCGTAATCCCTTAGCGCCATCTGTGTAATGAGGCCCTGTATATCTAACTGTGTTGGAACGTTAAGACAAAGGTAAGAGTTACTGCTTACTTATAACATGGAATATCCCACGTGAAAAGGTAAACGTAAATAAAGTGCTATCCTTTGAACTGAAGTTTCTGCTACCCAACATAAATAGCGCTAGAGCACATCCGTCCAGTAACAATGGAACCATCTAGACAGGGTTCACCCTAAAGTGAACAGCAAGAAACAAAAGGTAAGGGACGTGGGGTGAACCGTTTCCCAATTATCACTTTACTCTTCGTTCTACAGCTCTAGATACATACCCATGGACCACGAGACAGGAAATTCAATGATTAGTTCCATATTGGGTCGTCGCTGCACAGCAGTCAGCATTGAGGATCAGTAGGATCTTAAACCTGGCCACCGCGTCCCGAAGTTAGTGAGCGGTGTTCCTAGTTAGGGTAAATGATAAGTGGAGTAGAAGACGGAAGTCAGTGCCGGGAGGTATAGGGGCAAGAGGGTTCTTACCGTCTAGTACTTGGTGCTCATTGTTGCGGACTGTTGTCTCGGTTGCTTGCTCCCACCACTAGCGTAAAATCATGTGATCGCAAAACATCTGGTTAAATCTGTTGCGTGATGTGACATATCGTGCAATCGAAATGTTAGGACAGGCGTGGTTTAGTCTAGGTAATTGGAGAAAACCAAATCACACTAGAAGGTGAAGTACACAAAAAGTGTGAAAAACACCTTCAACAGGTATTCTAAGTTAGAAATAGTAGCTGTAGCAAAGGGCTTTGTGGGCACAAGGCACCTACCCACAGCCCGTACATTGATAGGGGCTGTCACAAGCTATAATCACTGCCAGACCCCTCCCCGTGGCGGTCATAAGTTTGGAGTAACCCTGTCAGATAGATGTCATGGGGATGAGGAAATAGAAAGTTCTCACTCATCGGTAGAGTAACTAAGCTTGAATATATACAACTTTCTGTAATAGTTACTCTGCGATAACAAGCTATTAAACTTGTGATACAACAGGTGGAATCAGTGTGTTTTAAGCTCGGTTGAGATATTCCAGTCCAGATTCTCGTTCAAACCAGTCACTGAACTCCTAGCCAGGTAGATTAAATGCTGTTCTTTTTGCAGTAGGAACATTTTATCTCTATTAATATCCATACTTGTTGATAATTTAAGGACTACAAACCATTTAAAATCTTCCGGTCCATGTTGATTCCCAACCCAATGGTTGACCATCAGGGCATTGGTGTCGCGACTTTTAAGACAGCTCTTGTGCTCTCCAATCCTTATTTTGATTTTCCTGTCTGTCTTACCAATATAGATTTTATTGCACGGGCACCATATGGCGTATATTACCATCGAAGTATTGCAGTTTGTGTGTGTTTTCTGTTGCCATGGAGACCTTAGACCCCGGTCTATTTCTGTACACTGGGTAGTGTATTTGCAGTACGTACAGTGTGCATATGGGTGGTGACCTTCAATACGGGGCAACCCCCATTGCTCAGTAAGGGTTGTTTGCCTTGATGGTTTAAGGCTGATATAATTTCTGGTTAGTAGTTCTTTGAGGTTTCGGCTCCTCTTAAATGCTAATATTAGTTTGAGTACTGGTTGGTGTGTCACACTTCTCTAGGATCGACCATGTTTCTATAATTATTTTCTTGATAGCATTCGATAAATTGCTGAATGGGTTCACAAACACCAGTTTAGGATCAGTATTACTCTTGTCATGTTCTTTATATTCCATCGGTGCATCACGATTATTATTTTTGGTCCTCTTCAAGGCTCTAGCTGTGGTTTTACGTGGGTAACCTCTTTGGAGAAGTCTGGTCTCCATTTTCTGTGCCTCTATGCAGAAGTCTGCTCCCTGTGTGCTGTTTCATTTAGTTGGAGAAACTGTCCCAATCGAAGGTTGTCTCTGACGTGTGTTAGGTGAAAGCTGTCGTAATGTAATAAAGAATTTCTGTCTTGTGGTTTACTGAAAGGTTTCACAAAGATGTTGTTTGTCTCTTGATCCATAGCAATCGTGATATCCAGAAAATCCAAGGCTACTTTGCTGGAATTAGACATACATTTAAGAAATCTGTCTTGGGAGTTGATCCAGATGAAACAATCTTCCAGTTGTCTAGTTGTGCCATGCCAGATTACAACAATATCATCTTTGTAGTGTCCCCATAAATGCATGTTATTGAAGAACGGATTGGTGTTAATCATGATCTTGATGATCTCAAACGTTTCTATATATAGATTGACAATGCTAGGTGCTATCGTCGCACCCATCGTTGTCCCCTGGATTCGTTGAACAAATTCTCCATTAAAGTGGAAATAGTTTCAAACTAGGCTCATCTCTGTGCACCAATGAATAAAGGAAATAGGAGTCTTCTCTACTTTATGGTCATGAAGCAATTTTTCTTCCAGCATGTCAACTGATGCCCTCTGAGGAATACTCATATACAGGGCCACTACATCAAGACCCAGAAGTATTTCGGTGTTAGGATCAAATGCAATTCTTTCCATTTCTTTGATGATCTGTGTAGTGTCCTGTATGTAGGATGCCATTTTCTTGACCAAACGCTGGAGAAATGAATCTGCAAATTTGGATAAAGTTTTGAGTACTGAATTTACTCCTGAAACAATGGGACACCCTGGGGGTTTCTCCAGAGACTTATGTATTTTAGGAAGTGTGTAAAATTGATGTATACAGGGTTTGTCTTTTATCAGAAAGTCAGCTTCTTTTTTAGTAATCCAACCTCTTTCTTTGGTTTTGGCCACTTTTTGGTTTATGATAATCTGTAAATCTCTCGTAGGGTCTGAATCGAGTCTTTGATAGCATTGAAGGTCCAAAAGTTTTCTACTACTTTCCAATACATAGGGCCTCATTATAAGGCTGGTGCTCCCGGAATGAAGGGGGCCGGTACAGCACCGTCCCCCTTCATTCCGGGAGCGGTGATTACAAGCTTTCCATCGCGGGACCCAGATTGCACACCTGGTAAAACCAGGCGTGCTTTCCGAGTCCCGCGAGGGGAAGAGGGAGGCAATAATGGGCCAGATGTAATCTGCACGTTATTACCTCACTCCCCATTCGCATTGAGCCCTATGGGGGCTCAAATTGGAATGGGGATGGGTTCCTGCAAGGAGGAATTACCGGGTCCTCCTATGTCAGAGTAACCCGGTAAGTCCCAATTGCAGGAACCTGGTAATGGAGCCCGGAACGGAGGCAGCCGTAATGAGGCCCATAGTCTTCCTTGTTTTGTAGGATTATCGCACCTCCTTTATCAGCTTTGCGAATCACAATGTTTTTGTTGGTGGATAAGTTCCTCATGGCCTCTTGTTCTTTGTTGCTCATGTTGTTGAAATTTCTCTTTGACCTAGTGGATTTTTCAAGTCTGTTTAGGTTGTGTAGTATGACTTTCTGAAAAGTCTTGGCTTCTGCGCTCTGTAGCTGTGTAGGTACACATAAATTCGATTTGTTAGAAAGTCCAGAATCAGATTGATCTGGATCTAAATCAATATCATGAAAATATTGGTATAAATGTATTTTTCTCATGAATTTCGAAAACTCTTGCCGGAAAGTGAACTAGTCATGGTTATTCTAATGCTACAAAACCCATCCCTTTCTCAATGACAATTCAATTTCAGTAGGGGTATATCTGGAGAGATTTACCATAATGCTTGCATACTCCTTGTTATGCGCAGCTCGAAACCCCATTCGTCCTGGCCTCTCTCTAAAAAAGGCTGGGGCTGTCCAGAACCCATATTGGAATGCGCTCCCCGATTGCCACATCTGTATCCAGTGCAGATTGTGGAAATATGGTGTCCTCTAGTCATGAGGGAAAGGCATAGATCCTTCAAATCAGAGCTTTAATTGCATTGTGGAAAGTCTGGAAATAAATCCAGAATGCCCCAGATGAACTAGCAAGTGTTTGGGAAATGGTCTCACTTGTCCATAAGTGGACAGATCCAATAGTGTCAGTTCCCAGCGCATAGCTCTGTGATCATTCTGATATTTGATCATTCCTGTGCAACGTCTCCAAGAAGGATGACCTCCCATCATGCCTGGAGCATTCCATGATTCTGGGGCATTTGATTTGTATATGATCATAACCTTCACCCATGACCACCACATCCCTGACATTGACATGGAATAACCTTACAAAGTATGAGCCAGGCACTGCGCAAAAGTGATTTAGGGACACATTGCAATGTCCTATGATCACACTAAACAGATAATTCTTTAACTCATTGTTACCCCCGTCCCTCATTTTGGGATTCTCTAGTGACTACCTTTGCTGCCCTACACAAACGAAATGTGGATTAGGGGAACAGGTACTGGCCTTTTTCCTGTTTTTGTAACATCCAGTGCTACCATGCTGCGCTGAATGCAGGACCTTGTCTACTGTATGTAAGGTGTTGCTAAGTGCATTACAGCAGTTTGAACCTATTCAGAGTAGGCATTGTGTGTGTTTTGCACACTACAAGGACATGTTCAGCAAGAAGGAAGCAGCAAGGGTACTTAGCAGCTGTATTTTGTGTGGTCCCACCTTCCCACATAACCAATTTGAAGATCAGCACCTCGGTCATTGCCAGAATCTCTCTATGAAAACCGCTTTAATTGGAAACTCACAGCAGCTTCAACTCACTTTTTGTCAACAAAGGAACGAGAACTCAAGATCTGCATCGCCTATAGAGCACTAAAGACTCTCAGAGTAAATACTGGTTAACCCCTATCTCTTATATGCATTCCCATATACTCTTACAACCCTTCTCATAGACCAACTATGATCTGCAGTAACGTTCACTAAGCAACACCTCTGGGCTGCAGACAACTTGATATGTGTTAAGGTCAGAGATTAATGGAAACAGCTTTCTGGCTGGTTATAGCCTGTAGGAGTACACCCTGATGTAATTTTGTTTGTGTAGCGCACAAGCACTTTGACAATGAGATCTTCAGAGATTGCATGGATGTTTTTGTGGTACTCTGATCAGATGCTGTATATCTTGAGCTATAAAACCATTGCCAAGTACGTCAGATTATTTGTCTAACTGGAAAAATGTCTCGTCTCGAGACACTGGATTTTCTGTAGTTTGTAATCACACCAGAAGTGATAGAAATAGCTGAAAGACTGCTCTGTGACCGCACGGAGTGGTCTTTCTAAATTGAACTGTCATTCCCCTACCGCACACAAGTGCGCACAGGGGCTGACAGGCTTAGCAGGTCCCAGAAGCAGAGGACAAGGAGAAGGGGTAAGTGTGTGTGTGCGCATGTGTGTTGGTGTGTGTTGTGTGTCTGGCTGTGTTGTGGTTTGAGGGGAATCTCGGGTGGGGGGATTATTGGGTGAGAAACCTGGAGAATATTGGGGACATTCCAAGCTGCTACTGGATCGAGTTCCAGAGTGTGGGTGCATGAAAAGACAATGATTGTTTGTGGGTACTCTCTTTTTGCAGAAAATATGTGATTTAAGCTGGTTGGTTCGTTTGCTGTGCGAGGAGCATATGTAACCAAATATGTGTAGTTTAGCAACTAGGTACAATGGTGTGCTGCTCATGATTGCCTTTTAAGTGATACATGCAGTCTTCAACATAATCCTGGCTTTTAGAGGAAGCCAATGTAGCTTGCGTAGGATGGGGTGATTTAGTCAAATTTCCACGCTCTGGTAATAAGGGGTGCTTTGTCAAAGTGGACAGACTCCTTTTAGGGGAGACAAGTGAGCAGCTGGGAACCCCGTCAGAATGACATTCCCCCCATCAATGTGCCGCACCACAAGGGCATGCAGTACGGTACTAGAAGAATAGATCTTTTTATAAAGATATTTTCACAAAAGATTGATTTAGAAAGACTGCTCTGTGACCGCACAGTGATCTTCCTAAATCCAACTGTCATGCCCCTACCGTGCACAAGTGTGCACAGGGGCTGACAGGCTTAGAAGGGTCCCAGAAGTGGAGGGCGAGGAGAATATATAAGTGTGCGTGTGGGCGTGTGTGTTGGTATATGTTGTGTGTCTGACTGTGTTGTGGTTTGGGGGGAGTCTCCAGTGTGGGGATTCTTGGGTGAGAAGCGAGAGATGGTGGTTCGGGTGGCAAAACACCTGCTTTCAGAGAAATCCCATTGCAGAGGATAGGGGTGGGGTTGGTGGGTGGTGGGGTCAGGGAGGAACAATGGGGGCTCGGGTGTGAAACCCCCTGAATATAAAACATTTTTTTTAAAACTCTTTTAGGAGCTTTGACTAGAAAAAGACCTGTACAATGCTGGTTTTCCGCTCAATAGACAATCAGTCATTGTAAATCGGTCTTTTTCCCTTGAGATCTCTAAAACAGGGTCTTTTCACATAGAACCTGCTGTAATATGGAGATGACCTGCGGCAGCTTGAATGGTTTGATTTTCTGAAGCATAGAGATCTGCAGCCATGTGTTTCTGGAAAGACAGGCTGCAGATGACAGTGAATCCTAAGGATTTAGCTTAATCCAAACCTTCGGATCAAATTCTTCTAGGTACATATCAATGAGCCATTGTTCAATTAGTTGTTGTTTAGCAGGGGACTGACGAGGATTAATTCAGTTCCACCCAGGACTGGATGATGGCTTGGTAATCATGGAGATGACTGATGTACAGTGTTTTTTTTAAATTTTTATGTACAATGGCTATATCAAGGTCATTAAGTGATGTGCCCAGAGGCTCCATGTAAAGATTGAAAAGGATAGTTGAGAGGATGGGACCTTGTGGGATTCCGCAGGAGAATGTGGATTGGTCAGAATGCAACATGTTCATTTGTATGGCCTGGTGTCCGACTGAGAGGTAGGAGGTAAACCAATTCAAGACAGTGATAGAGAATCCCATCATGTCGACAAGGAGAGAGGGGAAGTGTTCAAGTAGGATGAGGAGGCATGAGTCACCCATGTCTATGATTTGGAGGGCATCATCCACTATCTGGATGCTTGCTTTCTCGATGCTACAATTAGGGTGGAACCGCCACTGATAATCATTTAGGGGGTTTAGTTGGTCAATTCTGGTGAGTAGTTGTGTAGCAGAAAAACAATATAGATGATGTCTGGAAGATTTAGAATTAATCTTAACCTCTGTAATCAATCTAGGACCCCTACAGAAGATCTTTCCTCACCTGCCAAGACATTACAGAAAGGAGAAGTACCATATTTATTTATGTATTTATTTATTTATTTGTTTGTTTGTTTATTTATTTATTTGTTGTTTACATGTTAGGCGCTTATACAGCAGGTAATATTTCCATTAAAAATCACCCACAGGGCAAGGGGGGGACAAGGGAGTGAAAAACATAACATAATAATTAATAAGAGCAGTATTGGTAAAAGGGGGAAGGACAAACCTACTATGCCTTGTGAGTATTAATTATGTGCAAGTGCAGCAAGCAAAAGAGCAGAGGGAGTAAGTGCATGGGTGTCCGGACTCATGGGTAAGCTACAGATAAAGGGGTTTGTTTTTTGATTGCTACATGGCCAAAGGCCATGTTAGGAGTCAGTGCGATCTTCCAGGGCAGGGGTTTTGCCAGGGCAGGTGCTGAAGGAAGACAGGAGCTGTGTCGATTATGTTTGTGAGGTCAGGGGCCTCGAGTATTTATAAGGGCCCCAGACATCAATCACAGCAACTCTGGGATTAGCAGAGAAGTGAAGAAGGGAAGGAGGAGGTGAAGAGAAAGGTCTAGAGAGCTTCTGGAATTTTAGAAAGTCCTGCTCAAGGCACAGAGGCAGGGGGAGGCTGTTCCATAGGAAGGAGCCGGCTGAGGAGAGTGATCAACCACCTACCCTCTGTTTAGCAAAATGCTTTACACACAAAGAGTTTGTGCCAGTGGAACAAAGTGGTATAGAGGGAGATTATTTAGTAAGATAAAGTTGTAGATAGTGTGTTCCCTAGGCCCAGGTAGCATTGTGGATGATGCATTGGGATTTGAATTTAATCTGTGCAGCAACTGGGAGCCAATGAAGACTTACTAGGTCAGGGCATATGTAAATCATGATTGGTCCATCCCAAGAGCAGCTGTCCACCCCTTCTGCACAAGATCACAAGCAACCCCAGTCATATTTTGACGTCATTGGGCATCATCAGTGAGGTGTAGCTTGAATCTGTAGGCTCAGCAGGCCTAGGACCCATTTCTGACAGAGAAACAAAGGGGGTGATGGCTCAGTACTTGCGTAGCAACTACGTCTTACAATATTTTGCTGATAGGCAGGAGGTTCACAATGAGCCAGTAGTTGGACAGATTGTCTGAGTCTCAGGCTCTTTTTTCATCAAAGTAGGCCATATGAGAACAGTCTTCATGGTGTGCAGGAATTACCCTTCTCTGAGGAAGGCATTAACGATGCCGAAGAGTGTATTGAGTGCTGGGCCCGTCATTTGTTTAATGATGGAAGCTGAGATGAGATTGTCAGAGTAAGAGGTAGGTTTGAGGGAGGCAAGCATTTTAGAAGGTCTGCGGGAGAGAAAGAACATTTGCTCAAGAGCGGCAATGTGTATGCTGAGGTGCGGGGGGCTAATGCTAGGGGAGATAGATTTGATTGTCTGTCAGATTTTGGCAATTTTTTGAATAAAACGTGTTGATCCGTCTCATTTTACCTGAGTTGCAGTAAACTCAGGGTCATGTGATGGATTAGTACAATGTTTTACTATTTTGAAGAGGGTTTTGCTCCTGTTAGAGGCTGCCATACTGTTGCTCAACTTACCAAAAACTGAAAAGGTCAAAATATGTAAAAAGGAAAAGAAACCCCCAGAATCACAGAATTTGCTAATTTCAAAATGCTACATTACAAATACCTACATTCTAAATACCAAGATCAAAATTGATCTTGCAATTCTTTCAAACCAAAAATGCATTGCAGCAGAACTTGTAGGATCTGGTAACATGTGATTATTAGAAAAACATAAATGGATTACACTTAGAACTGGCATCTTCATGCTGATCTATGTTCAATACAAAGGTTTTCGCCAAGTTTAATGAAGCTGTTGCGACAAAAAAAAAATAAACAAAGATGTCATCTCACACCTAACAGGGTTCCATTATACTCAATGCACGATCAACATAACAACCTAAGAAAAAGAGTACTTGTAGAAAATAATAACGATAATTGTAATTAACATATAGGTTGCCAGTGTTAAGATACTATTTTTCTGAAACATCCATAATTACCAATGAATGTAAGTAACTTTTCCAACAGATAGCATAAGACATACACAGTTAAAGAAAATGTGCACATGATAATGCTCTTTTCATAATGTATTTAAGTTATCAGATTGTATGTAGTAGTTTCACTATCAAGGCAACCCTAGAACAACCCTAGGAAGGTTTCCTAGGTGACTTTGTCATAGAAACAGTTTATTTTCATGAGAACATCGGTTTCCATTTCACTTTCGTCAGAACGTTTGCATGACAATAGCAGACTTTATTCTGGAGGAGATGCATGTAGTTTAGAACTCATGAATGCATTAGATGTTCCTTTATTCGAATAATGTTTGCAACAGTAATGTATCACAATAATCATTACTATTAGCACATGTATTAAAACAAACCCCGAATGAGTGAAATTGCGTACTTCTTTGTTTCATGGCAATACAGGATGTCAGAAGCTGTACGCATGGTGGCAGTCCAGTTCACGGTTTCAAATACATTTCTCTCTGTGTCATAAGGTGCCTCTATGATATGTGCCTGTCTTTGTCTGTCAGACATCTGCTATACTTTGGCCATAATGTTAACCAGAATCAGGAACACATGTGGAAACAAAGCAGTCTAGTTAAACGGTTGTTCATATTCACAACTTACCTACCAATCGTTTGCTTTCAGCTGACCAATACATGGTAAGTGTCTTGAAGTGCGTTTGTAGTGTAAAGTGAAAGTCTTGAACGGGTATACCACTTGCCCTAGTTCAGCTGTCATTGGCACTACATGCCTCTGTGTCTTTTGACAAGAAACCATGACTTAATACCTCCCAACATATCTTGTCGCCTAATACTACTGTATGACCTGATGTGATTTAACTGACAGTTTTGGTGGTTTTCAGGACCAGAGCTGACAGTCTGTTCCAACAACTAACCTGACATGCAGTGTTCTCTTTTGGGTGCTAAGCACAAACCTGTTGGGCCCTTCAATTGATTTTATTTGTCACACATCACTGTAGACAATTCATCACCATAGACATTCTACCCAAGGCCTAGACTACATCTGGTTAGTAGGGCCCAAATTCCTTCAATGGATCAAAAGATTGAAAGGAACAGTGAGAATGTTGTTAGTTCCAACTTGAGAATTTCCAGAGCAATCACCATGGTTGCAGTTCAGGATATAACCCACAGTCTTCTATATGTGAACTGTGCAAAATATGGGGTACCACGTCACCATAGAACCTCAGCAATTGAAAATTGAGATAACCTTTCAGCTCAGAGCAAGCAATAGCCCTTTCCTTCACCTGCAGCTGTAAGATGGTTGCTGATGCATTGGCCCTTGTAGACCATTAGCACTGTAATTATTAAGCAACATGACCCGAGCGGCAGGGGAATTACCGACTCATGTAATGCCCCGGGGCCCATAGTTATAATGAATTAATGAAGGCCCTGGGGCATTACCTGAGACGGTAATGCCCCTGCCTTGAGGGCCATATTGCTTTTCATTTCCCGGGCCACAAGATGTGCGTGCACTAACACATTTTTTTCGGGACAGAAAAAAACAAAAACCCACCAAGAAAATGGGCACCGGAAAAGGGAAAACGAAGTGTTTCCAGCGCATCCGCTCCCGAAAAAAAAGGAGAGGAAGTTAAGTGGGGTTGGGAGGGCGGAAGGGAGGAAGGAGGGCAGGGGGAAACGCACCTGCGTCCCCGGCGGGGGGACGATGGAAGCCTCCAGCCATATGGGAGCGTGGAGCGGGAATGGCCGGGGTCAAAAGAGCAAGAAGGTAAGTCGGGTGGGGAGGGCAGGGAGGGGGGAGGAAAGGGGAGGGAAAACAAACAAAAAAAACCTTACCTGAGTCCCTGGCGGGGGGCGATGGCAGCCTCTCAGCTGTGGGGAGGCTCGGAGCGGGGATGGCTCTGCTTCGAGCTTCTTCATTGGCTGAGGGGCTGCCACGCCCCCCACCATGGACAAGGAGGCTGGCATCCCAGCCGAGAATCGAGGGATTAACGGCCGGGTAACGACCCGGCGACCCGGCGAGACCCAATCAGAATGCGTGCTGCATTCTACTTGACTCTCGCCGGGTACTAACATAATGTACTTCATCCCACACTCATCCTCACTCTGATGTGCTAGACATATGGCTGCACCTCTTGAATCGTTCGGCAACTGTGATTCACCTTTAAAGCTTGACAGGTTAATGAGAAACTGATAGTTCTTAAAGTGATGATGAAGATTGACCACCGGGGACCTGATACATCTAACGTAGCAGGCGCTTCATACCATAACTTGCTCACCTCATATAGTAGTGAGATTATGGAATTCTATCACATTCATAGCTCAGGAAAAGGAATATTGGCTCACAGTACAGGATGTATCATGCAATAAATACTTTTTCATAAAGGTTAGTGGAGATCTCCCTGAACACACTGGTCATTTTATTATACACTGACAAATATGTTATTAGGAAATAAAAAGGAGCGTTTTCATTATCTTTGGCATGTCCTATGATTAACTAACCACAGCAACCACCATGTCTAGAGCTTTATGAAGTGGAACTTTCTGATTGGTACCCCCTCCCATTGGCAGAATGGTGTGCTTCCTCTCGATCAGTTACATGCACCCTACCATCCATGTGCCATTCTATCAGTCCTCCGACTGATTTTCATAGTGAAGGCACGCCCGTGCATGCTCACACCAGAACAAACACAGCCAACTAAATAAAAAGGTCCAAAGCATGCTTGCAAGAAAAACAAGTCTTTATTCCTACAAAATAGAAATGCCTCATCAAAGAACTCAGCTGCTGCTGAACGTTCTGAGTTCCGTAGGCATGTGTGGTACATTATAAGCACAAACAAAGTCACTAATGATGTAATCATATATAGTACATACTGTACAATTCTACAATATGGATTGGAGGAGCCCTATACATGTAGGGCCTGCTCCGTATGGGATACCAGTCCATTGGTCCGTCTTCATCTGTCCAGCTCCATTCACGTGGGTGCTGTTGGGATCGTCATCTGCAGTGAGCTGACCTAACAATTAGTTAGCTACTCTGACAAACAATGTTATTCTAATGTTCTAACAATGCACCTGGCAGATACAGGGATGGGCTGAAGGAGAGACAAGGCTGCACTAAATCACATGCTTCGCTTGCTCCCAGACAGATCATCAACTCCCAAGGTCCTCCACCTTAGTATTAGTAATTCTGATGCCACTCTGCACCTTGCTGCACAAATGATGTGACCCATTTCTGAAGGTGTGATAGCCTTGTCTTTTGATCTTAGTGATCGATCGCGGGGTGCAGAATTTTGATGGTTAATGGTCTTGGTTTGGATGGCGTTGTGGCATGCAGCATTCATGGGATGAAAGCATGTCAAAGCTGTATTCCTCATGTGGGAATCGTTGGGGGCAGGAGGGCTTTGCTATCTGCTTCATGGGATGGTACTGCCTTTGGTGGAAAGCTGGTATTTGTCTAGTATTTCCTTGAGCAGGTTTGATGATTCCATGGACAGATAGTTTGCTGTTTTCTTCCTTCACAGTATTACGCTCTTTTCTTTCCCAGGGAGGGCATGGAACTTTGGCACTGGCAAAAGGTTTCCTATTTCTTCTTCAGAGGTTTGAAAGGTGGTAGGTGCAAATGTCTCTGTCTGTCCCCCTTGCAAATGTACTTCTGGTGTTACAAGTAGGGCTGAGTGCAGCGTGGCCATCGAGCAATAGCCCCTCCATAATGGTGGGAAGTGCAAGTATGCTTGTTGGCTGCACAACTAATAATGATCCATCACTGCCCATGCCTTTCTTGAGATCAGGAATAAGCAGAGTCTTATTGCAATATTTGTTAGCCCCTACAGATATTGGCCCAGCAATGTAAAAGCAAAATTCACATGCTACTTCTCTGTGCACTTTCACTGGTTTCTCCATTGCTTCAATCCATGTTAGTTTTGTCATGTATTCAGTCCAGAACAGTGCACATGCTGCTTCCACTCAGGCCAGAACCCCTTCTTCGTATCACAACAGACCCTCTGCAATGCAGCTAACTGTTGTTTCATGCCATTTGTTATTTGTGTATTTCAGTCCGGGTATCACCAGGTAGAGTATTTTCATGCAATTACTATCTTTTGGATTTTTGTCACATTACAGGCGATCTGAATGAACAAGTTTGAAACTTACGTTGTGTGCCTGGAAAGGGCCCTTGAGCCTACATAGTGCATTGCACCTCTAGAATTGGTACTTCCTGTGGCACTAGGACCTTGGATACCCCTGACACAGGTGGTATCAATGTACACACATAACAACTGTCATTCACTTTGTTCCTCCCCACAAAATTCATGTATGTATACCAACTATTAGACATTTGTGGGTGACGCATATCTTCTATGGTGTCAAGACCAAGCCCGTGATAGGTGTCATAATTTGCCCATTGTGCTTGTCTATTCATCAGTTTGGGTGCACCTCTATATCCATTAATAACACTACTAATATTATTTACATGAAAAAAGTTTGTGTTATAAAAGGCATTAGAAAATGTGGAAACAGTAGGGACCTAGCAATATATTCTAACAATCCAATGTGAGGGGGTGCACTTTTATCATGTACAGAATTGTTGACATGTTCACACGTAGAGTTGGGTCTCAGGGAAAATTTCATTTGTGTGTGTTTGATCTATTATTTAAAGTGATATTGTAATTGTTCCCTTTTCCGCCTACGCCCCTTGTTTTATTTGTCCCTATAATATAAAAGAAACTCCTAAATATATCCCTAAAACAGACATTGAAATAGTGAATATACCTGCAATAAAATGCATTACAGACATATATGAACAGGAAGACCTAGGCATAATACTACAGTTAGAATATTTTCTAATGTATATTGAGTGGTTTGAAAGTGCTGGTTCAATCTTCTTTAGAATCTGAAAGGCAGAACATATGCACACAAAAGAGAGAGCGAGAAAGAAAGAGAAAGCAGAAGAGAGGGATGGGGAGAGGAGGGAAGAGAGATGAGGAGAGAGAGAGAAAGCAAGGTAGAGAGATAGATAGTGAGGGATAAAGAGGTAGGTGCAGAGAGAAAGAGAGAAAGAGAGAGAGAGAGAGAGAGAGAGAGAGAGAGAGAGAGAGAGATCAAGAGAGCGCCTCCCTCTGCAAAAGTAAAATTTTTAGCAGCTGTGCATGTGCACGGGTTTGGTGGAGAGAGGAGTCCAGATTTGAATGCTGGTAGTGAAAAGGGAAATTAGGTAGATGCACACTACCAGTCTTTTAAAGTGCTGGTACAGTGTCTGAAGGTGCCTCCGAAAGTCGGAAAGGTAGATCCAATAACGAAGACCGATTACCTTCACTGCAAGAGGAGTAGAAAATACTTCCTCAAACGGTCACTGAATCTGGGGCTGTTGCACCTGCTGACAAAGGACCACACATAGATGAGTTTTCATGGCAGCAGCTGTTGAGTGGGTGGGGAATCAGTTGTGGAGTGAACTGTGGTGCCTGGCACGTCTTCTGATCAGGTTGGTGCAATCTGTCTGGAAATATGTGCTTGTGTTAGGGTTTTTAAATAGTCTTTAAGCTCATCACCTAAAACAGCAGCTGTACTATGTGTGTCTGATGCTCTTCTGATCGGAGAAATGGATGCGTATAACTGGAAGCCAGTTAACACATCATGGGTCTAGAAATGGTGGTCCATGTTGGGATGTGTTTGCAAACTATGTGGAGGATTGTAGATGCACTCGCCTAGTCTTTTGTGATGTTAGTGAGGTGTGTAAAAGTATTATTTATTGTTTTAAGATGCGGGGGAGGAAATGTGACCCTGGCACAGGATCACTATTACATATACGTAGAGAAAAGAAAGAGGATCCAAAGGTAGGAGCCCTCCCGTCCCCTTCACACTAGCAGTATTCCATCGACTGATGGATAAATAAAAATTATTTTCTTTCTAGAATTTAATGGTTAATATTCTTTTGGTAAAGTGAATATAGGAAAAAACAATGTTTTAGGCATTAAAGCATAATAGTTTAATCAGTACAAAAAACTGTGTTGTATGCGGTCATATAATGCAGAAAACAAATACAAATGCAATGTCAAGAGGTCAATGTTGTATAGATAATCATGTATGCAGACAATTCAAAATGGAAAGGCTGACGCGTTTCGGGATCAACATCCCTTCTTCTTGAGCCAAAGAGGTATGAACTGAAAAACAGTGAAAATAAATAAAGGATATGTCAAGCTACTGTTAAATAGGATGGACATAGGTTTTCTGTTTTGAGGACAATAAATTAATGAAAAAGCATTGATTGCAAACCATGGTGAATTGACTTGATTACAATGAATACAACTGGTCCTTATGTAAAAACATTCAAAGAAAGGTTTCTGATCTTACAAGGAAGCTTATTTTCTGCTTAAAGTATCAAAAGGAATCAACAGGAAGAAGCCACAGTGACCATCATGCAATTTGGTTCCCTATGCTGAGATAATTCATGTGTTTGCATACTAAACAGTGCCAAGGTTAAGCAATGCACCCAGTTCTTCTTCACCATGGTGGAACGCTTAGATAGCTTACTTTTGAGGAGTCTGTTGATCCTATCCACAACCCTGTTGAAAAGTGTACACATTCAGTGTTGAATGCCAAATAGTGCAGTATTCTGCTTAAACAACTAATTGAAAAGGTGTGTGCCATTATCTGCCCCTTAATACATCACACATGCCCACCACATCATGAAAAAACTTTGCGAACCAGAATTGTTGCCACACATTTGGCATCCAGATGTGCACAAGGAACTGCCTCCACCCAACGTGAGAAGGGGCAGACAACAACTATCAGATACCAGGACCCTCTACATCTCTCGCCTATTTCCACGTAGTCAGTATGCAGCTCACGGAACGACTCAGTGAGGTGGGGCACAATGCCTCTCAAAATTCTTAATGTCATGCCCATGCATAAGCTTTGCCACATGATGGAGCTAATAACCAAACGTGTCAAGTATTCCTAGATGTTTGGAATAAACCAATCTTCTTGTATGTTAGTGGCAATGTGGTGTTTTAGCTGTGGGAGGAGTGATGGAGCTGATCAAATGCCAATATTAACAATTCATGTGGCTTCACTGCTTTTCCTGTACATTCCTGCCTCCACAATAACTAATCAGGGGGTTATATGCATCCCTTTTTTACCCACAATTGTTTTTCCTTTTCTAGGGCCCTCCTTTGTAATTCAATAATTTGGGCTATGGGAAGGGCACTGAACAGGTGGATTGTCATTGGTGGGGGTTGTGACAACATACTCCACCACAGTGAGTGACACTTCATCTGCGTTGTTGGTATGGGGCAGCGCTGTACTTGTGACCCATCTGCCCCCCTAAATCCCCTACTTTTCTACCTTGAATGGCCGGCATGTACTGTTGCAGTGACTTATGCTGAATTAGAATAAATGGTCACATCACATCCTTGTGATGTTTGCAGCGCTTCAATAAGTGCAATGAGTTCTGCTGCCGGCACTGAAGAATGCATTGGCAGACTTTAGAATCAATGTCTCATATTCACCATCCACTACGTGTACAACTACTGTGCAGTATGTCTGAGACCTGTGTCCTGGTCAATTGTCACTGACCCATCAATTAAGAGGACTCCCCCCTTGAGTGGTCTGTCCTTTCGTTTTGGAATGTCATCCTCCTCCCCCACATATTTTACAGAGCTGTGTCTGGCCACATACTCATCAGTGCACATTTCTGTTATGTATGTTGCAGGGTTCACTGTCTTACATCATAAAATGTGGATGTTTGTGCTGAAGAGAATGATTTCATATGCAGGTGCCCTTTGGGTCGTTAGAGTGGATTTCGATCATTCCAAAATGGCAAAGACAGCATGTTCCATGTAGAGCGTAATTGAACAACCCATCAAAATTGTGGAACTTTTCTCAATATCAAATGTTGCTGCTGCAAGTGCCTGTTCACAAGTGAACTGCTCTTGCTCACTGAATCTAACGTACCACTGTAATAGGCCAATGGCTTGTGGCCCTTAGTTCTTTTCTGTGTCAGCACAGTAGTTATGAACTGGCTGTTAGAGTGTGAGAATACGTAGAATTCCTGTGCATAATCAGGGGTTGCTAACACAGGGGCAGTTGAAATCACTGTTTTAAACAAATTAAAATTCTACAACATTTCTTCAGTCCATACTATTTTTTGTCCATTTTTTGTGCTTCCTTAAGGCCCTGTAAGAGTGGCCTTGTGTATGCAGCGTAATCAAGTATTCATGCTCTGCAGTAATTGCACAACTCTAGGAACTTTTACAATTGCTTCACTGTTGTGGGCTGGGGTGTAGCACGCACAGAGGCAGCGTGGTCAGGTGTTATCCTTTTGCCATGAGCTGATATTAACTGCCGTAGATATAAAAACTGTTAGACAGTATTGCAGTTTTGCCTTGTTAACCTTGTACCCCTTGTGAGCCAGAAGCTGTAAGAGTGTAATTGAGTCTTGTCTGCAGTGTTGCTCAGTGTTGCTGCATACCAGCAGGTCGTCCACATACTGGATGATTGTGCTGGACACTTGGATGTTGCCTAAATCTGCGTGGAGTATTCTGTTAAAAATGCTGGGGCTCTCACGGTACCCTTGAGGTAATCATGTGTGTTCGAACCTCATCCCCCCATGAGTAAATGGAGTGAAGTACTGTGAGTATGGGTGCAATGGTATGGAGAAAAGGGCATTTTTTTGGTCAAACACCATGCAATGTGTTGCCTCTTTTGGGGATGCTTTACAAGATTGTGGCAGGGTTAAAAACCAGAGGAAATTCTAGCAGCACAATTTCATTTAGCTAGCATAGATCCTGAATCATTCTCTGATGATTGCCCCTGTTTCCTTTTTTACAGGGCAGATAGCTGTGTTGCATGGGAAGGTAGATGGGACAATTATCCCTTAGTTAAGTAGTGCACTGATGGTGTCCTTAATTGCCTCCTCTTCTCCCTGGAAAGTGGGTATTGTTTCACCCGAGGCAGTACTGCACCTGGTTTAAGTGTTATGTGTACTGGGGTCATGCCCTGTAGGATCCTTACATCATGGGGGTTAGTTGTCCACAGTCTCTCAAGCTCCTGCTCCAAATATGCCTTGAAAAACTTGGGTGAGGCCACAAGGGCCATCATGGGACACTGGACCTTCCAGTACTGCACCATTATTTCACAGGGTATACATATTGCTGGCAGAATTTCTCCATCATCCATCCTGTCCTCAAACAATTCTGTGTCAGTCACCTCCTTCAGAGGAATTGTGGGGTGAATACAAAAACTATGCGCCACTCGCACGTCCCGGTAAGTCCCTATCATAAAAAAAACCTTTTTGACAAAATCACCAATCCTTGTAAATCTAGGGACAATATTGTACCTGCCACCAATGCAGGGAACACAACAGGGTGGAAAATGAAATCTGTGGACACTCGCCAACACCCTTTGGCAATCTGAGGCACTGCCTCCACAAGCATAATTATTCCATACACAAACATGCCTGGGTCTATGGGAATTCGACAAACCATAGGACACAATCAAACAATGGTTAGTGAGATATTTATTTAATTTTTAATCTTATCAACAGGATATATCTTGGAATGGACATATGGCAAATCCAAGTGCCCAAAATGATGACGTCATCACAGAATGGTGGATGGCATCATCACGTTCACAGCATAAAACAATAACTTTCAGAATGGTGGTGGTCCTGCACGTATGCAGAACGCTGCCATCCTGAAAGAATCCAGAGGAATCCTTGACTTACTCAAACTAATATCGTAAGATGAGGGGATCAGCCCATCCACTGACTCAATATGACTCTCTAAATGAGCCCTTACTCAACATTGACATAAATATTCACTATGGATATGTAATCTTATGGATCACCTTAAAACCAATTGACTTACAGGTAATTCACCACTTGTGCACTCCCCTTCTTGTAATAAATGGCGGTCTAAACATTTCATGTCTCTACTTTGGGAATGGAAATTCCAAACATCATTAATGAAATGAAAAAAAAACTGATAATATATAAAATATGCAAATGCTGGACAAAGGTACAGAATCAGTTAATGAATGAATTGACTACTACAAAGTTAAAAGCCAGAGAGAAGACAAATCAAATTGACATAAATTACTAGGTAAGAGATGACTTAGATCTTATGACATGACAATAGTGAACCAGCATTCATAAATTAAACCCGGCTCTAACAAAGGCACTTTCTGCTCTCATCCTTCCCTTTTCTCCCTGTAGAGCTACTAACCCTGTACACCATAATATTGTTAAAAAAGGAAGTAACCTTGTGTGTTAATCTGTGTTTGTGATATTACTGTGAGGTTACACCAACAAATGTCATGATAACGGATACAACTGCTATTGTATTGATGTTAGGACAAACTAGAGCACCATACATTACCAGTGTATGCGTATGAGACTAATATGCAGGAATGTGTTACACTTATAACTGTGGTACTTGAAAACAAATATTTGTGACCAGAGAAAGCCTGGGTATGAGCAAAACAATTTCACGTGCCTCCAAATGGAGAATGTTGGCACTACTTAACGTAAATATATGGTCTGGTATTAAATGAACAATCAAACAAGCCCAAGATTTGAGTACATTATTTTGATCCTTGGAAGCCTATGTGCACAACACAAACCTACCAGAGCCATAGAACCTGATACTAAGGAGTCTTTCGTCTTTTGGAGCATCAGATATTCTATAATTGGTGGCATGCACCCTGGTAGGCAGCACTTTTACCTTTTTTGAGGTATTAGTCATTAAGTGTATCTGTAAACGCCCCTTCTAACTTGGGGCTGATGACGTCTTCCATTCATACAATTTCACATGAACATAGCCTCTAGGCTCCAGTGAGTGACATGGCTGTTCCCAATCTTGCTGTAATGTTTCTTTGATATGTGAATGGGTAAACCTGAGAGACTTTTTCAGTGCTTTGCAATATTCCAGCATCATATAATTGCTTTGGTGTCTGTTCATTTCGGATGCCGTCAATGAGAGAGGTGAGTGAACACACATTGGATGGCCCATCAAAATCTCATGCAGGCTTAAACCAGTTCTTCTATTGCTCATTCTACCAATGCAAAAACATCATAATTTAATTCATCTCAGTGGATACATTGGCCAGTCTATTTTTCATCACACCATTCTGCCCCTCGACTGCTCTAGTTGATTGCAGTTTGTATGTGAAGGGTAATCTTTCTAGTATTTGGATGGATTCACGTGCTTCGACCACTAACTGGCCAGTGAAATGATTTCTCTGGTTGCTATTAATGTTTAGAGGCAATCCAAACAAGGCACACAGTCTTTGATTACATGTTTTACCACAATCCTTTTGTCAGCCTTGTTATAGGGATGAGTTTCCACTCACCATGTACAAATATGCCCCGCAACCAATAAGTACTCAAACCAGCAACATTTCTCAAATTGAATCAAGTTCACCTGAATGTTGGTGAACGGCCCCAGGGCCAAATGTGCACAACTGGGCTCACTTTTCCTGTCTCACCTATATTATGCTGTTGGTATAAGATGCACTTCCTACAATATATTTGGGCAAGTGAGGAAAAATATAGCACAAACCAATCCTTATTGAGGGAAGCATTCATACCCCTTTCCTACTGTACATGTCTGTGATAAATACTAGGCAAGTACGATAACAGTACCTTTTGCATGATTGGGCAACTATTCCGATCCCACCCACGCTTATCAGGTAGCAAACAACAACCGTCCACTGGACAACACCTCCTTTCTGACTGTGCAGCAGCATCTATTATTCTAGCTGAATTTTACAATTAGGTGGATAGTGACGTCAGTCGCTTGCATATGTGTATCGATACATATTTAGCCAGAGAGCCAGAAACAGACACCTATTTAGCAGCTGCGTCCACTGAACCATTTCCTTTAGATACCTCATCACAAAGTGGTTTGAGGGACAGTACACTTAACAACTGCTGTTAGTGTTGGTAGCATTATGGCATCTACTAAGGTGTATACATAAGCTTGATTTTTTAGCGGAACCTGAGGGAAAATCCAGCTTGTAGATCTTTGCAAAATCATGAAAACATCAAAGTCATACCGGAAAACCCATGCCATGGTCAGAGATTCTAATTCAGCAACTTGAGCAGAAAGCACATTGGGCAGTCTGGCACATTCTACCATGGTCTAAAAAGAAACAGACTGTGTATACAACTAACTTTCCTCTATAGTCTTAGTCCAATGGGTGATCGATGAGGTTTTTAAGCGGTTGAGCAAACTCATCTGTAATGGTCACACAGTGTGTTTGTTTGTTTATTTACTTATAATGCACACAAGACCCGAAGGTAACCGGGCGCAGCAGTACAGGATATGCGAGGCTTGGGGTTACATGGTTACTTAATACAGGTTACATGTTTACAAATTACAAGCAAAAACAGAAATATATGCAAGCTATAGAAGATCAGTGGGCATATACATACAATTGAGGATAGAATACATACAGACCATACGAGATAGAATATATACAGACTCTAGAGGATAGTTACAACATGCTAAGCAAGATAATCTATATGCAAGCCATAGGGGATAGTTACGGAGTGTGATATGATATGATATGATATGGTATTTGTAACGCGCCTATACACAAGTGTTTCAAGGCGCGACGAGGCAGGGAGGGAGGGAAACAAGGGGAAGACAGACAAACGATCCTACTAGGCCAGGTGTCATTCAGATCGCGCAAGTGCAGTGGTAAGGGGAAAAGGAGAAAGTGCAGGGGGAGGAGGTGGGGGGGAAGTGCAATACAAGGTAAGTAGCGTAATAAAATAAAATAAAATAATAAATAATAAATAAAAAGGGCCAGCTGGTGGCAAGTGCGAGGTAAGTGCAGAGCAAGTGCTGGGAAGGGGGGCTGTAGGGATACAGTGACAGTCCCACAGTGCAGGGGGAGCCAGGGAGGCAGTGCAAGAGGAGAGTGGCTGGGCCCTGGACCGAGGTCGCTGAGAGTGGCCCAGATGCAGGTTTAGTGCAGAATTCAGTGGGGAGTTAAGCAGGTTTAGCATGGGAGAGGGAGAGAGAAGGCAGAAGCGAAGAGGAAGGTTTTGAGGTACTTCCGGAACCGGAGATGGTTCTCCTCAAGTTTCAGGGAGGCAGGAAGGCTGTTCCAGAGGGAGGCCCCTGCTGCGGAGAGAGATCTACCCCCAGCTCGTTGCTTCGAGAAGCGGCTGACCATGAGGGAGTTGGAGACGGATGAGCGAAGGGCTCGTGAAGGAAGATATTTAGGAAGAGAGAGTTGAAGGTATTTAGGCCCCAGGCCCCAGAAGGCCTTGTGGACAATGCAGAGGGTTTTGAACTTAATCCTCGCAGCCACTGGGAGCCAGTGAAGAGATTTCAGTCCTGGAGAGATACGGTCCCTGGGCTTGAGGCCAAGGACAAGTCTCGCAGTTCTGTTCTGGATAAGTTGCAGAGGGCGGAGAGTGGAGGCCGGCAGATTAAGATAGAGGCTGTTACAGTAGTCCAGCCTTGAGAGAACCAGGTCTCGGGAGACAGTGAGCTTCTGGGGGAAGGAGAGGAAGGGAAGAATACCTCTGAGGAGGTGCAGCTGGTAGTGTGACTTCTTAGAGACGTCAGATATATGAGGAGAGAAGGAGAGTGTGGAGTCGAAGATGACCTATATACAAGATAGCAATATACAATATAGCAAGATAATCTATATACAGGGACAACAGGGTCAACAGAACATTAGCCTGGAAGGAAGAAGCACAGATGGGCAGCGGGATAGTGAAAAAATATATATATATATATATATATATATATATATATATATATATATATATATATATATATATATATATATATATATATATATAATACTGCCACGATAGTGGCAGTGTAGGTAAGGGTAAGTTGCTGTTTCCATAGGAAGAGCACTTTTTGGGCGGCTTATAACTTTGCTCCCCCCAGGACAAATCCTCACCAAACTTTGCAAAAAAAGTATATGGCCCACTCTGAATTGTTTTGCAAAGTTTGGTGAGGATTTGTGCAGGGGGGAAAAGTTATAGGGGGGTCCCAAAATTTCTGTTTTTCCCATAGACTGAATGGGAAAAAATGTTTGCTTGCGCCTATAGCCCAAACCGCTGGATGGATTTTCACCAAATTTGTACCAGGAGCAGCGGCTTGGTCCCAAAGCATGCTTTTGCAAATTTGGTGAAATACGTCCAGTAGTTTTTTTTTAAAATGACCAAAAAGTAGGGCAAAAAAAAATAGTGATATCTGTGTTCGGTCCGCGGACGGACTTCCCTGTTCGCTCCGCGGACAGGATAGTGATTGGCCAGCAGCTTGCGTGATGTCTGCGGACATCTGACATGCTCTCTCATTGGATGCGGTGAAAACGTGCAGTGTGTCTGGCTTCAGAGACGCTCGCCATCTTTCTTTCCCGCATGAGAGGCTTTGTCAGGTCAGCAGGAGCGTGTCTGTCTCCTGTTCCTCCCACCCCCGCTCATGCCCCGTGTGTCCTTCCTGTTCCCCCCACCCCCGCTCATGCTCCGTGTGTCCCCTGTTCCTCCAGCCCCCTGCTCACGCCATTGCACACGGTGGCCAGCAGAGGGCCGAGGAGCGGGATCTGCCGCACAAACTCATGTCCGTGCAGCATGTCCGTGTTTTTGTTTGTCCCCCCACCCCCGCTCATGCCCCGTGTGTCTCTCTCCCTCCCACCCACCCCCCGCTCATGCCCCGTGTGTCTCTAGCCCTCCCACCCACCCATGTGTCTCTAGCCCTCCCACCCAACCCCGCTCATGCCCCGTGTGTTTCTCTCCCTCCCCCCTACCCCCGCTAATGCCCCGTGTGTGTCTCTCCCCCCACCCCCGCTCATGCCCCGTGTGTCTCTAGCTCTCCCACCCACCACCCGCTCATGCCTCGTGTGTCTCTAATCCTGCCCTCACCCACCCCCCGCTCATGCCCCGTGTCTCTCTAGCCCTCCCACCCACCCCCCGCTCATGCCCCGTGTGTCTCTAGCCCTCCCCCGACCCCCTGCTCATGCCCCGTGTGTCTCTCTCCCCACCCCCTGCTCATGCCCCGTGTGTCTCTCCCCCCACCCCCCGCTCATGTCCCGTGTGTCTCTAGCCCTCCCACCCACCCCCCGCTCATGCCCCGTGTGTCTCTAGTCCTCCCAGCCACCCCAAGCTCATGCCCCATGTGTCTCTAGCCCTCCCAACCACCCCGCCGTTCATGCCCCGTGTGTCTCTAGCCCTCCCACCCACCCCCCGCTCATGCCCCGTGTGTCTCTCTCCCTCCCGCCCACCCCCTGCTCATGCCCCGTGTGTCTCTCTCCCTCCCGCCCACCCCCTGCTCATGCCCCATGTGTCTCTCCCCTCCCCCCCACCCCCTGCTCATGCCCCATGTGTCTCTCCCCTCCCCCCCACCCCCTGCTCATGCCCCATGTGTCTCTCCCCTCCCCCCACCCCCTGCTCATGCCCCGTGTTTCTCTCCCCTCCCCCCACCCCCTGCTCATGCCCCGTGTGTCTCTATCCCTCCTACCCACCCCCGCTCATGCCCCGTGTGTCTCTATACCTCCTACCCACCCCCCGCTCATGCCCCGTGTGTCTCTAGCCCACCCCCCGCTCATGCCCCGTGTGTCTCTAGCCCTCCCACCCACCCCCCACTCATGCCCCGTGTGTCTCTAGCCCTCCCCCGACCCCCTGCTCATGCCCCGTGTGTCTCTCTCCCCACCCCCTGCTCATGCCCCGTGTGTCTCTCCCCCCACCCCCCGCTCATGCCCCATGTGTCTCTAGCCCTCCCACCCACCCCCCGCTCATGCCCCGTGTGTCTCTAGTCCTCCCAGCCACCCCCCGCTCATGCCCCGTGTGTCTCTAGCCCTCCCCGACCCCCTGCTCATGCCCCGTGTGTCTCTCTCCCCACCCCCTGCTCATGCCCCGTGTGTCTCTCCCCCCACCCCCCGCTCATGCCCCGTGTGTCTCTAGCCCTCCCACCCACCCCCCGCTCATGCCCCGTGTGTCTCTAGTCCTCCCAGCCACCCCCCGCTCATGCCCCATGTGTCTCTAGCCCTCCCAACCACCCCGCCGTTCATGCCCCGTGTGTCTCTAGCCCTCCCACCCACCCCCCGCTCATGCCCCGTGTGTCTCTCTCCCTCCCGCCCACCCCCTGCTCATGCCCCATGAGTCTCTCCCCTCCCCCCACCCCCTGCTCATGCCCCATGTGTCTCTCCCCTCCCCCCACCCCCTGCACATGCCCCGTGTGTCTCTCCCCTCCCCCCCACCCCCTGCTCATGCCCCATGTGTCTCTCCCCTCCCCCCACCCCCTGCTCATGCCCCGTGTTTCTCTCCCCTCCCCCCACCCCCTGCTCATGCCCTGTGTGTCTCTATCCCTCCTACCCACCCCCGCTCATGCCCCGTGTGTCTCTATACCTCCCACCCACCCCCCGCTCATGCCCCGTGTTTCTCTAGTCCTCCCCCGACCCCCTGCTCATGCCCGTGTGTCTCTCCCCCCACCCCCTGCTCATGCCCTGTGTGTCTCTCCCCCCACCCCCCGCTCATGCCCCGTGTGTCTGTAGCCCCCCCACCGACCCCCCGCTCATGTCCCGTGTGTCTCTAGCCCTCCCAGCCACCCCCCGCTCATGCCCCATGTGTCTCTAGCCCTCCCAACCACCTCGCTGTTCATGACCCGTGTGTCTATAGGCCTCCCACCCACCCCCCGCTCATGCCCCATGTGTCTCTCTACCTCCCGCCCACCCCCCGCTCATGCCCCGTCTGTCTCTCCCCTCCCCCCACCCCCTGCTCATGACCCGTGTGTCTCTCCCCTCCCCCCACCCCCTGCTCATGCCCCGTGTTTCTCTCCCCTCCCCCACCCCCCGCTCATGCCCCGTGTGTCTCTATCCCTCCTACCCACCCCCGCTCATGCCCCGTGTGTCTCTATCCCTCCCACCCACCCCCCGCTCATGCCCCATGTGTCTCTATAACTCCCACCCACCCCCCGCTCATGCCCCATGTGTCTCTCCCCTCCTCCCCACCCCAGGCTCATGCCCCGTGTGTCTCTATCCCTCCCGTTCACCCCCCCTCATGCCCGTGTGTCTCTATCCCTCCCACCCACCCCCGCTCATGCCCCTATCCCTCCCACCCAACCCCCGCTCATGCCCCGTGTGTCTCTATCCCTCCCACCCACCACCCGCTCATGCCCTGTGTGTCTCTATCCCTCCCACCCACCCCCGCTCATGCCCCGTGTGTCTCTTCTATCCCCCCAACCCCTGCTCATGCCCCGTGTGTCTCTATCCCTCCCACCTACCCCCCGCTCATGCCCCGTGTGTCTCTATCCCTCCCACCCACACCCTGTTCATGCCCCGTGTGTCTCTATTCCTCCCACCCACTCCCCGCACATGCCCCGTGTGTCTCTATAACTCCCACCCGCCCCCCCTCATGCCCCGTGTGTCTCTAACCCTCCCCCCATCCCCCGCCCCATGTGTCTCTCCCCTCCCCCCTCCCCCGCTCATGCCCCGTGTGTCTGTAATGCCTCCCACCCACCGCTCATGCCCCGTGTGTCTGTATCCCTCCCACCCACCCCCCGCTCATGCCCCATGTGTCTGTATCCCTCACACCCACCCCCCGCTCATGCCCGTGTGTCTGTATAACTCCCACCCACCCCCGCTCATGCCCCGTGTGTCTCTATCCCTCCCCCCACCCCCTGCTCATGCCCCGTGTGTCTCTCCGCTCCTCCCCACCCCCCGCTCATGCCCCGTGTGTCTCTATCCCTCCCACCCACCCCCCGGTCATGCCCCATGTGTCTCTATCCCTCCCACCCACCCCCCGCTCATGCCACGTGTGTCTCTATCCCTCCCACCCCCCGGTCATGCCCTGTGTGTCTCTCCCCCGCCCCCCACCACCCGCTCATGCCCCGTGTGTCTCTCTGCTGTTGCCCACCACCCCCGGCTCATGCCCCGTGTCTCCCTGCTGTTGCCCCTCACTGCCTGCTCATGCCCCGTGTCTCTCTCTCCTGTTACCCCCCACCCCCTCTCATTCCTCATGTCTCTCTCCTGTTACCCCCACCCCCTTCTCATGTCCCGTGTCTCTCTCCTGTTACCCCCACCGCCTCTCATGCCACGTGTCTCTATCCTGTTGCTCCCACCCCCGATCATGCCCCATGTCTCCCTGCTGTTTCCCCCACCCCCCTCTCATTCCCCGTGTCTCTCTCCTGTTACCCTCCACCCGCCTCTCATGCCCTGTTTCTCTCTACTGTTGCCCCCCACCCCCGGTCATGCCCCGTGTCTCCCTTCTGTTGCCCCCCACCCCCCGGTCATGCCCCGTGTCTCTCTGCTGTTGCCGCCAACCCCCTGGTCATGCCCCGTGTCTCTCTCCTGTTACCCCCCACCCCCCTCTCATGCCCCGTGTCTCCCTCGTGTTCCCCCACCCCCCGCTCATGACCTGTGTCTCCCTGCTGTTGCCCCCCGCTCATGCCCCGTGTCTCTCTCATGTTACCCCCCACCCCCCGCTCATGCCCCATGTCTCTCTCCTGTTGCCCCCACCCCCATGTCATACCCCGTGTCTCCCTCCTGTTGCCCCCCACCCCCCGCTCATGACCCGTGTCTCTCTTCTGTTACCCCCCACCCCCCTCTCATGCCCCCGTGTCTCCCTCGTTTCCCCCCCTGCTCATGCCCCGTGTCTCCCTGCTGTTGCCCCCCACCCCCCGCTCATGCCCCGTGTCTGTCTCCTGTTACCCCCCACCCCCCTCTCATACCCCGTGTCTCTCTCCTGTTACCCCCCACCCCCCTCTCATGCCCCGTGTCTCCCTGCTGTTGCCCCCCACCCCCTGCTCATGCCCAGTGTCTCCCTGCTGTTGCCCCCCACCCCCGCTAATGCCCCGTGTCTCCCCTGTTCCACCCCACCCCCCGCTCATGCCGTTTATCCCTCCTTTTCTCCCCCACCCCCAGCTAATGTCCCGTGTTTTCCCTGTTCCCCCCACCCCCCACTCATGCCCCGTGTGTCTCTATCCCTCCCGCCCACCCCCCGCTCATGCCCCGTGTGTCTCCATTAACTCCCACCCACCCCCCGCTCATGCCCCTATTCCTCCCACCCACCCCCCGCTCATGCCCCTATCCCTCCCACCCATCCCACACTCATGCCCCGTGTGCTCTATCCCTCCCACCCACCACCCGCTCATGCCCCGTGTGTCTCTATCCCTCCCACCCACCCCCGCTCATGCCCCGTGTGTCTTAATCCCTACCTCCCACCCCCGCTCATGCCCCATGTGTCTGTATACCTCCCACCCACCCCCGCTCACGCCCTGTGTGTCTTTTCCCTCCCCCCCACCCCTTGCTCATGCCCCATGTGTCTCTATCACCCCCCTCACCCCCTGCTCATGCCCGGTGTGTCTCTATCCCTCCCCCCCACCCCCTGCTCATGCCCCGTGTGTCTCTATCCCTCCCCCCACCCCCTGCTCATGCCCAGTGTGTCTCTATCCCTCCCACCCACCCCGCTCATGCCCCGTGTGTCTCTACCCCTCCCACCTACCCCCCGCTCATGCCTCGTATGTGTGTCTCTATCCCTCCCCCTCATCCCCTGCTAATGCCCCGTGTGTCTCTCCCCTCAACCCCACCCCCCGCTCATGGCCCGTTTGTCTCTATCCCTCCCACCCACCCCCCGCTCATGCCCCATGTGTCTCTATCCCTCCCACCCAACCCCTGCTCATGTCCCGTGTGTCTCTCTCCCTCCCACCCCCCCGCTCATGCCCCGTGTGTCTATCCGCTCCCGCCCACAACCCGCTCATGCCCCGTGTGTCTATCCCCTCCCGCCCACCCCCCGCTCATGCCCCGTGTGTCTCTCCCCCTCCCCCCACCCCCCGCTCATGCCCCGTGTGTCTCTCTGCTGTTGCCCCCCACCCCCCGCTCATGCCCCGTTTCTCCCTGCTGTTGCCCCCTGCTCATGCCCCGTGTCTCTCTCTCCTGTTACCCCCACCCCCCTCTCATGCCCTGTGTCTCTCTCCTGTTACCCCCACCCCCTCTCATGCCCTGTGTCTCTCTCCTGTTACCCCCCACCACCTCTCATGCCCTGTGTCTCTCTCCTGTTGCCCCCCACCCCCGATCATGCCCCGTGTCTCCCTGCTGTTTCCCCCCACCCCCTCTCATGTCCCGTGTCTCCCTCCTGTTACCCCCACCCCCCTCTTATGCCCTGTGTCTCTCTCCTGTTACCCTCCACCCCCCTATCATGCCCCGTGTCTCGCTCCTGAGGCCCTCCACTCCCCGGTCATGCCCCGTGTCTCCCTTCTGTTGCCCCCCACCCCCCGGTCATGCCCCATGTCTCTCTGCTGTTGCCCCCAACCCCTGGTCATGCCCAGTGTCTCTCTCCTGTTACCCCCCACCCCCTCTCATGCCCCGTGTCTCCCTCATGTTCCCCCAGCCCCCGCTCATGCCCCGTATCTCCCTGCTGTTGCCCCCCGCTCATGCCCCGTGTCTCTCTCATGTTACCCCCCACCCCCTGCTCATGCCCCATGTCTCTCTCCTGTTGCCCCCACCCCCTGGTCGTGCCCCGTGTCTCCCTCCTGTTGCCCCCCACCCCCCGCTCATGCCCCGTGTCTCTCTTCTGTTACCCCCCACCCCCCTCTCATGCCCCGTGTCTCCCTCGTTTTCAACCCGCCCCCCGCTCATGCCACGTGTCTCCCTGCTGTTGCCCCCCACCCCCTGCTCATGCCCCGTGTCTCTCTCCTGTTGCCCCCCACCCCCGGTCATGTTCTGTGTCTCCCTTCTGTTGCCCCCCACCCCCAGGTCATGTCCCGTGTCTCCCAGCTTTTGCCATCCTACCCCCCTCTCATGCCCCGTGTCTCTCTCCTGTTGCCCCCCACCCCCCGGTCATGTCCCGTGTCTCCCTTCTGTTGCCCCCCACCGCCCAGTCATGTCCCGTGTCTCCCTGCTGTTGCCCCCCAACCCCCGCTCATGCCCAGTGTCTCCCTGCTGTTGCACCCCGCCCGCCGCTCATGCCCCGTGTCCCCCCTGTTCCACCCCACACCCCGCTCAAGCCCCGTGTGTCTCTATCCTTCCCCCATCCCCTGCTAATGCCCCATGTGTCTCTCCCCTCCTCCCCACCCCCTGCTCATGCCCCGTGTGTCTATCCGCTCCCGCCCACAACCCGCTCATACCCCGTGTGTCTATCCCCTCCCGCCCACCCCCCGCTCATGCTCCGTGTGTCTCTCCCCCTCCCCCCACCCCCCGCTCATGCCCCGTGTGTCTCTCTGCTGTTGCCCTCCACCCCCGCTCATGCCCCGTGTCTCTCTGCTGTTGCCCCCCACCCCCTGCTCATGCCCCGTGTCTCTCTCTCTCCTGTTATCCCCCACCCCCCTCTCATGCCCCGTGTCTCTCACCTGTTACCCCCCACCCCCCTCTCATGCCCCGTGTCTCTCTCCTGTTACCCCCACCGCCTCTCATGCCCTGTGTCTCTCTCCTGTTGCCCCCCACCCCGATCATGCCCCGTGTCTCCCTGCTGTTTCCCCCCACCCCCTCTCATGACTCGTGTCTCTCTCCTGTTACCCCCACCCCCTCTCATGCCCTGTGTCTCTCTCCTGTTACCCCCACCCCCCTATCATGCCCCGTGTCTCTCTCCTGTTGCCCCCCACCCCCCGGTCATGCCCCGTGTCTCCCTTCTGTTGCCCCCCACCCCCTGGTCATGCCCCGTGTCTCTCTGCTGTTGCCCCCTACCCCCTGGTCATGCCCAGTGTCCCTCTCCTGTTACCCCCCACCCCCTCTCATGCCCTGTGTCTCCCTTGTGTTCCCCCACCCCCCCGCTCATGCCCCGTGTCTCCCTGCTGTTGCCCCCTGCTCATGCTCCGTGTCTCTCTCATGTTACTCCCCACCCCCTGCTCATGCCCTATGTCTCTCTCCTGTTGCCCCCCACCCCCCGCTCATGCCCTGTGTCTCTCTTCTGTTACCCCCCACCCCCTCTCATGCCCCGTGTCTCCCTCGTTTTCACCCCGCCCCCCGCTCATGCCCCGTGTCTCCCTGCTGTTGCCCCCCACCCCCCGCTCATGCCCCGTGTCTGTCTCCTGTTACCCCCCAACCCCCGCTCATGCCCCGTGTCTCTCTCCTGTTGCCCCCCGGTCATGTCCTGTGTCTCCCTTCTGTTGCCCCCCACCCCCGGTCATGTCCCGTGTCTCTCTGCTGTTGCCCTCCCACCGCCCTCTCATGCCCCGTGTCTCTCTCCTGTTACCCACCACCCCCCTCTAATGCCATGTGTCTCTCTCCTGTTACCCCCACCCCCTCTCATGCCCCGTGTCTCCCTGCTGTTACCCCCCACCCCCCGCTCATGCCCCATGTCTCTCCCCTGTTACCCCCACCACCGCTCATGCCCCGTGTCTCCCTGCTTTTGCCCCCCACCCCCCTCTCTTGCCCCGTGTCTCTCTCCTGTTGCCCCCACCCCCCGGTCATGCCCCGTGTCTCTCTCCTGTTACCCCCCTCTCATGCCCCGTGTCTCTCTCCTGTTGCCCCCACCCCCCGGTCATGCCCCGTGTCTCCCTGCTGTTGCCCCCCACCCCCGCTCATGCCCTGTGTCTCCCTGCTGTTGCCCCCCACCCCCTGTTCATGCCCCATGTCTCTCTCTCCTGTTACCCCCACCCCCCTCTCATGCCCCGTGTCTCTTTCCTGTTACCCCCCACCCCCCTCTCATGCCCCGTGTCTCCCTGCTGTTGCCCCCCACCCCCCGCTCATGTCCCGTATCTCCCTGCTGTTGCCCCACGCCCGCCGCTCATGCCCCGTGTCTCTCTCCTGTTGCCCCCCACCCCCCGGTCATGTCCCGTGTCTCCCTTCTGTTGCCCCCCACCCCCCGGTCATGCCCTGTGTCTCTCTTCTGTTACCCCCCACCCCCCTCTCATGCCCCGTGTCTCCCTCGTTTTCACCCCGCCCCCCGCTCATACCCCGTGTCTCCCTGCTGTTGCCCCCCACCCCCCGCTCATGCCCTGTGTCTCTCTTCTGTTACCCCCATTCCCCTCTCATGCCCCGTGTCTCCCTCGTTTTCACCCCACCCCCGCTCATGCCCCGTGTCTCTCTCATGTAACCCGCACCCCCCGCTCATGCCACATGTCTCTCTCCTCTTGCCCCCACCCCCATGTCATGCCCCGTGTCTCCCTCCTGTTGCCCCCACCCCCTGCTCATGCCCCGTGTCTCTCTTCTGTTACCCCCACCCCCCTCTCATGCCCCGTGTCTCCCTCGTTTCCCCCCCGCTCATGCCCCGTGTCTCCCTGCTGTTGCCCCCCACCCCCCGCTCATGCCCCGTGTCTGTCTCCTGTTACCCCCCACACCCCGCTCATGCCCCATGTCTCTCTCCTGTTGCCCCCCACCCCCCAGTCATGTCCTGTGTCTCCCTTCTGTTGCCCCCCACCCCCCGGTCATGTCCCGTGTCTCCCTGCTGTTGCCCTCCCACCCCCCTCTCATGCCCCCTGTCTCTCTCCTGTTGCCCCCCACCCCCCTCTCATGCCCCATGTCTCCCTGCTGTAGCCCCCACCCCCCGCTCATGCCCCGTGTCTCCCTGCTGTTTCCCCCCACACCCCACTAATGCCCCGTGTCTCCCCTGTTCCACCCCACCCCCCACTCATGCCGTGTATCCCTCCTTTTCTCCCCCACCCCAAGCTAATGTCCCGTGTTTTCCCTGTTCCCCCCACCCCCACTCATGCCCCGTGTGTCTCTAATACCTCCCGCCCACCCCCCGCTCATGCCCCGTGTGTCTCCTTCCCTCCCACCCACCCCCCGCTCATACCCCTATCCCTCCCACCCACCCCACGCTCATGCCCCGTGTGCTCTATCCCCTCCCACCCACCCCCCGCTCATGCCCCGTGTGTCTCTCCCCCTCCCCCCCACCCCCCGCTCATGCCCCGTGTGTCTCTCTGCTGTTGACCCCCACCCCCCGCTCATGCCCCGTTTCTCCCTGCTGTTGCCTCCCACCCCCTTCTCATGCCCCGTGTCTCTCTCTCCTTTTAACCCCCATCCCCCTCTCATGCCCCGTGTCTCTCTCCTGTTACCCCCACCCCCTCTCGTGCCCCGTGTCTCTCTCCTGTTACCCCCACCACCTCTCATGCCCTGTGTCTCTCTCCTGTTGCCCCCCACCCCCGATCATGCCCCGTGACTCCCTGCTGTTTCCTCCCACCCCCCTCTCATGTCCCGTGTCTCCCGCCTGTTACCCCCACCCCCCTCTCATGCCCTGTGTCTCTCTCCTGTTACCCCCCACCCCCCTATCATGCCCCGTGTCTCGCTCCTGTTGCCCCCCACCACCCAGTCATGCCCCGTGTCTCCCTTCTGTTGCCCCCCACCCCCCGGTCATGCCCCATGTCTCTCTGCTGTTGCCCCCCACCCCCTGGTCATGCCCAGTGTCTCTCTCCTGTTACCCCCACCCCCTCTCATGCCCCGTGTCTCCCTCATGTTCCCCCAGCAACCAGCTCATGCCCCGTGCCTCCCTGCTGTTGCCCCCCGCTCATGCCCCATGTCTCTCTCATGTTACCCCCCACCACCTGCTCATGCCCCATGTCTCTCTCCTGTTGCCCCCACCCCCCGGTCGTGCCCCGTGTCTCCCTCCTGTTGCCCCCCACCCCCCGCACATGCCCTGTGTCTCTCTTCTGTTACCCCCCACCCCCCTCTCATACCCCGTGTCTCCCTCGTTTTCACCCCGCCCCCCGCTCATACCACGTGTCTCCCTGCTGTTGCCCCCCACCCTCTGCTCAGCTCATGCCCCGTGTCTGTCTCCTGTTACCCCCACCACCCGCTCATGCCCCATGTCTCTCTCCTGTTGCCCCTCACCCCCCGGTCATGTCCCGTGTCTTCCTTCTGTTGCCCCCCACCCCCCGGTCATGTCCCGTGTCTCCCTGCTTTTGCCATCCCACCCCCCTCTCATGCCCCGTGTCTCTCTCCTGTTTCCCCCAACCCCCTCTCATGACCCGTGTCTCCCTTCTGTTGCCCCCCACCCCCCGGTCATGTCCCGTGTCTCCCTGCTGTTGCCCTCCCACCCCCCTCTCATGCCCCCTGTCTCTCTCCTGTTACCCCCCACCCCCCTCTCATGCCCCTTGTCTCCCTGCTGTTGCCCCCACCCCCCGCTCATGCCCCGTGTCTCCCTGCTGTTTCCCCCCACACCCCGCTAATGCCCCGTGTCTCCCCTGTTCCACCCCACCCCCCACTCATGCCGTGTATCCCTCCTTTTCTCCCCCACCCCCAGCTCATGTCCCGTGTTTTCCCTGTTCCCCCCAGCCCCCACTCATGCCCCGTGTGTCTCTATCCCTCCCGCCCACCCCCCGCTCATGCCCCGTGTGTCTCCTTCCCTCCCACCCACCCCCTGCTCATGCCCCTATCCCTCCCACCCACCCCACGCTCATGCCCCGTGTGCTCTATCCCCTCCCACCCACCCCCCGCTCATGCCCCGTGTGTCTCTCCCCCTCCCCCCACCCCCCGCTCATGCCCCGTTTCTCCCTGCTGTTGCCCCCCACCCCCTGCTCATGCCCCGTGTCTCTCTCTCCTTTTACCCCATATCCCCCTCTCATGCCCCGTGTCTCTCTCCTGTTACCCCCCACCCCCTCTCATGCCCCGTGTCTCTCTCCTGTTACCCCCCAACACCTCTCATGCCCTGTGTCTCTCTCCTGTTGCCCCCACCCCCGATCATGCCCCGTGACTCCCTGCTGTTTCCTCCCACCCCCCTCTCATGTCCCGTGTCTCCCGCCTGTTACCCCCACCCCCCTCTCATGCCCTGTGTCTCTCTCCTGTTACCCCCCACCCCCCATCATGCCCCGTGTCTCGCTCCTGTTGCCCCCCACCCCCCGGTCATGCCCCGTGTCTCCCTTCTGTTGCCCCCACCCCCCGGTCATGCCCCATGTCTCTCTGCTGTTGCCCCCCACCCCCTGGTCATGCCCAGTGTCTCTCTCCTGTTACCCCCCACCCCCTCTCATGCCCCGTGTCTCCCTCATGTTCCCCCAGCAACCCGCTCATGCCCCGTGCCTCCCTGCTGTTGCCCCCCGCTCATGCCCCATGTCTCTCTCATGTTACCCCCCACCATATGCTCATGCCCCAAGTCTCTCTCCTGTTGCCCCCACCCCCCGGTCGTGCCCCGTGTCTCCCTCCTGTTGCCCCCCACCCCCCGCTCATGCCCCGTGTCTCTCTTCTGTTACCCCCCACCCCCCTCTCATGCCCCGTGTCTCCCTCGTTTTCACCCCGCCCCCCGCTCATGCCCCGTGTCTCCCTGCTGTTGCCCCCCACCCCCTGCTCAGCTCATGCCCCGTGTCTGTCTCCTGTTACCCCCACCCCCCGCTCATGCCCCATGTCTCTCTCCTGTTGCCCCCCACCCCCCGGTCATGTCCCGTGTCTTCCTTCTGTTGCCCCCCACCTCCCGGTCATGTCCTGTGTCTCCCTGCTTTTGCCATCCCACCCCCCTCTCATGCCCCGTGTCTCTCTCCTGTTACCCCCCAACCCCCTCTCATGACCCGTGTCTCCCTGCTGTTGCCCCCCACTCCCCACTCATGCCCAGTGTCTCCCTGCTGTTGCCCCCGCCCGCCGCTCATGCCCCGTGTCCCCCCTGTTCCACCCCACCCCCCGCTCAAGCCCGTGTGTCTCTATCCCTCCCCCATCCCCTGCTAACGCCCCGTGTGTCTCTCCCCTCCTCCCCACCCCCCGCTCATGCCCCGTGTGTCTCTATCCCTCCCACCCACCCCCCGATCATGCCCCATGTGTCTCTATCCCTCCCACCCAACCCCCGCTCATGCTCCGTGTGTCTCTATCCCTCCCACCCCCCGCTCATGCCCCGTGTGTCTATCCGCTCCCGCCCACAACCCGCTCATGCCCCATGTGTCTATCCCCTCCCGCCCACCCCCCGCTCATGCCCCGTATGTCTCTCCCCCTCCCCCAACCCCCGCTCATGCCCCGTGTGTCTCTCTGATGTTGCCCCCCACCCCCGCTCATGCCCCCCGTCTCCCTGCTTTTGCCCCCCACCCCCTGCTCATGCCCCGTGTCGCTCTCTCCTGTTACCCCCCACCCCCATCTCATGCCCCGTGTCTCTCTCCTGTTACCCCCCACCCCCCTCTCATGCCCCGTGTCTCTCTCCTGTTACCCCCACCGCCTCTCATGCCCTGTGTCTCTCTCCTGTTGCCCCCCACCCCCGATCATGCCCCGTGTCTCCCTGCTGTTTCCCCCTACCCCCCTCTCATGACCCGTGTCTCTCTCCTGTTACCCCCACCCCCCTCTCATGCCCTGTGTCTCTCTCCTGTTACCCCCACCCCCCTATCATGCCCCGTGTCTCTCTCCTGTTGCCCCCCACCCCCCGGTCATGCCACGTGTCTCCCTTCTGTTGCCCCCTACCCCCAGTCATGCCCCGTGTCTCTCTGCTGTTGCCCCCTACCCCCTGGTCATGCCCAGTGTCCCTCTCCTGTTACCCCCCACCCCCTCTCATGCCCCGTGTCTCCCTCGTGTTCCCACCACCCCCCCGCTCATGCCCCGTGTCTCCCTGCTGTTGCCCCCCGCTCATGCCCCGTGTCTCTCTCATGTTACTCCCCACCCCCTGCTCATGCCCCATGTTTCTCTCCTGTTGCCCCCCACCCCCCGGTCATGCCCCGTGTCTCCCTCCTGTTGCCCCCCACCCCCCGCTCATGCCCTGTGTCTCTCTTCTGTTACCCCCCACCCCCCTCTCATGCCCCGTGTCTCCCTCGTTTTCACCCCGCCCCCCACTCATGCCCCGTGTCTCCCTGCTGTTGCCCCCCACCCCCCGCTCATGCCCCGTGTCTGTCTCCTGTTACCCCCAACCCCCGCTAATGCCCTGTTTCTCTCTCCTGTTGCCCCCCACCCCCCGGTCATGTCCTGTGTCTCCCTTCTGTTGCCCCCCACCCCCTGGTCATGTCCCGTGTCTCCCTGCTGTTGCCATCCCACCCCCCTCTCATGCCCCGTGTCTCTCTCTCCTGTTACCCCCCACCCCCTCTCATGCCCCGTGTCTCTCTCCTGTTACCCCCCACCACCTCTCATGCCCTGTGTCTCTCTCCTGTTGCCCCCCACCCCCGATCATGCCCCGTGACTCCCTGCTGTTTCCTCCCACCCCCCTCTCATGTCCCGTGTCTCCCGCCTGTTACCCCCACCCCCCTCTCATGCCCTGTGTCTCTCTCCTGTTACCCCCCACCCCCCATCATGCCCCGTGTCTCGCTCCTGTTGCCCCCCACCCCCCGGTCATGCCCCGTGTCTCCCTTCTGTTGCCCCCCACCCCCCGGTCATGCCCCATGTCTCTCTGCTGTTGCCCCCCACCCCCTGGTCATGCCCAGTGTCTCTCTCATGTTACCCCCCACCCCCTCTCATGCCCCGTGTCTCCCTCATGTTCCCCCAGCAACCCGCTCATGCCCCGTGCCTCCCTGCTGTTGCCCCCTGCTCATGCCCCATGTCTCTCTCATGTTACCCCCCACCACATGCTCATGCCCCATGTCTCTCTCCTGTTGCCCCCACCCCCGGTCGTGCCCCGTGTCTCCCTCCTGTTGCCCCCCACCCCCCGCTCATGCCCCGTGTCTCTCTTCTGTTACCCCCCACCCCCCTCTCATGCCCCGTGTCTCCCTCGTTTTCACCCCGACCCCCGCTCATGCCCCGTGTCTCCCTGCTGTTGCCCCCCACCCCCTGCTCAGCTCATGCCCCGTGTCTGTCTCCTGTTACCCCCACCCCCCGCTCATGCCCCATGTCTCTCTCCTGTTGCACCCCACCCCCCGGTCATGTCCCGTGTCTTCCTTCTGTTGCCCCCACCTCCCGGTCATGTCCCGTGTCTCCCTGCTTTTGCCATCCCACCCCCCTCTCATGCCCCGTGTCTCTCTCCTGTTACCCCCCAACCCCCTCTCATGACCCGTGTCTCCCTGCTGTTGCCCCCACTCCCCACTCATGCCCAGTGTCTCCCTGCTGTTGCCCCCCGCCCGCCGCTCATGCCCCGTGTCCCCCCTGTTCCACCCCACCCCCCGCTCAAGCCCGTGTGTCTCTATCCCTCCCCCATCCCCTGCTAACGCCCCGTGTGTCCCTCCCCTCCTCCCCACCCCCCGCTCATGCCCCGTGTGTCTCTATCCCTCCCACCCACCCCCCGATCATGCCCCATGTGTCTCTATCCCTCCCACCCAACCCCCGCTCATGCTCCGTGTGTCTCTATCCCTCCCACCCCCCGCTCATGCCCCGTGTGTCTATCCGCTCCCGCCCACAACCCGCTCATGCCCCATGTGTCTATCCCCTCCGCCCACCCCCCGCTCATGCCCCGTGTGTCTCTCCCCCTCCCCCAACCCCCGCTCATGCCCCGTGTGTCTCTCTGCTGTTGCCCCCCACCCCCGCTCATGCCCTGCGTCTCCCTGCTTTTGCCCCCCACCCCCTGCTCATGCCCCGTGTCGCTCTTTCCTGTTACCCCCCACCCCCATCTCATGCCCCGTGTCTCTCTCCTGTTACCCCCCACCCCCCTCTCATGCCCCGTGTCTCTCTCCTGTTACCCCCACCGCCTCTCATGCCCTGTGTCTCTCTCCTGTTGCCCCCCACACCGATCATGCCCCGTGTCTCCCTGCTGTTTCCCCCTACCCCCCTCTCATGACCCGTGTCTCTCTCCTGTTACCCCCACCCCCCTCTCATGCCCTGTGTCTCTCTCCTGTTACCCCCACCCCCCTATCATGCTCCGTGTCTCTCTCCTGTTGCCCCCCACCCCCCGGTCATGCCACGTGTCTCCCTTTTGTTGCCCCCCACCCCCCGGTCATGCCCCGTGTCTCTCTGCTGTTGCCCCCTACCCCCTGGTCATGCCCAGTGTCCCTCTCCTGTTACCCCCACCCCCTCTCATGCCCCGTGTCTCCCTCGTGTTCCCACCACCCCCCCGCTCATGCCCCGTGTCTCCCTGCTGTTGCCCCCCGCTCATGCCCCGTGTCTCTCTCATGTTACTCCCCACCCCCTGCTCATGCCCCATGTTTCTCTCCTGTTGCCCCCCACCCCCGGTCATGCCCCGTGTCTCCCTCCTGTTGCCCCCCACACCCGCTCATGCCCTGTGTCTCTCTTCTGTTACCCCTCGCCCCCCTCTCATGCCCCGTGTCTCCCTTGTTTTCACCCCGCCCCCCACTCATGCCCCGTGTCTCCCTGCTGTTGCCCCCCACCCCCCGCTCATGCCCCGTGTCTGTCTCCTGTTACCCCCAACCCCCGCTAATGCCCTGTTTCTCTCTCCTGTTGCCCCCCACCCCCCGGTCATGTCCTTTGTCTCCCTTCTGTTGCCCCCCACCCCCTGGTCATGTCCCGTGTCTCCCTGCTGTTGCCCTCCCACCCCCCTCTCATGCCCCGTGTCTCTCTCCTGTTACCCCCCACCCCCCTCTAATGCCATGTGTCTCTCTCCTGCTACCCCCCACCCCCTCTCATGCCCCGTGTCTCCCTGCTGTTACCCCCCACCCCCCGCTCATGCCCCGTGTCTCTCCCCTGTTACCCCCACCCCCGCTCATGCCCCGTGTCTCCCTGGTTTTGCCCCCCACCCCCCTCTCTTGCCCCGTGTCTCTCTCCTGTTGCCCCCACCCCCCGCTCATGCCCCGTGTCTCTCTCCTGTTACCCCCCTCTCATGCCCCGTGTCTCTCTCCTGTTGCCCCCCACCCCCGGTCATGCCCCGTGTCTCCCTGCTGTTGCCCCCCACCCCCCGCTCATGCCCTGTGTCTCCCTGCTGTTGCCCCCCACCCCCTGCTCATGCCCCACATCTCTCTCTCCTGTTACCCCCACCCCCCTCTCATGCCCCGTGTCTCTTTCCTGTTATCCCCCACCCCCCTCTCATGCCCCGTGTCTCCCTGCTGTTGCCCTCCGCCCGCCGCTCATGCCCCGTGTCTCCCCTGTTCCACCCCACCCCCCGCTCATGCCGTGTCTCCCTCCTTTTCTCCACCACCCCCCGCTCATGCCCCGTGTTTTCTCTGTTCACCCCACCCCACGCTCATGCCCCGTGTCTCTCCTGTTCCCCCCTCCCCATGCTCATTCCCCGTGTCTCTCCTGTTCCCCCATCCCCTGCTCATGCCCCGTGTCTCCCTGCTTTTGCCCCCTACCCCCTCTCATACCCCGTGTCTCTCTCCTGTTACCCCCCACCCCCTCTGATGCCCCGTGTCTCTCTCCTGTTCCCCCCACACCCCGGTCATGCCCCGTGTCTCCCTGCTGTTGCCCCCCACCCCCCGCTCATGCCCGTGTCTCCCTGCTGTTGCCCCCACCCCCTGCTCATGCTTCGTGTCTCTCTCCTGTTACCCCCACCCCCTCTCATGCCCCGTGTCTCTCTCCTGTTGCCCCCCACCCCCGGTAATGCCCTGTGTCTCCCTGCTGATGCCCCCCACTCATGCCCCGTGTCTCTCTCCTGTTCCCCCCACCCCCTGGTCATGCCCCGTGTCTCCCTGCTGTTACCCCCCGCTCATGCCCCGTGTCTCTCTCCTGTTTCCCCCACCCCCTGCTCATGCCCTGTGTGTCTCTCCTGTTGCCCCCCACCCCTGCTCATGCCCCGTGCCTCATTGCTGTTGCCCCCCACCCCCTGCTCATGCCCCGTGTCTCTCTCATGTTGCCCCCCACCCCCCGGTCATGTCCCGTGTCTCCCTTCTGTTGCCCCCCACCCCCTGGTCATGTCCCGTGTCTCCCTGCTGTTGCCATCCCACCCCCTCTCATGCCCCGTGTCTCTCTCCTGTTACCTCCCACCCCCATCTCATGCCCCGTGTCTCCCTGCTGTTGCCCCCCACCCCCCGCTCATGCCCAGTGTCTCCCTGCTGTTGCCCCCCACCTGCCGCTCATGCCTCGTGTCCCCCCTGTTCCACCCCACCCCCCGCTCATGCCCCGTGTGTCTCTATCCCTCCCCCCATCCCCTGCTAATGCCCCGTGTGTCTCTCCCCTCCTCCCCACCCCCGCTCATGCCCCATGTGTCTCTATCCCTCCCACCCACCCCCGATCATGCCCCATGTGTCTCTATCCCTCCCACCCAACCCCCGCTCATGCCCCGTGTGTCTCTATCCCTCCCACCCCCCCGCTCATGCCCCGTGTGTCTATCCGCTCCCGCCCACAACCCGCTCATGCCCCGAGTGTCTATCCCCTCCAGCCCACCCCCCGCTCATGCCCCGTGTGTCTCTCCCCCTCCCCCCAACCACCGATCATGCCCCGTGTGTCTCTCTGCTGTTGCCCCCCACCTCCGCGCATGCCCTGTGTCTCCCTGCTGTTGCCCCCCCACCCCCTGCTCATGCCTCGTGTCTCTCTCTCCTGTTACCCCCCACCCCCCTCTCATGCCCCGTGTCTCTCTCCTGTTACCCCCCACCCCCTCTCATGCCCCGTGTCTCTCTCCTGTTACCCCCACCGCCTCTCATGCCCTGTGTCTCTCTCCTGTTGCCCCCCACCCCCGATCATGCCCCGTGTCTCCCTGCTGTTTCCCCCCACCCCCCTCTCATGACTCGTGTCTCTCTCCTGTTACCCCCACCCCCTTCTCATGCCCTGTTTCTCCTGTTACCTCCACCCCCTATCATGCCCGTGTCTCTCTCCTGTTGCCCCCCACTCCCCGGTCATGCCCCGTGTCTCTCTGCTGTTGCCCCCTACCCCCTGGTCATGCCCAGTGTCCCTCTCCTGTTACCCCCCACCCCATCTCATGCCCCGTGTCTCCCTCGTGTTCCCCCCACCCCCCGCTCATGCCCCGTGTCTCCCTGCTGTTGCCTCCCGCTCATGCCCCTTGTCTCTCTCATGTTACTCCCCACCCCCTGCTCATGCCCCATGTCTCTCTCCTGTTGCCCTCCACCCCCGGTCATGCCCCGTGTCTCCCTCCTGTTGCCCCCACACCCCGCTCATGCCCTGTGTCTCTCTTCTGTTACCCCCCACCCCCCTCTCATGCCCTGTGTCTCCCTTGATTTCACCCCGCCCCCCGCTCATACCCCTTGTCTCCCTGCTGTTGCCCCCCACCCCCGCTCATGCCCCGTGTCTGTCTCCTGTTAACCCCCAACCCCCCGCTAATGCCCTGTTTCTCTCTCCTGTTCCCCCCCATCCCCCGGTCATGTCCTGTGTCTCCCTTCTGTTGCCCCCACCCCCCGGTCATGTCCCGTGTCTCCCTGCTGTTGCCCTCCCACCCCCCTCTCATGCCCTGTGTCTCTCTCCTGTTACCCCCCACCCCCTCTAATGCCATGTGTCTCTCTCCTGTTACCCCCTACCCCCTCTCATGCCCCGTGTCTCCCTGCTGTTACCCCCTACCCCCCGCTCATGCCCCGTGTCTCTCCCCTGTTACCCCCACCCCGCTCATGCCCCGTGTCTCCCTGCTTTTTCCCCCCACCCCCTCTCTTGCCCCGTGTCTCTCTCCTGTTGCCCCCACCCCCGCTCATGCCCCGTGTCTCTCTCCTGTTACCCCCCTGTCATTCCCCGTGTCTCTCTCCTGTTGCCCCCCACACCCCGGTCATGCCCTGTGTCTCCCTGCTGTTGCCCCCCACCCCCCGCTCATGCCCTGTGTCTCCCTGCTGTTGCCCCCCACCCCCTGCTCATGCCCCACGTCTCTCTCTCCTGTTACCCCACCCCCCTCTCATGCCCCGTGTCTCTTTCCTGTTACCCCCCACCCCCCTCTCATGCCCCGTGTCTCCCTGCTGTTGCCGCCCACCCCCTCTCATGTCCCGTGTCTCCCTGCTGTTGCCCCCCGCCCGCCGCTCATGCCCCGTGTCTCCCCTGTTCCACCTCACCCCCCGCTCATGCCGTGTCTCCCTCCTTTTCTCCTCCACCCCCCGCTCATGCCCCGTGTTTTCTCTGTTCCCCCCACCCCACGCTCATGCCCCGTGTCTCCCCTGTTCCCCCCTCCCCATGCTCATTCCCAGTGTCTCTCCTGTTCCCCCCATCCCCTGCTCATGCCCCGTGTCTCCCTGCTGTTGCCCCCCACCCCCCTCTCATGCCCCGTGTCTCTCTCCTGTTACCCCCCACCCCCTCTCATGCCCCGTGTCTCTCTCCTGTTCCCCCCACCCGCCGGTCATGCCCCGTGTCTCCCTGCTGTTGCCCCCTGCTCATTCTTCGTGTCTCTCTCCTGTTACCCCCACCCCCCTCTCATGCCCCGTGTCTCTCTCCTGTTGCCCCCCACCCCCGGTAATGCCTGTGTCTCCCTGCTGTTGCCCCCCCCGCTCATGCCCCGTGTCTCTCTCCTGTTCCCCCCAGCCCCTGCTCATGCCCTGTGTGTCTCTCCTGTTGCCCCCCACCCTGTGCTCATGCCCCGTGCCTCATTGCTGTTGCCCCCCACCCCCTGCTCATGCCCCGTGTCTCTCTCCTGTTGCCCCCCACCCCCCGGTCATGTCCCGTGTCTCCCTTCTGTTGCCCCCCACCCCCTGGTCATGTCCCGTGTCTCCCTGCTGTTGCCATCCCACCCCCTCTCATGCCCCGTGTCTCTCTCCTGTTACCCCCCACCCCGTTCTCATGCCCTGTGTCTCCCTGCTGTTGCCCCCCACCCCCTGCTCATACCCAGTGTCTCCGTGCTGTTGCCCCGCGCCTGCCGCTCATGCCCCGTGTCCCCCCTGTTCCACCCCACCCCCCGCTCATGCCCCGTGTGTCTATATCCCTCCCCCATCCCCTGCTAATGCCCCGTGTGTCTCTCCCCTCCTCCCCACCCCCCGCTCATGCCCCGTGTGTCTCTATCCCTCCCACCCACCCCCGATCATGCCCCATGTGTCTCTATCCCTCCCACCCAACCCCCGCTCATGCCCCGTTTGTCTCTATCGCTCCCACCCCCCCACTCATGCCCCGTGTGTCTATCCGCTCCCGCCCACAACCCGCTCATTCCCCAAGTGTCTATCCCTCCAGCCCACCCCCCGCTCATGCCCCGTGTGTCTCTCCCCCTCCCCCCACCGCCCGCTCATGCCCCGTGTGTCTCTCTGCTGTTGCCCCCCACCTCCGCGCATGACCTGTGTCTCCCTGCTGTTGCCCCCACCCCCTGCTCATGCCCCGTGTCTCTCTCTCCTGTTACCCCCCACCCCCCTCTCATGCCCCTTGTCTCTCTCCTGTTACCCCCCACCCCCCTCTCATGCCCCGTGTCTCTCTCCTGTTACCCCCACCGCCTCTCATGCCCTGTGTCTCTCTCCTTTTGCCCCCACCCCGATCATGCCCCGTGTCTCCCTGCTGTTTCCCCCAACCCCCTCTCATGACCCGTGTCTCTCTCCTGTTACCCCCACCCCCCTCTCATGCCCTGTGTCTCTCTCCTGTTACCCCCAACCCCCTATCATGCCCGTGTCTCTCTCCTGTTGCCCCCCACCCCCCGGTCATGCCCCGTGTCTCCCTTCTTTTGCCCCCACCCCCCGGTCATGCACCGTGTCTCTCTGCTGTTGCCCCCTACCCCCTGGTCATGCCCAGTGTCCCTCTCCTGTTACCCCCCACCCTCTCTCATGCCCCGTGTCGCCCTCGTGTTCCCCCCACCCCCCTGCTCATGCCCCGTGTCTCCCTGCTGTTGCCCCCCGCTCATGCCCCGTGTCTCTCTCATGTTACTCCCCACCCCCTGCTGCTCATGCCCCATGTCTCCCTCCTGTTGCCCCCCACCCCCCAGTCATGCCCTGTGTCTCCCTGCTGTTGCCCCCCACCCCCCGCTCATGCCTTGTGTCTCTCTTCTGTTACCCCCCACCCCCCTCTCATGCCCCGTGTCTTCCTCGTTTTCACCCCGCCCCCCGCTCATGCCCCGTGTCTCCCTGCTGTTGCCCCCCACCCCCCGCTCATGCCCCGTGCCTGTCTCCTGTTACCCCCCCAACCCCCGCTCATGCCCCGTGTCTCTCTCCTGTTGCCCCCCACCCCCGGTCATGTCCCGTGTCTCCCTTCTGTTGCCCCCCACCCCCCCGGTCATGTCCCGTGTCTCCCTGCTGTTGCCCTCCCACCCCCCTCTCATGCCCCGTGTCTCTCTCCTGTTACCCCCCACCCCCTCTCATGCCCCGTGTCTCCCTGCTGTTACCCCCCACCCCCCGCTCATGCCATGTGTCTCTCCCCTGTTACCCCACCCCCGCTCATGCCCCGTGTCTCCCTGCTTTTGCCCCCCACCCCCCTCTCTTGCCCCGTGTCTCTCTCCTGTTGCCCCCACCCCCCGCTCATGCCCCGTGTCTCTCTCCTGTTACCCCCCTCTCATGCCCCGTGTCTCTCTCCTGTTACCCCCCTCTCATGCCCCATGTCTCTCTCCTGTTGCCCCCCACCCCCGGTCATGCCCCGTGTCTCCCTGCTGTTGCCCCCCACCCCCCGCTCATGCCCTGTGTCTCCCTGCTGTTGCCCCCCACCCCCTGCTCATACCCCACGTCTCTCTCTCCTGTTACCCCCACCCCCCTCTCATGCCCCGTGTCTCTTTTCTGTTACCCCCACCCCCTTTCTCATGCCCCGTGTCTCCCTGCTGTTGCCCCCCACCCCCTGCTCATGTCCCGTGTCTCCCTGCTGTTGCCCCCCGCGCGCCGCTCATGCCCTGTGTCTCCCCTGTTCCACCCTACCCCCGCTTATGCCGTGTCTCCCTCCTTTTCTCCCCCACCCCCTGCTCATGCCCCGTGTTTTCTCTGTTCCCCCCACACCACGCTCATGCCCCGTGTCTCCCCTGTTCCCCCCTCCCCATGCTCATTCCCCGTGTCTCCCCAGTTCCCCCCCATCCCCCGCTCATGCCCCGTGTCTCCCTGCTGTTGCCCCCCACCCCCCTCTCATGCCCTGTGTCTCTCTCCTGTTACCCCCCACCCCCCTCTCATGCCCCGTGTCTCTCTCCTGTTCCCCCCACCCCCCGGTCATGCCCCGTGTCTCCCTGCTGTTGCCCCCCACCCCCCGCTCATGCCCCGTGTCTCCCTGCTGTTGCCACCCACACCCTGCTCATGCTTCGTGTCTCCCTCCTGTTACCCCCCACCCTCCTCTCATGCCCCGTGTCTCTTTCCTGTTGCCCCCACCCCCCGGTCATGCCCTGTGTCTCCCTGCTGTTGCCCCCCACCCCCCACTCATGCCCCGTGTCTTTCTCCTGTTCCCCCCACCCCCTGGTCATGCCCCGTGTCTCCCTGCTGTTACCCCCCACCCCCCGCTCATGCCCCGTGTCTCTCTCCTGTTCCCCCCACCCCCTGCTCATGCCCTGTGTGTCTCTCCTGTTGCCCCCCACCCCCTGCTCATGCCCCGTGCCTCATTGCTGTTGCCCCCCACCCCCTGCTCATGCCCCGTGTATCCCTGCTGTTGCCCCCGCTCATGCCCCGTGTCTGTCTCCTGTTACCCCCCACCCCCTCTCATGCCCCGTGCCTCTCTCCTGTTACCCCCACCCCCCTCTAATTCCCTGTGTCTCTCTCCTGTTACCCCTCACCCCCCTCTTATGCCCCGTGACTCCCTGCTGTTACCCCCCACCCCCCGCTCATTCCCCGTGTCTCTCCCCTGTTACCCCCCACCCCCGCTCATGCCCTGTGTCTCCCTGTTTTTGCCCCCCACCCTCCTCTCTTGCCCCGTGTCTCTCTCCTGTTGCCCCCCACCCCCTGCTCATGCCCCGTGTCTCTCTCCTGTTACCCCCCTCATGCCCCATGTCTCTCTCCTGTTGCCCCACCCCCCCCGGTCATGCCCCTTGTCTCCCTGCTGTTGCCCCCCACCCCCGCTCATGCCCCGTGTCTCCCTGCTATTGCCGCCCACCCCCTGCTCATGCCCCGCATCTTTCTCTCCTGTTACCCCCCACCCCCCTCTCATGCCCCGTGTCTCCTTCCTCTTGCCTCCCACCCCCCGATCATGCCCCGTGTCTCCCTGCTGTTTCCCCCCACCCCCCACTCATGCCCTGTGTCTCTCTCCTGTTACCCCCACCCCCTCTCATGCCGCGTGTCTCTCTCCTGTTACCCCCCACCCCGCTCTCATGCCCCGTGTCTCCCTCATGTTCCCCCCACCCCCGCTCATGCCCCGTGTCTCCCTGATGTTGCCCCCCACCCCCGCTCATGCCCCGTGTCTCTCTCCTGTTCCCCCCACTCCCCGCTCATGCCCTGTTGTGTTCTCTTTATACACCCCGCCTTCCCTTTCCATGGTGGCCATCTTGGTAAAAGATTTTCCTTCCTGCACCGGGACGCCACAGGCGTCCCAGTTTGGGAAGAAAAATCTTTTTTTTACCACCTGGGGTTCCCACTTTGAGGACCTAAGATGCTAGTGGTCTTCATCCATTGAAAAGGATGTTATGGTGACGTTGCACTAATAAAAACCTATGAAATGCAGTAAAAACAAATTGTCTTACAGGGACGTTATGGTTAAGTTGCACTAATAAAAACCTATGAAATTCAATGAAAAAACTTTGTTAAAGGGACGTTATGGTTAAGTTGCGCTACTAAAAACCTATGAAATTCAGTGAAAAAACTTTGTTAAAGGGACGTTATGGTTAAGTTGTGCTACTAAAAACCTATGAAATTCAGTGAAAAAACGTTGTTAAAGGGACGTTATGGTTCCAAGTTAAACCGAAAAACCCTTGAAATTCGCCAGTTATGGTAAGCTAAGCAACCATAACTCACGCCACCCCCGTGCACTGCTAAGACTAACACCCAAGACATCAAAGATGACATCACAAATGTCATTGATGACATCACTGATGACATCACATGCCTGGCTCACTTATTTTCTTTTGCTGACATATCTAGGCCACATGGTTTTCTTCAGTAACAGTCATAAACTAAAAAAAAATGTATTTGTAGACATATCCTTCAAATAGGTTCTTACAGTAATTCCCTTAGAGTCCAGTCACATAATATGAAACATATACATAGGGGAAGACACAAGCTTGAAAGACAGCAATCCTTTTTGTGCATAAAGATAATCAATAGACTTATCAGCACTTTCTGATAGTTCTGTTGTTTTTTTATGGCTGTACTTTCCCTGTATATGGTCATATTTGTATACATTGTATTCACACTACTTTCCTTAGGGTCCAATCACATCAAGTGATGCATATACATAGGGTAAATAGCAGCTTTGAAACAGCAATCATTTATTTGCATGAAAATAATCAGTTAGGTTATAAATTGTTTCTGCTACTACTTGTGCTTTTTTGCTAACTTCACTTTCCCTGTATATACCCATATTGGTATGTGTTCTTGTCTCTTTGTGTTTTGTCTATAGTAATGCAATTATGTAATACATGGGTTTTATTAGCTACTTATTACATATTTCACAGTACACAAAAATCGATTAAGAAACAATTATCATTTCATTATTCAACATATTAACATTACGAATATTATACCTTCATCTTGTACGCTGCACACAATGCTATGTTTCTGCATGAGTAGGTTAGTATACTAGATAGAACCCCATAATAGAATGCTATTTATCTCAATGCATCGTTCAATGCACTAATTAGGGTATGATATTTATTGCAATGATCCTTGACACTTTTTTCGCAACATTATAATAAGAATCCCTTGTACAAATATTTCATGAAAAGTACATACACATGTGATGTCATCAGTGATGTCATCAATGACATTTGTGATGTCATCTTTGATGTCGTGGGTGTTAGTCTTAGCAGTGCACGGTGGTGGCGCGAGTTATGGTTGCTTAGCTTACCATAACTGGCGAATTTCAAGGGTTTTTCGGTTTTACCTGGAACCATAACGTCCCTTTAACAAAGTTTTTTCATTGAATATATATATATATATATATATATATATATATATATATATATATATACATATATATATATATATATATATATATATATATATATATATATATATATATATATATATATATATATATATATATATATATTACATGGCCACGGTAGTGGCCATGTAGTTATGGTTAAGTTGCTGTTTCCATAGGAAGAGCACTTTTTGGGCAGCTTATAACTTCGCTCCCCTTAGACGAATCCTCACCAAACTTTGCAAAAAAATAATATGGCCCACTCTGAATCTTTTTGCAAAGATTGGTGAGGTTTGGTCCGGGGGGGCAAAGTTATAGGGGGGGTCCAAAAACTTTTTTTTATCCCCATAGACATAATGGGAAAAAACTTTGCTCATGCCTACAGCCCAAACCGCTGGACGGATTTACACCCAATTTGCAGCAGGAGCGGCGGCTTGGTCCCGAAAGCGTGTTTTTTTTATTTGGTGTAAATCCGTCCAGTAGTTTAAAAAAAAAGACCAAAAAAAATTGTGATATCTGTGTCTGCTTCGCGGACACACTTTCCTGTTTGCTCCGTGGACAGGACAGGGATTGGGCAAGCAACTTGCGTGATGTCTGCGGACATCTGACATGCTCTCCCATTGGCTGTATTAAAGCGTGCAGTGCGTCTTATTTCCGATGCATAGATCAGAGGACAGCAGGACCTCCAATGGGGCTGTGTGAGGGTCATGTGGATTACACTTCCTGAACATCCCAGGCTGCTGCAGACTTGCAGGAGACACGCCATCAGTACACGGTGGCCTGCGGAGGACCGAGGAGCGGATATCCATTCCCTCCGCTCATTACCCGTGTCTCCCTCCTGTATACCCCCACCCCCTGCTCATTACCCGTGTCTCCACCCTGTACCCTCCCCACACCCCCGGCTCATTACCCATGTCTCTCTCTTGTTTCCCCCCAGCCTCGCTCATTACCCGTGTCTCCCTCCTGTACCCCCCACCCCCCGCTCATGCCCCGTGTCTCCCTCCTGTACCCCCCACCCCTGCTCATGCCCCGTGTCTCCCTCCTGTACCCCCCCACCCCCCGCTCATGCCAGTGTCTCCTCATGCCCTGTGTCTCCCTCCTGTACCCTCCCACCCCCGCTCATGCCCGTGTCTCTCTCTTGTTTCCCCCCACCCCCCTGCTCATGCCCCGTGTCTCCCCTGTTCCCCTACCCCCTTTCATGCCCCATGTCTCCCTCCTGTTCCCCCCACCCCCCGCTCATGCCCTGTGTCTCCCATGTTCCCCCACCCCCTGCTCATGTCCCGTGTCTCCCCTGTTCACCCCCACCCCCCGCTAATGCCCCGTGTCTCCCTGCTGTTGCCCCCACCCCCTGCTCATGCCCCGTGTCTCTCTCCTGTTACCCCCCACCCCCTGCTCATGCCCTGTGTCTCCCTCGTGTTCCCCCCAGCCCTCGCTCATGCTCCGTGTCTCCCTGCTGTTACCCCCCACTGCCCGCTCATGCCCCGTGTCTCCCTCCTGTTGCCCCCCAGCCCCCGCTCATGCCCTGTGTCTCTCTCCTGTTACCCCCCACCCCCCGCTCACGCCCCGTGTCTCTCTGCTGTTGTCCCCCACACCCCGCTCATGCCCCGTGTCTCCCTGCTGTTGCCCCCCACGCCCCGCTAATTACCCGTGTCTCCCTCCTGTACCCCCCACCCCCCGCTCATGCCCCGTGTCTCTCTCCTGTTATGCCCCACCTCCCTCTCATGGCCCGTATCTCCCTCGTGTTCCCCCCACCCCCGCTCATGCCCCGTGTCTCCCTGCTGTTGCCCCCCACCCCCTGCTCATGCCCCATGTCTCCCTCGTGTTCCCCCAACCCCCCGCCCATGCCCCATGTCTCCCTGCTGTTGCCCCCCACCCTCCGCTCATGCCCTGTGTCTCCCTGCTGTTGCCCCCCACCCCCGCTCATTCCCCGCATCTCTCTCCTGTTACCCCCCACCCCCTGCTCATGCCCTGTGTTCCCCCCACCCCCCGCTCATGCCCTGCGTCTCCCTGCTGTTACCCCCCACACCCTGCTTATGCCCCGTGTCTCCCTCGTGTTCCCCCCACCCCCCGCTCATGCCCCGTGTCTCCCTGCTGTTTCCCCCCACTCACCGGTCATGCCCCGTGTCTCCCTCCTGTTGCCATCCAGCACCCGCTCATGCCCCGTGTCTCTCTCCTGTTACCCCCCACCCCCAGCTCATGCCCCGTGTCTCCCCTGTTCCCCCCACCCCGTGCTCATGCCCCGTGTCTCCCTCCTGTTCCCCCCACCCCCTGCTCATGCCCCGTGTCTCCCTCGTGTTCCCCCCACCCACAGCTCATGCCCCGTGTCTCCCTGCTGTTACCACCCACCCCATGCTCATGCCCCGTGTCTCCCTCGTGTTCCCCCACCCCCCGCTCATGCCCCGTGTCTCCCTCCTGTTGCCACCCAGCACCCGCTCATGCCCTGTGTCTCTCTCCTGTTACCCCCCACCCCCATCTCATGCCCCGTGTCTCCCCTGTTCCCCCTACCCCCTGCTCATCTCCGTATCTCCCTCCTGTTCCCCCCACCCCCCGCTCATGCCCCGTGTCTCTCTCCTGTTACCCCCCACCCCCCGCTCATGCCCCGTGTCTCCCTCTTGTTGCCCCCCACCCACCGCTCATGCCCTATGTCTCTCTCGTGTTCCCACCACACCCCGCTCATGCCCTGTGTCTCCCTCTTGTTGCCCCTCATTCCCCGTGTCTCCCTCGTGTTCCCCCCACTCCACGCGCATGCCCCGTGTCTCCCTTGTGTTCCCTCCACCCCCCTCTCATGCCCTGTGTCTCCCTCATGTTCCCCCCAACCCCCGCTCATGCCCCGTGCCTCCCTCCTGTTGCCCCCCACCTTCCGCTCATGCCCCGTGTCTCCCTCATGTTACCCCCCACCCCCACTCATGCCCCGTGTCTCCCTCGTGTTCCCCCCACCTCCGCTCAAGCCCCGTGTCTCCCTGCTGTTGCCCCCCACCCCCCGCTCATGCCCCGTGTCTCCCTGCTGTTACCACCCACCCCATGCTCATGCCCCGTGTCTCCCTCGTATTCCCCCCACCCCCCGCTCATGCCCCGTGTCTCCCTCCTGTTGCCACCCAGCACCCGCTCATGCCCTGTGTCTCTCTCCTCTTACCCCCCACCCCCATCTCATGCCCCGTGTCGACCCTGTTCCCCCCACCCCCTGCTCATCTCCGTATCTCCCTCCTGTTCCCCCCACCCCCCGCTCATGCCCCGTGTCTCTCTCCTGTTACCCCCCACCCCCGCTCATGCCCCGTGTCTCCCTCTTGTTGCCCCCCACCCACCGCTCATGCCCTATGTCTCTCTCGTGTTCCCACCACACCCCGCTCATGCCCTGTGTCTCCCTCTTGTTGCCCCTCATTCCCCGTGTCTCCCTCGTGTTCCCCCCACTCCCCGCGCATGCCCCGTGTCTCCCTTGTGTTCCCTCCACCCCCCTCTCATGCCCTGTGTCTCCCTCATGTTCCCCCCACTCCCCGCTCATGCCCCGTGTCTCCCTCATGTTACACCCCACCCCTACTCATGCCCCGTGTCTCCCTCGTGTTCCCCCCACCTCCACTCATGGCCCGTGTCTCCCTGCTGTTGCCCCCCCACCCCCCGCTCATGCCCCGTGTCTCCCTCGTGTTCCCCCTACCCTCCACTCATGCCTCGTGTCTCCCTCCTGTTGCCCCCCACCCCCTGCTCATGCCCCATGTCTCTCTCCTGTTACCCCCATGCCCCGCTCATGCCCCGTGTCTCCCTCTTGTTGCCCCCCCACCCCCTGCTCATACCCGGTGTCTCCCTCTTGTTCCCTCCACCCCCCGCTCATGCCCCGTGTCTCTCCACTGTTACCCCCCACCCCCGCTCATGCCCTGTGTCTCCCTGCTTTTGCCCCCCACCCTCCTCTCTTGCCCTGTGTCTCTCTCCTGTTGCCCCCCACCCCCTGCTCATGCCCCGTGTCTCTCTCCTGTTACCCCCCTCATGCCCCGTGTCTCTCTCCTGTTGCCCCACACCCCCCGGTCATGCCCCATGTCTCCCTGCTGTTGCCCCCCACCCCCGCTCATGCCCCGTGTCTCCCTGCTGTTGCCGCCCACCCCCTGCTCATGCCCCGCATCTTTCTCTCCTGTTACCCCCCACCCCCCTCTCATGCCCCGTGTCTCTCTCCTCTTGCCTCCCACCCCCCCGATCATGCCCCGTGTCTCCCTGCTGTTTCCCCCCACCCCCCACTCATGCCCTGGGTCTCTCTCCTGTTACCCCCACCCCCTCTCATGCCGCGTGTCTCTCTCCTGTTACCCCCCACCCCGCTCTCATGCCCCGTGTCTCCCTCATGTTCCCCCCACCCCCGCTCATGCCCCGTGTCTCCCTGATGTTGCCCCCCACCCCCGCTCATGCCCCGTGTCTCTCTCCTGTTCCCCCCACTCCCCGCTCATGCCCTGTTGTGTTCTCTTTATACACCCCGCCTTCCCTTTCCATGGTGGCCATCTTGGTAAAAGATTTTCCTTCCTGCACCGGACGCCGCAGGCGTCCCAGTTTGGGAAGAAAAATCTTTTTTTTACCACCTGGGGTTCCCACTTTGAGGACCTAAGATGCTAGTGGTCTTCATCCATTGAAAAGGATGTTATGGTGACGTTGCACTAATAAAAACCTATGAAATGCAGTAAAAACAAATTGTCTTACAGGGACGTTATGGTTAAGTTGCACTAATAAAAACCTATGAAATTCAATGAAAAAACTTTGTTAAAGGGACGTTATGGTTAAGTTGCGCTACTAAAAACCTATGAAATTCAGTGAAAAAACTTTGTTAAAGGGACGTTATGGTTAAGTTGTGCTACTAAAAACCTATGAAATTCAGTGAAAAAACGTTGTTAAAGGGACGTTATGGTTCCAAGTTAAACCGAAAAACCCTTGAAATTCGCCAGTTATGGTAAGCTAAGCAACCATAACTCGCGCCACCCCCGTGCACTGCTAAGACTAACACCCACAACATCAAAGATGACATCACAAATGTCGTTGATGACATCACTGATGACATCACATGTCTGGCTCACTTATTTTCTTTTGCTGACATATCTAGGCCACATGGTTTTCTTCAGTAACAGTCATAAACTAAAAAAAAAATGTATTTGTAGACATATCCTTCAAATAGGTTCTTACAGTAATTCCCTTAGAGTCCAGTCACATCATATGAAACATATACATAGGGGAAGACACAAGCTTGAAAGACAGCAATCCTTTTTGTGCATAAAGATAATCAATAGACTTATCAGCACTTTCTGATAGTTCTGTTGTTTTTTTATGGCTGTACTTTCCCTGTATATGGTCATATTTGTATACATTGTATTCACACTACTTTCCTTAGGGTCCAATCACATCAAGTGATGCATATACATAGGGTAAATAGCAGCTTTGAAACAGCAATCATTTATTTGCATGAAAATAATCAGTTAGGTTATAAATTGTTTCTGCTACTACTTGTGCTTTTTTGCTAACTTCACTTTCCCTGTATATACCCATATTGGTATGTGTTCTTGTCTCTTTGTGTTTTGTCTATAGTAATGCAATTATGTAATACATGGGTTTTATTAGCTACTTATTACATATTTCACAGTACACAAAAATCTATTAAGAAACAATTATCATTTCATTATTCAACATATTAACATTACTAATATTATACCTTCATCTTGTACGCTGCACACAATGCTATGTTTCTGCATGAGTAGGTTAGTATACTAGATAGAACCCCATAATAGAATGCTATTTATCTCAATGCATCGTTCAATGCACTAATTAGGGTATGATATTTATTGCAATGATCCTTGACACTTTTTTCGCAACATTATAATAAGAATCCCTTGTACAAATATTTCACGAAAAGTACATACACATGTGATGTCATCAGTGATGTCATCAATGACATTTGTGATGTCATCTTTGATGTCGTGGGTGTTAGTCTTAGCAGTGCACGGTGGTGGCGCGAGTTATGGTTGCTTAGCTTACCATAACTGGCAAATTTCAAGGGTTTTTCGGTTTTACCTGGAACCATAATGTCCCTTTAACAAAGTTTTTTCACTGAATTTCATAGGTTTTTAGTAGCGCAACTTAACCATAACGTCCCTTTAACAAAGTTTTTTCATTGAATATATATATATATACATATATATATATATATATATATATATATATATATATATATATATATATATATATATTACATGGCCACGGTAGTGGCCATGTAGTTATGGTTAAGTTGCTGTTTCCATAGGAAGAGCACTTTTTGGGCGGCTTATAACTTTGCTCCCCTTAGACGAATCCTCACCAAACTTTGCAAAAAAATAATATGGCCCACTCTGAATCTTTTTGCAAAGTTTGGTGAGGTTTGGTCCGGGGGGGGCAAAGTTATAGGGGGGGTCCAAAAACTTTTTTTTATCCCCATAGACATAATGGGAAAAAACTTTGCTCATGCCTACAGCCCAAACCGCTGGACGGATGTACACCAAATTTGCAGCAGGAGCGGCGGCTTGGTCCCGAAAGCGTGCTTTTTTTTATTTGGTGTAAATCCGTCCAGTAGTTTAAAAAAAAAAGACAAAAAAAAATTGTGATATCTGTGTCTGCTTCGCGGACACACTTTCCTGTTTGCTCCGTGGACAGGACAGGGATTGGGCAAGCGACTTGCGTGAAGTCTGCGGACATCTGACATGCTCTCCCATTGGCTGTATTAAAGCGTGCAGTGCGTCTTATTTTCAGAGACGCCCGCCATCTTAGTTTATTGTTCGTATATTGGCATTTGTGGCAAGCTCTGCGGTGACTTCAGACTTCACAAGTGATTATCACAACATAACAAGCGAAAATTCCGATGCATAAGATCAGAGGACAGCAGGACCTCCAATGGGGCTGTGTGAGGGTCATGTGGATTACACTTCCTGAACATCCCAGGCTGCTGCAGACTTGCAGGAGACACGCCATCAGTACACGGTGGCCTGCGGAGGACCGAGGAGCGGATATCCATTCCCTCCGCTCATTACCCGTGTCTCCCTCCTGTATACCCCCACCCCCTGCTCATTACCCGTGTCTCCACCCTGTACCCTCCCCACACCCCCCGGCTCATTACCCATGTCTCTCTCTTGTTTCCCCCCAGCCTCGCTCATTACCCGTGTCTCCCTCCTGTACCCCCCACCCCCGCTCATGCCCCGTGTCTCCCTCCTGTACCCCCCACCCCTGCTCATGCCCCGTGTCTCCCTCCTGTACCCCCCCACCCCCCGCTCATGCCAGTGTCTCCTCATGCCCTGTGTCTCCCTCCTGTACCCTTCCACCCCCGCTCATGCCCGTGTCTCTCTCTTGTTTCCCCCCACCCCCCTGCTCATGCCCCGTGTCTCCCCTGTTCCCCCACCCCCTTTCATGCCCCATGTCTCCCTCCTGTTCCCCCCACCCCCCGCTCATGCCCTGTGTCTCCCATGTTCCCCCACCCCCTGCTCATGCCCCGTGTCTCCCCTGTTCACCCCCACCCCCCGCTAATGCCCCGTGTCTCCCTGCTGTTGCCCCCACCCCCCACTCATGCCCCGTGTCTCTCTCCTGTTACCCCCACCCCCTGCTCATGCCCTGTGTCTCCCTCGTGTTCCCCCCGGCCCTCGCTCATGCTCCGTGTCTCCCTGCTGTTACCCCCCACCGCCCGCTCATGCCCCGTGTCTCCCTCCTGTTGCCCCCCAGCCCCCGCTCATGCCCTGTGTCTCTCTCTTGTTACCCCCCACCCCCCGCTCACGCCCCGTGTCTCTCTGCTGTTGTCCCCCACACCCCGCTCATGCCCCGTGTCTCCCTGCTGTTGCCCCCCACGCCCCGCTCATTACCCGTGTCTCCCTCCTGTACCCCCCACCCCCCGCTCATGCCCTGTGTCTCTCTCCTGTTATGCCCCACCTCCCTCTCATGGCCCGTATCTCCCTCGTGTTCCCCCCACCCCCGCTCATGCCCCGTGTCTCCCTGCTGTTGCCCCCCACCCCCGCTCATGCCCCATGTCTCCCTCGTGTTCCCCCAACCCCCCGCCCATGCCCCGTGTCTCCCTGCTGTTGCCCCCCACCCTCTGCTCATGCCCTGTGTCTCCCTGCTGTTGCCCCCCACCCCCGCTCATTCCCCGCATCTCTCTCCTGTTACCCCCCACCCCCTGCTCATGCCCTGTGTTCCCCCCACCCCCCGCTCATGCCCTGTGTCTCCCTGCTGTTACCCCCCACACCCTGCTTATGCCCCGTGTCTCCCTCGTGTTCCCCCCACCCCCCGCTCATGCCCCGTGTCTCCCTGCTGTTTCCCCCCACTCACCGGTCATGCCCCGTGTCTCCCTCCTGTTGCCATCCAGCACCCGCTCATGCCCCGTGTCTCTCTCCTGTTACCCCCCACCCCCAGCTCATGCCCCGTGTCTCCCCTGTTCCCCCCACCCCGTGCTCATGCCCCGTGTCTCCCTCCTGTTCCCCCACCCCCTGCTCATGCCCCGTGTCTCCCTCGTGTTCCCCCCACCCACAGCTCATGCCCCGTGTCTCCCTGCTGTTACCACCCACCCCATGCTCATGCCCCGTGTCTCCCTCGTGTTCCCCCACCCCCCGCTCATGCCCCGTGTCTCCCTCCTGTTGCCACCCAGCACCCGCTCATGCCCTGTGTCTCTCTCCTGTTACCCCCCACCCCCATCTCATGCCCCGTGTCTCCCCTGTTCCCCCCACCCCCTGCTCATCTCCGTATCTCCCTCCTGTTCCCCCCACCCCCCGCTCATGCCCCGTGTCTCTCTCCTGTTACCCCCCACCCCCCGCTCATGCCCCGTGTCTCCCTCTTGTTGCCCCCCACCCACCGCTCATGCCCTATGTCTCTCTCGTGTTCCCACCACACCCCGCTCATGCCCTGTGTCTCCCTCTTGTTGCCCCTCATTCCCCGTGTCTCCCTCGTGTTCCCCCCACTCCCCGCACATGCCCCGTGTCTCCCTTGTGTTCCCTCCACCCCCCTCTCATGCCCTGTGTCTCCCTCATGTTCCCCCCACCCCCCGCTCATGCCCCGTGCCTCCCTCCTGTTGCCCCCCACCCCCCGCTCATGCCCCGTGTCTCCCTCATGTTACACCCCACCCCTACTCATGCCCCGTGTCTCCCTCGTGTTCCCCCCACCTCCACTCATGCCCCGTGTCTCCCTGCTGTTGCCCCCCCACCCCCCGCTCATGCCCCGTGTCTCCCTCGTGTTCCCCCTACCCTCCACTCATGCCTCGTGTCTCCCTCCTGTTGCCCCCCACCCCCTGCTCATGCCCCATGTCTCTCTCCTGTTACCCCCACGCCCCGCTCATGCCCCGTGTCTCCCTCTTGTTGCCCCCCCACCCCCTGCTCATACCCGGTGTCTCCCTCTTGTTCCCCCCACCCCCCGCTCATGCCCCGTGTCTCTCCCCTGTTACCCCCCACCCCCGCTCATGCCCTGTGTTTCCCTGCTTTTGCCCCCCACCCTCCTCTCTTGCCCCGTGTCTCTCTCCTGTTGCCCCCCACCCCCTGCTCATGCCCCGTGTCTCTCTCCTGTTACCCCCCTCATGCCCCGTGTCTCTCTCCTGTTGCCCCACACCCCCCGGTCATGCCCCGTGTCTCCCTGCTGTTGCCCTCCACCCCCGCTCATGCCCCGTGTCTCCCTGCTGTTGCCGCCCACCCCCCCGATCATGCCCCGTGTCTCCCTGCTGTTTCCCCCCACCCCCCACTCATGCCCTGTGTCTCTCTCCTGTTACCCCCACCCCCTCTCATGCCGCGTGTCTCTCTCCTGTTACCCCCCACCCCGCTCTCATGCCCCGTGTCTCCCTCATGTTCCCCCCACCCCCGCTCATGCCCCGTGTCTCCCTGATGTTGCCCCCCACCCCCGCTCATGCCCCGTGTCTCTCTCCTGTTCCCCCCACTCCCCGCTCATGCCCTGTTGTGTTCTCTTTATACACCCCGCCTTCCCTTTCCATGGTGGCCATCTTGGTAAAAGATTTTCCTTCCTGCACCAGGACGCCGCAGGCGTCCCAGTTTGGGAAGAAAAATCTTTTTTTTACCACCTGGGGTTCCCACTTTGAGGACCTAAGATGCTAGTGGTCTTCATCCATTGAAAAGGATGTTATGGTGACGTTGCACTAATAAAAACCTATGAAATTCAATGAAAAAACTTTGTTAAAGGGACGTTATGGTTAAGTTGCGCTACTAAAAACCTATGAAATTCAGTGAAAAAACTTTGTTAAAGGGACGTTATGGTTAAGTTGTGCTACTAAAAACCTATGAAATTCAGTGAAAAAACGTTGTTAAAGGGACGTTATGGTTCCAAGTTAAACCGAAAAACCCTTGAAATTCGCCAGTTATGGTAAGCTAAGCAACCATAACTCGCGCCACCCCCGTGCACTGCTAAGACTAACACCCACGACATCAAAGATGACATCACAAATGTCATTGATGACATCACTGATGACATCACATGTCTGGCTCACTTATTTTCTTTTGCTGACATATCTAGGCCACATGGTTTTCTTCAGTAACAGTCATAAACTAAAAAAAAATGTATTTGTAGACATATCCTTCAAATAGGTTCTTACAGTAATTCCCTTTGAGTCCAGTCACATCATATGAAACATATACATAGGGGACGACACAAGCTTGAAAGACAGCAATCCTTTTTGTGCATAAAGATAATCAATAGACTTATCAGCACTTTCTGATAGTTCTGTTGTTTTTTTATGGCTGTACTTTCCCTGTATATGGTCATATTTGTATACATTGTATTCACACTACTTTCCTTAGGGTCCAATCACATCAAGTGATGCATATACATAGGGTAAATAGCAGCTTTGAAACAGCAATCATTTATTTGCATGAAAATAATCAGTTAGGTTATAAATTGTTTCTGCTACTACTTGTGCTTTTTTGCTAACTTCACTTTCCCTGTATATACCCATATTGGTATGTGTTCTTGTCTCTTTGTGTTTTGTCTATAGTAATGCAATTATGTAATACATGGGTTTTATTAGCTACTTATTACATATTTCACAGTACACAAAAATCTATTAAGAAACAATTATCATTTCATTATTCAACATATTAACATTACGAATATTATACCTTCATCTTGTACGCTGCACACAATGCTATGTTTCTGCATGAGTAGGTTAGTATACTAGATAGAACCCCATAATAGAATGCTATTTATCTCAATGCATCGTTCAATGCACTAATTAGGGTATGATATTTATTGCAATGATCCTTGACACTTTTTTCGCAACATTATAATAAGAATCCCTTGTACAAATATTTCATGAAAAGTACATACACATGTGATGTCATCAGTGATGTCATCAATGACATTTGTGATGTCATCTTTGATGTCGTGGGTGTTAGTCTTAGCAGTGCACGGTGGTGGCGCGAGTTATGGTTGCTTAGCTTACCATAACTGGCGAATTTCAAGGGGTTTTCGGTTTTACCTGGAACCATAACGTCCCTTTAACAAAGTTTTTTCACTGAATTTCATAGGTTTTTAGTAGCGCAACTTAACCATAACGTCCCTTTAACAAAGTTTTTTCATTGAATATATATATATATATATATATATATATATATATTACATGGCCACGGTAGTGGCCATGTAGTTATGGTTAAGTTGCTGTTTCCATAGGAAGAGCACTTTTTGGGCAGCTTATAACTTTGCTCCCCTTCGACGAATCCTCACCAAACTTTGCAAAAAAATAATATGGCCCACTCTGAATCTTTTTGCAAAGTTTGGTGAGGTTTGGTCCGGGGGAGCAAAGTTATAGGGGGGGTCCAAAAACTTTTTTTTATCCCCATAGACATAATGGGAAAAAACTTTGCTCATGCCTACAGCCCAAACCGCTGGACGGATTTACACCAAATTTGCAGCAGGAGCGGCAGCTTGGACCCGAAAGCGTGCTTTTTTTTATTTGGTGTAAATCCGTCCAGTAGTTTAAAAAAAAAAGACAAAAAAAAATTGTGATATCTGTGTCTGCTTCGCGGACACACTTTCCTGTTTGCTCCTTGGACAGGACAGGGATTGGGCAAGCGACTTGCGTGATGTCTGCGGACATCTGACATGCTCTCCCATTGGCTGTATTAAAGCGTGCAGTGCGTCTTATTTTCAGAGACGCCCGCCATCTTAGTTTATTGTTCGTATATTGGCATTTGTGGCAAGCTCTGCGGTGACTTCAGACTTCACAAGTGATTATCACAACATAACAAGCGAAAATTCCGATGCATAAGATCAGAGGACAGCAGGACCTCCAATGGGGCTGTGTGAGGGTCATGTGGATTACACTTCCTGAACATCCCAGGCTGCTGCAGACTTGCAGGAGACACGCCATCAGTACACGGTGGCCTGCGGAGGACCGAGGAGCGGATATCCATTCCCTCCGCTCATTACCCGTGTCTCCCTCCTGTATACCCCCACCCCCTGCTCATTACCCGTGTCTCCACCCTGTACCCTCCCCACACCCCCCGGCTCATTACCCATGTCTCTCTCTTGTTTCCCCCAGCCTCGCTCATTACCCGTGTCTCCCTCCTGTACCCCCCACCCCCCGCTCATGCCCCGTGTCTCCCTCCTGTACCCCCCACCCCTGCTCATGCCCCGTGTCTCCCTCCTGTACCCCCCCACCCCCCGCTCATGCCAGTGTCTCCTCATGCCCTGTGTCTCCCTCCTGTACCCTCCCACCCCCGCTCATGCCCGTGTCTCTCTCTTGTTTCCCCCCACCCCCCTGCTCATGCCCCGTGTCTCCCCTGTTCCCCCACCCCCTTTCATGCCCCATGTCTCCCTCCTGTTCCCCCCACCCCCCGCTCATGCCCTGTGTCTCCCATGTTCCCCCATCCCCTGCTCATGCCCCGTGTCTCCCCTGTTCACCCCCACCCCCCGCTAATGCCCCGTGTCTCCCTGCTGTTGCCCCCCACCCCCCGCTCATGCCCCGTGTCTCTCTCCTGTTACCCCCCACCCCCTGCTCATGCCCTGTGTCTCCCTCGTGTTCCCCCCGGCCCTCGCTCATGCTCCGTGTCTCCCTGCTGTTACCCCCCACCGCCCGCTCATGCCCCGTGTCTCCCTCCTGTTGCCCCCCAGCCCCCGCTCATGCCCTGTGTCTCTCTCCTGTTACCCCCCACCCCCCGCTCACACCCCGTGTCTCTCTGCTGTTGTCCCCCACACCCCGCTCATGCCCCGTGTCTCCCTGCTGTTGCCCCCCACGCCCCGCTCATTACCCGTGTCTCCCTCCTGTACCCCCCACCCCCTGCTCATGCCCCGTGTCTCTCTCCTGTTATGCCCCACCTCCCTCTCATGGCCCGTATCTCCCTCGTGTTCCCCCACCCCCGCTCATGCCCCGTGTCTCCCTGCTGTTGCCCCCCACCCCCCACTCATGCCCCGTGTCTCCCTCGTGTTCCCCCCACCTCCGCTCAAGCCCCGTGTCTCCCTGCTGTTGCCCCCCACCCTCCGCTCATGCCCTGTGTCTCCCTGCTGTTGCCCCCCACCCCCGCTCATGCCCCGTGTCTCCCTCGTGTTCCCCCACCCCCCGCTCATGCCCCGTGTCTCCCTCCTGTTGCCACCCAGCACCCGCTCATGCCCTGTGTCTCTCTCCTGTTACCCCCCACCCCCATCTCATGCCCCGTGTCTCCCCTGTTCCCCCCACCCCCTGCTCATCTCTGTATCTCCCTCCTGTTCCCCCCACCCCCCGCTCATGCCCCGTGTCTCTCTCCTGTTACCCCCCACCCCCGCTCATGCCCGTGTCTCCCTCTTGTTGCCCCCCACCCACCGCTCATGCCCTATGTCTCTCTCGTGTTCCCACCATACCCCGCTCATGCCCTGTGTCTCCCTCTTGTTGCCCCTCATTCCCCGTGTCTCCCTCGTGTTCCCCCCACTCCCCGCGCATGCCCCGTGTCTCCCTTGTGTTCCCTCCACACCCCTCTCATGCCCTGTGTCTCCCTTATGTTCCCCCCACCCCCCGCTCATGCCCCGTGCCTCCCTCCTGTTGCCCCCCACTCCCCGCTCATGCCCCGTGTCTCCCTCATGTTACACCCCACCCCTACTCATGCCCCGTGTCTCCCTCGTGTTCCCCCCACCTCCACTCATGCCCCGTGTCTCCCTGCTGTTGCCCCCCACCCCCCGCTCATGCCCCGTGTCTCCCTCGTGTTCCCCCTACCCTCCACTCATGCCTCGTGTCTCACTCCTGTTGCCCCCCACCCCCTGCTCATGCCCCATGTCTCTCTCCTGTTACCCCCACGCCCCGCTCATGCCCCGTGTCTCCCTCTTGTTGCCCCCCCGCCCCCTGCTCATACCCGGTGTCTCCCTCTTGTTCCCCCCACCCCCCGCTCATGCCCCGTGTCTCTCTCCTGTTACCCCCCACCCCGCTCATGCCCTGTGTCTCTCTCCTGTTGCCCACCACCCCTTTCTCATGCCCCATGTCTCCCTCCTGTTGCCCCCACCCCCTGGTCATGCCCCATGTCTCCCTGCTGTTGCCCCCCATCCCCCACTCATGCCCCATGTCTCTCTCCTGTCACCCCCACCCCCTCTCATGCCCCGTGTCTCTCCCCTGTTACCTCCCACCCCCCTCTCATGCCGTGTGTCTCTCTCCTGTTGCCTCCACCCCCCCAGTCATGCCCCTTGTCTCCCTTCTGTTACCCCCACCCCTGCTCACTCCCCGTGTCTCCCTGGTGTTGCCCCCCACCCCCCGCTCATGCCCTGTGTCTCTCTCCTGTTACCCCCCACCCCCCGCTCATGCCCCGTATCTCCCTGCTGTTTTCTCCCAACCCCCACTCATGCCCCATGTCTCCCTGCTGTTGCCCCCCACTCTCCGCTCATGCCCCGTGTATCCCTGCTGTTGCCCCCAACCCCGCTCATGCCCCGTGTCTCTCTCCTGTTACCCCCATCCCCCGCTCATGCCCCGTGTCTCCCTGCTGTTGCCCCCCACCCCCTGCTCATGCCCCGTGTCTCTCTCCGGTTACCCCCTACCCCCGCTCATGCCCCGTGTCTCCCTCGTGTTCCCCCCACCCCCTGCCCCGTGTCTCCCTGCTGTTACCCCCCACCCCCTGCTCATGCCCTGTGTCTCCCTCGTGTTCCACCCACCCCCGCTCATGCCCCGTGTCTCCCTGCTGTTGCCCCCCATCCCCCGCTCATGCCTCATGTCTCCCTCCTGTTGCCACCCAGCCCCGCTCATGCCCAGTGTCTCTCTCCTGTTACCCCCCACCCCCAGCTCATGCCCCGTGTCTCCCCTGTTCCCCCCAACCCCTGCTCATGCCCTGTGTCTCCCTCCTGTTCCCCCCACCCCCCGCTCATGCCCCGTGTCTCTCTCCTGTTACCCCCCACCCCCCGCTCATGCCCTGTGTCTCCCTCTTGTTGCCCTCCACCCCCCGCTCATGCCCTGTGTCTCTCTCCTGTTGCCCCCCACCCCTCTCTCATGCCCCATGTCTCCCTCCTGTTGTACCCACCCTCCGGTCATGCCCCATGTCTCCCTGCTGTTGCCCCACACCCCCACTCATGCCCCGTGTCTCCCTCTTGTTGCCCCTCATGCCCCGTGTCTCCCTCGTGTTCCCACCACCCCCGCTCATGCCCTGTGTCTCCCTCTTGTTGCCCCTCATGCCCCGTGTCTCCCTCGTGTGCCCCCCACTCCCTGCGCATGCCCCGTGTCTCCCTTGTGTTCCCTCCACCCCCCTCTCATGCCCTGTGTCTCCCTCGTGTTCCCCCCACTCCCCCGCTCATGCCCCGTGCCCGTGCCTCCCTCCTGTTGCCTCCCACCCCCCGCTCATGCCCCGTGTCTCCCTGCTGTTGCCCCCCACCCCCTGCTCATGCCCTGTGTCTCCCTCGTTTTCCCCCCCGCTCATGCCCCATGTCTCCCTGCTGTTACCCCCACCCCCTGCTCATGCCCGGTGTCTCTCTCCTGTTACCTCCCACCCCCCTCTCATGCCCAGTGTCTCTCTCCTGTTACCCTCCACCACCCGGTCATGCCCCTTGTCTCCCCTGTTCCCCCCACCCCCTGCTCATGCCCCGTGTCTCCCTCCTGTTCCCCCACCCCCGCTCATGCCCCATGTCTCTCATGTTCCAACCACCCCTGCTCATGCCCCGTGTCTCCCTGCTGTTACCCCCCACACCCGCTCATGCCCCGTGTCTCCCCTGTTCCCCCCACCCCCTGCTCATGCCCCGTGTCTCCCTCGTGTTCCAACCACCCCTGCTCTTGCCTCGTGTCTCCCTGCTGTTACCCCCCACCCGCCGCTCATGCCCCGTGTCTCCCCTGTTCCCCCCACACCCTGCTCATGCCCTGTGTCTCCCTCTTGTTGCCCTCCACCCCCCGCTCATGCCCTGTGTCTCTCTCGTGTTCCCACCACCCCCCGCTCATGCCCCGTGTCTCCCTCTTGTTGCCCCTCATGCCCCGTGTCTCCCTCGTGTTCCCACCACACCCCGCTCATGCCCTGTGTCTCCCTCTTGTTGCCCCTCATGCCCCGTGTCTCCCTCGTGTTCCCCCCACTCCCTGCGCATGCCCCGTGTCTCCCTTGTGTTTCCTCCACCCTCTCTCATGCCCTGTGTCTCCCTCGTGTTCCCCCCACCCCTTGCTCATGCCCCGTGCCTCCCTCCTGTTGCCCCCCACCCCCCGCTCATGCCCCGTGTCTCCCTCTTGTTACCCCCCACCCCCCACTCATGCCCCGTGTCTCCCTCGTGTTCCCCCACCCCTGCTCATGCCCCGTGTCTCCCTGCTGTTGTCCCCCCACGCCCCACTCATGCCCCATGTCTCCCTCGTGTTCCCCCCACCCCCGCTCATGCCCCGTGTCTCCCTGCTGTTGCCCCCCACCCCCCGCTCATGCCCCGTGTCTCTCTCCTGTTACCCCCATGCCCCACTCATGCCCCGTGTCTCCCTCTTGTTGCCCCCCCACACCCTGCTCATGCCCAGTGTCTCCCTATTGTTCCCCCACCCCCTGCTCATGCCCCGTGTCTCTCTGATTTTGCCCCCACCCCCTGCTTATGCCCCGTGGCTCTCTCCTGTTACCCCCCCGCTCATGCCCTGTGTCTCTCTCCTGTTGCCCCCCACCCCTCTCTCATGCCCCATGTCTCCCTCCTGTTGTCCCCACCCCCCGGTCATGCCCCATGTCTCCCTGCTGTTGCCCCCCACCCCCACTCATGCCCCGTGTCTCTTTCCTGTCACCCCAACCCCCCTCTCATGCCCCGTGTCTCTCTCCTGTTACCTCCCACCCAACTCTCATGCCGTGTGTCTCTCTCTCTCCTGTTGCCCCCACCCCCCAGTCATGCCCCTTGCCCTCCCTTCTGTTGCCCCCACCCCCGCTCACTCCCCGTGTCTCCCTGGTGTTGCCCCCCACCCCCCGCTCATGCCCTGTGTCTCTCTCCTGTTACCCCCCACCCCCCGCTCATGCCCCGTATCTCCCTGCTGTTTCCTCCCAACCCCTGGTCATGCCCCGTGTCTCCCTGTTGTTGCCCCCCACCCTCCTCTCATGCCCCGTGTATCCCTGCTGTTGCCCCCAACCCCGCTCATGCCCCGTGTCTCTCTCCTGTTACCCCCCACCCCCCACTCATGCCCCGTGTCTCCCTGCTGTTTCCCCCCACCCACCGGCTATGCCCCGTTTCTCCCTGCTGTTGCCCCCCACCCCCCGCTCATGCCTCATGTCTCCCTGTGTGTTCCGCCAACCCCCCACTCATGCCCCGTGTCTCCCTGCTGTTGCCCCCCACCCTCCGCTCATGCCCCGTGTCTCCCTGCTGTTGACCCCTCCCCCTGCTCATGCCCCGTGTCTCTCTCCTGTTACCACCCACCCCCCACTCATGCCCGTGTCTCCCTCGTGTTCCCCCTCCCCCCGCTCATGCCCCGTGTCTCTCTGCTGTTACGCCCACCCCCTGCTCATGCCCCCTGTATCCCTCGTGTTCCCCCCACCCCCCGCTCATGCCCCATGTCTCCCTGCTGTTACCCCCAACCCCCGCTCATGCCCCGTGTCTCCCTCCTGTTGCCACCCAGCACCCGCTCATGCCCCATGTCTCTCTCCTGTTACCCCCACCCCCAGCTCATGCCCCGGGTCTCCCATGTTCCCCCCACCCCCTGCTCATGCCCCGTGTCTCCCTCCTGTTCCCCCCACCCCCCGCTCATGCCCCGTATCTCTCTCCTGTTACCCCCCACCCCCCGCTCATGCCCCGTGTCTCCCTCTTGTTTCCCTCCACCCCCTGCTCATGCCCCGTGTCTCTCTCGTGTTCCCACCACCCCCCGCTCATGCCCCGTATCTCCCTCTTGTTGCCCCTCATGCCCCGTGTCTCCCTCGTGTTCCCCACACCCCCTGCGCATGCCCCGTGATTCCCTCTTGTTCACTCCACCCCCTCTCATGCCCTGTGTCTCCCTCGTGTTCCCCCCACCCCCCGCTCATGCCCCGTGTCTCCCTCCTGTTGCCCCCCACCCCCAGCTCATGCCCCGTGTCTCCCTCGTGTTCCCCCCACCCCCGCTCATGCACCGTGTCTCCCTGCTGTTGCCCCCCACCCCCCACTCATGCCCCATGTCTCCCTCGTGTTACCACCGCTCATGCCCCGTGTATCCCTTGTGCTCCCCTACCTTTCGCTCATGCCCCGTGTCTCCCTCCTGTTGCCCCCCAGCCTCTGCTCATGCCCCGTGTCTCTCTCCTGTTACCCGCATGCCCCGCTCATGCCCAATGTCTCCCTCTTGTTGCCGCCACCTCCTGCTCATGCCCCGTGTCTCCCTCTTGTTCCCCCCACCCCCTGCTCATGCCCGTGTCTCTCTGCTGTTGCCGCCACCACCGCTCATGCCCCGTGTCTCTCTCCTGTTACCCCCCACCCCCGCTCATGCCCTGTGTCTCTCTCCTGTTGCCCCCACCCCACTCTCATGCCCTGTGTCTCTCTCCTGTCACCCCCACACCCCTCTCATGCCCCTTGTCTCTCTCCTGTTACCTCCCACCCCCCGCTCATGCCCCGTGTCTCCCTGCTGTTGCCCCCCACCCCCTGCTCATGCCCTGTGTCTCCCTCGTTTCCCCCCCGCTCATGCCCCGTGTCTCCCTGCTGTTACCCCCACCCCCTGCTCATGCCCCATGTCTCTCTCCTGTTACCCCCCACCACCTTCTCATGCCCAGTGTCTCTCTCCTGTTACCCTCCACCCCCCGGTCATGCCCCGTGTCTCCCCTGTTCCCCCCACCCCCTGCTCATGCCCCGTGTCTCCCTCCTGTTCCCCCACCCCTGCTCATGCCCCATGTCTCTCGTGTTCCAACCACCCCTGCTCATGCCCCGTGTCTCCCTGCTGTTACCCCCCACCCCCCGCTCATGCCCCGTGTCTCCCTTGTTCCCCCCACCCCCTGCTCATGCCCCGTGTCTCCCTCGTGTTCCAACCACCCCTGCTCATGCCCCGTGTCTCCCTGCTGTTGCCCCCCACCCGCCGCTCATGCCCCGTGTCTCCCCTGTTCCCCCCACCCCCTGCTCATGCCCCGTGTCTCCCTCTTGTTGCCCTCCACCCCCCGCTCATGCCCTGTGTCTCTCTCGTGTTCCCACCACCCCCCGCTCATGTCCCGTGTCTCCCTCTTGTTGCCCCTCATGCCCCGTGTCTCCCTCGTGTTCCCACCACACTCCGCTCATGCCCTGTGTCTCCCTCTTGTTGCCCCTCATGCCCCGTGTCTCCCTCGTGTTCCCCCCACTCCCTGCGCATGCCCCGTGTCTCCCCTGTGTTTCCTCCACCCCCCTCTCATGCCCTGTTTCTCCCTCGTGTTCCCCCCACCCCTTGCTCATGCCCCGTGCCCGTGCCTCCCTCCTGTTGCCCCCCACCCCCGCTCATGCCCCGTGTCTCCCTCTTGTTACCCCCCACCCCCTACTCATGCCCCGTGTCTCCCTCGTGTTCCCCCCACACCTGCTCATGCCCCGTGTCTCCCTGCTGTTGCCCCCCCCACCCCCACTCATGCCCCATGTCTCCCTCGTGTTCCCCCCACCCCCGCTCATGCCCCGTGTCTCCCTGCTGTTGCCCCCCACCCCCGCTCATGCCCCGTGTCTCTCTCCTGTTACCCCCACGCCCCACTCATGCCCCGTGTCTCCCTCTTGTTGCCCCTCCACCCCCTGCTCATGCCCCGTGTCTCCCTATTGTTCCCCCCACCCCCTGCTCATGCCCCGTGTCTCTCTGATTTTGCCCCCACCCCCCGCTTATGCCCCGTGTCTCTCTCCTCTTACCCCCCCGCTCATGCCCTGTGTCTCTCTCCTGTTGCCCCCCACCCCTCTCTCATGCCCCATGTCTCCCTCCTGTTGTCCCCACCCCCCTGTCATGCCCCATGTCTCCCTGCTGTTGCCCCCCACCCCCACTCATGCCCCGTGTCTCCCTCCTGTTACCTCCCACTCAACTCTCATGCCGTGTGTCTCTCTCTCCTGTTGCCCCCACCCCCCCAGTCATGCCCCTTGTCTCCCTTCTGTTGCCCCCACCCACGCTCACTCCCCATGTCTCCCTGGTGTTGCCCCCCACCCCCCGCTAATGCACTGTGTCTCTCTCCTGTTACCCCCCACGCCCCGCTCATGCCCCGTATCTCCCTGCTGTTTCCTCCCAACCCCTGGTCATGCCCCGTGTCTCCCTGTTGTTGCCCCCCACCCTCCTCTCATGCCCCGTGTATCCCTGCTGTTTCCCCCCACCCACCGGCTATGCCCCGTTTCTCCCTGCTGTTGCCCCCCACCCCCCGCTCATGCCTCATGTCTCCCTGTGTGTTCCGCCAACCCCCAACTCATGCCCCGTGTCTCCCTGCTGTTGCCCCCCACCCTCCGCTCATGCCCCGTGTCTCCCTGCTGTTGCCCCCCACCCCCTGCTCATGCCCCGTGTCTCTCTCCTGTTACCACCCACCCCCCACTCATGCCCGTGTCTCCCTCGTGTTCCCCCACCCCCCGCTCATGCCCCGTGTCTCTCTGCTGTTACGCCCACCCCCTGCTCATGCCCCGTGTATCCCTCGTGTTCCCCCCACCCCCCGCTCATGCCCCATGTCTCCCTGCTGTTACCCCCCAACCCCCGCTCATGCCCCGTGTCTCCCTCCTGTTGCCACCCAGCACCCGCTCATGCCCCGTGTCTCTCTCCTGTTACCCCCACCCCCAGCTCATGCCCCGGGTCTCCCATGTTCCCCCCACCCCCTGCTCATGCCCCGTGTCTCCCTCCTGTTCCCCCCACCCCCCGCTCATGCCCCGTATCTCTCTCCTGTTACCCCCCACCCCCCGCTCATGCCCCGTGTCTCCCTCTTGTTTCCCTCCACCCCCCGCTCATGCCCCGTGTCTCTCTCGTGTTCCCACCACCCCCCGCTCATGCCCCGTATCTCCCTCTTGTTGCCCCTCATGCCCCGTGTCTCCCTCGTGTTCCCCACACCCCCTGCGCATGCCCCGTGATTCCCTCTTGTTCACTCCACCCCCTCTCATGCCCTGTGTCTCCCTCGTGTTCCCCCCACCCCCCGCTCATGCCCCGTGTCTCCCTCCTGTTGCCCCCCCACCCCCAGCTCATGCCCCGTGTCTCCCTCGTGTTCCCCCCACCCCCGCTCATGCACCGTGTCTCCCTGCTGTTGCCCCCCACCCCCCACTCATGCCCCATGTCTCCCTCGTGTTCCCCCCACCCCCGCTCATGCCCCGTGTATCCCTCGTGCTCCCCTACCTTTCGCTCATGCCCCGTGTCTCCCTCCTGTTGCCCCCCAGCCTCTGCTCATGCCCCGTGTCTCTCTCCTGTTACCCCCACGCCCCGCTCATGCCCAATGTCTCCCTCTTGTTGGCGCCACCTCCTGCTCATGCCCCGTGTCTCCCTCTTGTTCCCCCACCCCCTGCTCATGCCCGTGTCTCTCTGCTGTTGCCGCCACCACCGCTCATGCCCCGTGTCTCTCTCCTGTTACCCCCCACCCCCGCTCATGCCCTGTGTCTCTCTCCTGTTGCCCCCACCCCACTCTCATGCCCTGTGTCTCTCTCCTGTCACCCCCACACCCCTCTCATGCCCCTTGTCTCTCTCCTGTTACCTCCCACCCCCCACTCATGCCCCGTGTCTCCCTGCTGTTGCCCCCCACCCCCTGCTCGTGCCCTGTGTCTCCCTCGTTTCCCCCCCCGCTCATGCCCCGTGTCTCCCTGCTGTTACCCCCACCCCCTGCTCATGCCCCGTGTCTCTGTCCTGTTACCCCCCACCCCCTTCTCATGCCCAGTGTCTCTCTCCTGTTACCCTCCACCCCCCGGTCATGCCCCGTGTCTCCCCTGTTCCCCCCACCCCCTGCTCATGCCCCGTGTCTCCCTCCTGTTCCCCCACCCCTGCTCATGCCCCATGTCTCTCGTGTTCCAACCACCCCTGCTCATGCCCCGTGTCTCCCTGCTGTTACCCCCACCCCCCGCTCATGCCCCGTGTCTCCCCTGTTCCCCCCACCCCCTGCTCATGCCCCGTGTCTCCCTCGTGTTCCAACCACCCCTGCTCATGCCCCGTGTCTCCCTGCTGTTACCCCCCACCCGCCGCTCATGCCCCGTGTCTCCCCTGTTCCCCCCACCCCCTGCTCATGCCCCGTGTCTCCCTCTTGTTGCCCTCCACCCCCCGCTCATGCCCTGTGTCTCTCTCGTGTTCCCACCACCCCCCGCTCATGCCCCGTGTCTCCCTCTTGTTGCCCCTCATGCCCCGTGTCTCCCTCGTGTTCCCACCACACCCCGCTCATGCCCTGTGTCTCCCTCTTGTTGCCCCTCATGCCCCGTGTCTCCCTCGTGTTCCCCCCACTCCCTGCGCATGCCCCGTGTCTCCCCTGTGTTTCCTCCACCCCCCTCTCATGCCCTGTTTCTCCCTCGTGTTCCCCCCACCCCTTGCTCATGCCCCGTGCCCGTGCCTCCCTCCTGTTGCCCCCCACCCCCGCTCATGCCCCGTGTCTCCCTCTTGTTACCCCCCACCCCCTACTCATGCCCCGTGTCTCCCTCGTGTTCCCCCCACCCCTGCTCATGCCCCGTGTCTCCCTGCTGTTGCCCCCCCACCCCCACTCATGCCCCATGTCTCCCTCGTGTTCCCCCCACCCCCGCTCATGCCCCGTGTCTCCCTGCTGTTGCCCCCCACCCCCCGCTCATGCCCCGTGTCTCTCTCCTGTTACCCCCACGCCCCACTCATGCCCCGTGTCTCCCTCTTGTTGCCCCCCCACCACCTGCTCATGCCCCGTGTCTCCCTATTGTTCCCCCCACCCCCTGCTCATGCCCCGTGTCTCTCTGATTTTGCCCCCACCCCCCGCTTATGCCCCGTGTCTCTCTCCTGTTACCCCCCGCTCATGCCCTGTGTCTCTCTCCTGTTGCCCCCCACCCCTCTCTCATGCCCCATGTCTCCCTCCTGTTGTCCCCACCCCCCTGTCATGCCCCATGTCTCCCTGCTGTTGCCCCCCACCCCCACTCATGCCCCGTGTCTCTCTCCTGTCACCCCCACCCCCCTCTCATGCCCCGTGTCTCTCTCCTGTTACCTCCCACTCAACTCTCATGCCGTGTGTCTCTCTCTCCTGTTGCCCCCACCCCCCCAGTCATGCCCCTTGTCTCCCTTCTGTTGCCCCCACCCACGCTCACTCCCCATGTCTCCCTGGTGTTGCCCCCCACCCCCCGCTAATGCCCTGTGTCTCTCTCCTGTTACCCCCCACGCCCCGCTCATGCCCCGTATCTCCCTGCTGTTTCCTCCCAACCCCCGGTCATGCCCCGTGTCTCCCTGTTGTTGCCCCCCACCCTCCGCTCATGCCCCGTGTATCCCTGCTGTTTCCCCCAACCCCGCTCATGCCCCGTGTCTCTCTCCTGTTACCCCCCACCCCCCACTCATGCCCCGTGTCTCCCTGCTGTTTCCCCCCACCCACCGGTTATGCCCCGTTTCTCCCTGCTGTTGCCCCCCAACCCCCGCTCATGCCTCATGTCTCCCCGTGTGTTCCCCCAACCCCCCACTCATGCCTGTGTCTCCCTGCTGTTGCCCCCCACCCTCCGCTCATGCCCCGTGTCTCCATGCTGTTGACCCCACCCCCTGCTCATGCCCCGTGTCTCTCTCCTGTTACCACCCACCCCCCACTCATGCCCGTGTCTCCCTCGTGTTCCCCCCACCCCCCGCTCATGCCCTGTGTCTCCCTGCTGTTACCCCGACCCCCTGCTCATGCCCCGTGTATCCCTCGTGTTCCCCCCACCCCCCGCTCATGCCCCGTGTCTCCCTGCTGTTACCCCCCACCCCCCGCTCATGCCCTGTGTCTCCCTCCTGTTGCCACCCAGCACCCGCTCATGCCCCGTGTCTCTCTCCTGTTACCCCCCACCCCCAGCTCATGCCCCGTGTCTCCCATGTTCCCCCCACCCCCAGCTAATGCCCTGTGTCTCCCTCCTGTTCCCCCCACCCCCCGCTCATGCCCCGTGTCTCTCTCCTCTTACCCCCCATCCCCCGCTCATGCCAAGTGTCTCCCTCTTGTTTCCCTCCACCCCCCGCTCATGCCCTGTGTCTCTCTCGTGTTCCCACCACCCCCTGCTCATGCCCCGTATCTCCCTCTTGTTGCCCCTCATGCCCCGTGTCTCCCTCATGTTCCCCCCACCCCCCGCGCATGCCCCGTGTCTCCCTCGTGTTCATTCCGCCCCCTCTCATGCCCTGTGTCTCCCTCGTGTTCCCCCCACCCCCCGCTCATGCCCCGTGTCTCCCTCGTGTTCCCCCCACCCCCGCTCATGCCCCGTGTCTCCCTCGTGTTCACTCCACCCCCTCTCATGCCCTGTGTCTTACTCCTGGTGCCCCCCCACCCCCCGCTCATGCCCCGTGTCTCCCTCATGTTCCCCCCACCCCCGCTCATGCCCCGTGTCTCCCTGCTGTTGCCCCCAACCCCCTGCTCATGCCCCGTGTATCCCTCGTGCTCCCCTACCTTTCGCTCATGCCCCGTGTCTCCCTCCTGTTGCCCCCCAGCCCCTGCTCATGCCCCGTGTCTCTCTCCTGTTACCCCCACGCCCCGCTAATGCCCAATGTCTCCCTCTTGTTGCTGCCACCTCCTGCTCATGCCCTGTGTCTCCCTCTTGTTCCCCCCACCCCCTGCTCATGCCCCGTGTCTCTCTGCTGTTGCCGCCACCACCGCTCATGCCCCGTGTCTCTCTCCTGTTACCTCCCACCCCCGCTCATGCCCTGTGTCTCTCTCCTGTTGCCCCCACCCCTCTCTCATGCCCCGTGTCTCTCTCCTGTCACCTCCCACCCCCCTCTCATGCCGTGTGTCTCTCTCCTGTTGCCCCCCACCCCCCCAGTCATGCCCCTTGTCTCCCTTCCGTTGCCCCCACCCCCGCTCACGCCCCATGTCTCCCTGGTGTTGCCCCCACCCCCCGCTCATATCCCGTGTCTCTCTCCTGTTATCCCCCACCCCCCTCTCATGCCCCGTGTCTCCCTCGTGTTCCCCCCACCCCCTGCTCATGCCCCATGTCTCCCTGCTGTTTCCTCCCAACACCCGGTATTGCCCCGTGTCTCCCTGCTGTTGCTGCCCACCCTCTGCTCATGCCCTGTGTATCCCTGCTGTTGCCCCCAACCCCGCTCATGCCCCGTGTCTCTCTCCTGTTACCCCCCACCCCCCGCTCATGCCCCGTGTCTCCCTGCTGTTGGCCCCCACCCCCCGCTCATGCCCCGTGTCTCCCTGCTGTTGTTCCCCACCCCCTGCTCATGCCCCATGTCTCCCTGCTGTTGCCCCCACCCCCTGCTCATGCCCCGTGTCTCTCTCCTTTTACCCCCCAACCCCCCTGTCATGCCCCGTGTCTCCCTGGTGTTGCCCCCCGCTCATGCCCCGTGAAACTCTCCTGTTACCCCCGACCCCCTCTCATGCCTGTGTCTCCCTCGTGATCCCCCCAACCCCCGCTCATGCCCCATGTCTCCCTCGTGTTCCCCCACCCCCGCTCATGCCCGTGTCTCACTGCTGTTGCCCCCCACCCCCGCTCATCCCCTGTGTCTCCCTCCTGTTACCCCCCACCGCCGCTCATGCCCCGTGTCTCCCTCGTGTTCCCCCCACACCCCGCGCATGCCCCGTGTCTCCCTGCTGTTGCCCCCCACCTCCCGCTCATAACACGTGTCTCCCTCCTGTTACCCCCAGCCCCCGCTCATGTCCCGTGTCTCTCTCTTGTTACCCCACACCCCCGCTCATGCCCCGTGTCTCCCTGCTGTTGTCCCCCAACCCCCGCTCATGTCCTGTGTCTCCCTGCTGTTGCCCCCCACCCCCCGCTCATGCCCCGTGTCTACCTCCTGTTACCCCCACACCCCGCTCATGCCCCGTGTCTCCTTCGTGTTCCCCCCCACCACCGCTCATGCCCCGTGTCTCCCTGAGGTTGCCCCCATTCCGGCTCATGCCCCGTGTCTCCCTGCTGTGTCCCCCCACCCCCTGCTCATGCCCCGTGTCTCTCTCCTGTTGCTCCCTACCCCCTGGTCATGACCCGTGTCTCCCTGCTGTTGCCCCCCACCTCGGTCATGCCCCGTGTCTCCCTCCTGTTGCCCCCCACCCCTGCTTATGCCCCGTGTCTCTCTCCTGTTGCCCCCCACTCCCTGCTCATGCCCCGTGTCTCTCTCCTGTTACCCCTGCCCCCTCTCATGCCCCGTGTCTCTCTCCTGTTGCCCCCCACACCCCGATCATGTGTCGTGTCTCCCTACTGGTGCCCCGCACCCTCGGTCATGCCCCATGTCTCCCTGCTCTTGCCCCCCACCCCTGCTCATGCCCTGTGTCTCTCTCCTGTTACCCCCACCCCCCTCTAATGCCCAGTGTCTCTCTCCTGTTACCCCCCACCCCCCTCTCATGCCCAGTGTCTCTCTCCTGTTACCCCCCACCCTCCGGTCATGCCCCGTGTCTCCCTGCTGTTGCCCCCCCACTCCCCGGTCATGCCCTATGTCTCCTTGCTACTGCACCTCACCTTCCGCTCATGCCCAGTGTCTCCCTGCTGTTGCCCCCCACTCCCCGCTCATGCCCCGTGTGTCTCTCTCCTGTTACCCCCCACCCCCCGCTCATGCCTCGTGTCTTTCTCCTGCTGCCCCACCCCCCGCTCATGCCCCGTGTCTCTCTCGTGTTACCCCCCACCCCCTCTCATGCCCCGTGTCTCCCTGTTGTTGCCCCCCACCCTCTGCTCATGCCCCGTGTCTCCCTGCTGTTGCCCCCTGCACATGCCCTATGTCTCTCTCCTGTTACCCCCACCCCCGCTCATGCCCCATGTCTCTCTCCTGTTACCCCCCACACCCCGCTCATGCCCGTGCCTCCCTGCTGTTGCCCCCACCCCCGCTCATGCCCCGTGTCTCCCTGCTGTTGCCCCCCATCCCTTGCTCATGCCCCGTGTCTCTCTCCTGCTGCCCCCCCACCCCCAGTCATGCCCTATGTCTTCCTGCTGTTGCCCCCCACCCCTTGATCATGCCCTGTGTCTCCCTCCTGTTGCCCCCTCCCCCTGCTTATGCCTCATGTCTCTCTCCTGTTGCCCCCACTCCCTGTTCATGCCCCATGTCTCCCTCCTATTACCCCCACCCCCCTCTCATGCCCCGTTTCTCTCTTCTGTTACCCCCCACCCCCCGGTCATGCCCCGTGTCTCCCTGCTGTTGCCCACCACCCCCCGGTCATGCCCCATGTCTCCCTGCTGTTGCCCCTCACCCCCGGTCATGCCCCGTGTCTCCCTGCTGTTGCCCCTCACCCCTGCTCATGCTCTGTGTCTCCCTGATGTTGCCCCCCACTCCCCGCTCATGCCCCGTGTCTCTCTCTTGTTACCCCCACCCCCTCTCATGCCCCGTATCACTCTCCTGTTACCCCCCACCCCCGGTCATGCCCCATGTCTCCCTGCTGTTGCCCCCCACCCCCCGGTCATGCCCCGTGTCTCCCTGCTGTTGCCCCTCACCCCTGCTCATGCTCCTTGTCTCCCTGCTGTTGACCCCCAATCCCCGCTCATGCCCCGTGTCTCTCTCGTGTTACCCCCCACCCCCTGCTCATGCCCCGTGTCTCTCTCCTGTTGCCCCCACCCCTGCTCATGCCCCGTGTCTCTCTCCTGTTACCCCCCACCTCCTCTCATACCCGTGTCTCCCTGTTGTTGCCCCCACCCACAGCTCATACCCCGTGTCTCCCTGCTGTTGCCCCCCACCCCCGCTCATGCCCTATGTCTCTCTCCTGTTACCCCCCACCCCCTTTCATTCCCCGTGTTTCTCTCCTGTTACCCCCCACCCCCCTCTCATGCCCCGTGTCTCTCTCCTGTGCCCCCCACCCCCGGGTCATGCCCTGTGTCTCCCTGCTGTTGCCCCCCACCCCCCACTCATGCCCCGTGTCTCTCCCCTGTTACCCCCCACCCCCTGCTCATGCCCCATGTCTTCCTGCTGTTGCCCCCGCAGCCCCCGCTCATGCCCTGTTTCTCGCTCCTGTTACCCCCACTCATGCCTCGTGTCTCCCTGCTGTTACCCCCACCCCCTTTCATTCCCCATGTCTCTCTCCTGTTACCCCCCACCCCCATTCATGCCCTGTGTCTCTCTGCTGTTGCCCACCACCCCCCCGCTCATGCCCCATGTCTCCCTCCTGTTGCCCCCCAGCCCCCGCTCATGCCCTGTTTCTCTCTACTGTTACCCCCCGCTCATGCCCCGTGTCTCCCTGCTGTTTCCCCCCACCCCCCGCTCATGCCCCGTGTCTCCCTGCTGTTGCCCCCCACCCCCCGCTCATGCCCGTGTCTCCCTGCTGTTGCCCCCCAACCCCCACTCATGCCCGTGTCTCTCTCCTGTTCCCCCCACCCCCTACTCATGCCCCGTGTCTCCCTGATGTTTCCCCCCACCCCCCGGTCATGCCCTGTGTCTCCCTCGTGTTCCCCCCACTCCTGCTCATGCCCTGTGTCTTCCTGCTGTTGCCTCCCACCCTCCGCCCATGCCCCATGTCTCCCTGCTGTGCCCCCCACCCCCCGCTCATGCCCTATGTCTCTCTCATGTTACCCCCCACCCCCGCTCATGCCCTGTGTCTCTCTACTGTTGTCCCCCACCCTATCTCATGCGCCATGTCTCTCTCCTGTTGGCCCCCACCCCCACAGTCATGCCCCGTGTCTCCCTGCTGTTGCCCCCCACCCCCCACTCATGCCCCGTGTCTCTCTCCTGTCACCCCACCCCCCTCTCATGCCCCGTGTCTCTCTCCTGTTACCTCCCACCCCATCTCATGCCGTGTGTCTTTCTCCTGTTGCCGCCCCCCCCAGTCATGCCCCTTGTCTCCCTTCTGTTGCCCCCACCCCTGCTCACGCCCGGTGTCTCCCTGGTGTTGCCCCCACCAGCTCATATCCCCGTGTCTCTCTCCTGTTACCCCCCACCCCCCTTTCATGCCCCATGTCTCCCTCATGTTCCACCCACCCCCCGCTCATGCCCCGTGTCTCCCTGCTGTTTCCTCCCAACCCCCGGTCATGCCCCGTGTCTCCCTCCTGTTGCCCCCCAGCCCCCCCCTCATGCCCCGTGTCTCTCTCCTGTTACCCCCCACCCCGCTCATACCCTGTGTCTCCCTGCTGTTGTCCCCCACCCCCTGCTCATGCCCCGTGTCTCCCTGCTGTTGCCCCCATCCCCTGCTCATGCCCCGTGTCTCTCTCCTGTTACCCCCCACCCTCTTTCATGCCCCGTGTCTCCCTCGTGGTCCCTCCACCCCCAGCTCATGCCCCACGTCTCCCTCATGTTCCCCAACCCCTGCTCATGCCCCGTGTCTCACTGCTGTTGCCCCCCAACCTCCGCTCATGCCCCGTGTCTCCCTGCTGTTGCCCCCACCCCCGTTCATGCCCCGTGTCTCTCTCCTGTTACCCCCCACCCCCTGCTCATGCCCTGTGTCTCCCTCGTGTTCCCCCACCCCCGCTCATGCCCCGTGTCTCCCTGCTGTTGCCCCCACCTCCTGCTCATAACCCATGTCTCCCCCTGTTACCCCCAGCCCCCGCTCATGCCCCGTGTCTCCCTGCTTTTGTCCCCCAACCCCCGCTCATGCCCTGTGTCTCCCTGCTGTTGCCCCCCACTCCACGCTCATGCCCCGTGTCTCTCTCCCTGTTACTCCTACCCCCTGCTCATGCCCCTTGTCTCCCTGCAGTTGCCCCCACCCCCGCTCATGCCCTGTGTCTCCCTGCTGTGTCCCCCCCACCCACTGCTCATGCCCCGTGTCTCTCTCCTGTTGCCCCCCACCCCCTGGTCATTACCCGTGTCTCCCTTCTCTTGCCCCCCACCCCCCCGGTCATGCCCCATGTCTCCCTCCTGTTGCCCCCCACCCCCGATCATGTCCTGTGTCTCCCTACTGTTGCCCCCCACCCCCGGTCATGCCCCGTGTCTCCCTGCTGTTGCCCCCCACCCCCCGCTCATGCCCCGTTTCTCTCTCTGTTACCCCCACCCCCCTCTCATGCCCAGTGTCTCCCTGCTGTTGCCCCCTACCCCCCCGGTCATGCCCCTTGTCTCCTTGCTGTTGCATCTCACCTTTCGCTCATGCCCCATGTCTCCCCTGCTGTTGCCCCCACTCCCGGTCATACCCCGTGTCTCTCTGTTGTTACCCCCCACCCCCCGCTCATGCCCCGTGTCTTTTCCCTGTTGCCCCCCACCCCGCGCTCATGCCGCGTGTCTCTATCCTGTTGCCCCAACCCCCGCTCATGCCGCGTGTCTCTCTCCTGTTACACCCCACCCCCCTCTCATGCCCCGTGTCTTCCTGTTGTTGCCCCCCACCCTCCGCTCATGCCCCGTATCTCCCTGCTGTTGCCCCCGCACATGCCCCGTGTCTCTCTCCTGTTACCCCCACCCCCTCTCATGCCCCGTGTCTCTCTCCTGTTGCCCCCACCCCCCGCTCATGCCCCTTGTCTCTCTCTTGTTAACCCCCACACCCCGCTCATGCCCTGTGTCTACCTGCTGTTGCCCCCCCACCCCTGCTCATGCCCCATGTCTCCCTGCTGTTGCCCCCACACCCTGCTCATGCCCCGTGTCTCTCTCTTGCGGCCCCCCACCCCCCGGTCATGCCCAGTGTCTTCCTGCTATTTGCCCCCCACCCCCTGGTCATGCCCCGTGTCTCCATCCTGTTGCCCCCCTCCCCCCGCTTAGGCCCGTGTCTCTCTCCTGTTGCCCTCCACTCCCCGCTCATGCCCCGTGTCTCTCTACTGTTACCCCCCACCTCCCTCTCATGCCCCGTGTCTCCCTCCTGGTGACCCCCCACCCCCCGCTCATGCCCCGTGTCTCCCTCGTGTTCCCCCCACCCTCGCTCATGCCCCGTGTCTCCCTGCTGTTGCCCCCCACCCCCGCTCATGCCCCGTGTATCCCTCGTGCTCCCCTACCTTTCGCTCATGCCCCGTGTCTCCCTCCTGTTGCCCCCCAGCCCCTGCTCATGCCCCGTGTCTCTCTCCTGTTACCCCCACGCCCCGCTCATGCCCAATGTCTCCCTCTTGTTGCCGCCACCTCCTCCTCATGCCCTGTGTCTCCCTCTTGTTCCCCCCACCCCTGCTCATGCCCCGTGTCTCTCTGCTGTTGCTGCCACCACCGCTCATGCCCCGTGTCTCTCTCCTGTTACCTCCCACCCCCCCTCATGCCCTGTGTCTCTCTCCTGTTGCCCCCACCCCTCTCTCACGCCCCGTGTCTCTCTCCTGTCACCTCCCACCCCCCTCTCATGCCGTGTTTCTCTCTCCTGTTGCCCCCCACCCCCCCAGTCATGCCCCTTGTCTCCCTTCTGTTGCCCCCACCCCCGCTCACGCCCCATGTCTCCTTGGTGTTGCCCCCACCCCCCGCTCATATCCCGTGTCTCTCTCCTGTTATCCCCCACCCCCCTCTCATGCCCCGTGTCTCCCTCGTGTTCCCCCCACCCCCTGCTCATGCCCCATGTCTCCCTGCTGTTTCCTCCCAACACCCGGTATTGCCCCGTGTCTCCCTGCTGTTGCTGCCCACCCTCTGCTCATGCCCTGTGTATCCCTGCTGTTGCCCCCAACCCCGCTCATGCCCCGTGTCTCTCTCCTGTTACCCCCACCCCCGCTCATGCCCCGTGTCTCCCTGCTGTTGGCCCCCACCCCCGCTCATGCCCCGTGTCTCCCTGCTGTTGTCCCCCACCCCCTGCTCATGCCCCATGTCTCCCTGCTGTTGCCCCCACCCCCTGCTCATGCCCCGTGTCTCTCTCCTTTTACCCCCCAACCCCCCTGTCATGCCCCGTGTCTCCCTGGTGTTGCCCCCCGCTCATGCCCCGTGAAACTCTCCTGTTACCCCCGACCCCCTCTCATGCCTGTGTCTCCCTCGTGTTCCCCTTAACCCCCGCTCATGCCCCATGTCTCCCTCGTGTTCCCCCACCCCTGCTCATGCCCGTGTCTCACTGCTGTTGCCCCCCACCCTCCGCTCATGCCCCATGTTTCCCTGCTGTTGCCCCCCACCCCCGCTCATCCCCTGTGTCTCCCTCCTGTTACCCCCACCCCCGCTCATGCCCCGTGTCTCCCTCGTGTTCCCCCCACCCCCCGCGCATGCCCCGTGTCTCCCCTGCTGTTGCCCCCCACCTCCCGCTCATAACACGTGTCTACCTCCTGTTACCCCCAGCCCCCGCTCATGTCCCGTGTCTAACTCTTGTTACCCCCACCCCCGCTCATGCCCCGTGTCTCCCTGCTGTTGTCCCCCAACCCCCGCTCATGTCCTGTGTCTCCCTGCTGTTGCCCCCCACCCCCGCTCATGCCCCGTGTCTACCTCCTGTTACCCACACACCCCGCTCATGCCCGTGTCTCCTTCGTGTTCCCCCCCACCCCCGCTCATGCCCCGTGTCTCCCTGAGGTTGCCCCCATTCCCGCTCATGCCCCGTGTCTCCCTGCTGTGTCCCCCCACCCCCTGCTCATGCCCCGTGTCTCTCTCCTGTTGCCCCGTACCCCCTGGTCATGACCCGTGTCTCCCTGCTGTTGCCCCCCACCTCGGTCATGCCCCGTGTCTCCCTCCTGTTGCCCCCCACCCCTGCTTATGCCCCGTGTCTCTCTCCTGTTGCCCCCCACTCCCTGCTCATGCCCCGTGTCTCTCTCCTGTTACCCCCTGCCCCCTCTCATGCCCCGTGTCTCTCTCCTGTTGCCCCCCACCCCCCGATCATGTGTCGTGTCTCCCTACTGGTGCCCCGCACCCTCGGTCATGCCCCATGTCTCCCTGCTCTTGCCCCCCACCCCTGCTCATGCCTGTGTCTCTCTCCTGTTACCCCCTCTAATGCCCAGTGTCTCTCTCTGTTACCCCCACACCCCTCTCATGCCCAGTGTCTCTCTCCTGTTACCCCCCCACCCTCCGGTCATGCCCCGTGTCTCCCTGCTGTTGCCCCCCCACTCCCCGGTCATGCCCTGTGTCTCCTTGCTGT